>NC_083319.1:57801528-58133304 GCF_963455315.2 Globicephala melas | reverse complement strand
AAATGGGATTGGGGAGGAGCACACAGGTGGATTCAACTATACCTATAATGTTTTAGTCCTTAAAAATATCTCAAGCAAAAACAGCAGCATTTAAAAATTTGATGAGGCTCAGTGGTAAGTAGTACATGGGTGTGTGTTTTACTGTTTTTATATTTTTGAATGTTTTTAATATTTTAGAATAAAAATATTTTAATAAGAAACAAGAGTACAGTGAGTTTGGGAAACTCAAATATGACTAAAACCAGTAACATATGACTGTCCTAGCTTGTAATGATTTGCCTGGATCTCAAGGCTAAGGAATCACTGCATTAACTTTTTCCCAGCTCTACCTGGGACAAAACACTTCCTTTTTCCCCAGCATCCATCATCTTTGGCTTCCAACCTGGATTGCTTACTGGGTGCTCTTTTTGTTTCCCTCCTTAACTATACAGCAACACCCTTGTACAAAGCTTTCAGACTCCAGCAGCTGATTCTTAATCCAGATAGTGCATACTGAATCATTTCCCTTGGCAGACCGGTCCCTACCCATCTGTTTAGATTCATCCCTGAACATGGGTATGCTGTGGTATATTCATACTATGAACCATCTCACAGCAGTTAAAATGAAGGAAATATTATCACATTTCTCACCATGGATACATCAAAACAATAGGAAACAAAAGAAGCAAGTGTTCCTCCCAAGAGCCATTTATTTTGCCCTCCTTGGATTCTACCCACAGCATGGCCTCAGCTGGAAGTAGGCACTGCCATTTTATGGCTGCAGCAGTTGAAGATTCTGAAACAACATGGAAAAAGCTTCTGCTCTAGTGTTTATTGAAAACACATGAGCAGAATACAAAATTATACCTCTGATAGGTTTTAACATTGTAAAAATTATATATCCAGGACTGGAAGAGAATGGAGAAAAATGGAAATAGATTTTTTTTTCTTTTAATGTGCCAGGATTGTGGGTAATTTTCTTCCCTTTCTTTTTCAATTTATCAATACTGTTAAGTGTTTGTGTAACAAGTTATTTTAAAATGTTAAAATGTAGGTTGTAGGACAGATAGAATTAATCTGTAATCTTTCTGGTAATGAAGAGTGAGTTTTCTCAGAGTTGATAATGGGTTTCAATTCTGCTCTCAGAAGCAGTTTATCTACAGTTCCAGGACAGCCATTTTCCACTGATCACATGCTCTGGAATAAGAATGACAGGGCACCACTGTACTACATGGTGTCTGAAATTTTAATTACAACTTGCTTTTCAAAGCCTTTTACAGATTAATTATTTCATTTGCATTGCAGAAATGGTGAACAAAGGTTACATGTATTTCAAAGGCAGTTGGTGGAGTTAGTGTGAACAAACTGCTTGACCAATGCTATTGGTTAAGATCCGCTGGTGAAATGACCATAGTCCAGTAAATGCCACACTGGGAAGGTGATGAAGCGCTTCTGGGGGCAGAAGTATAACATCTGATCAAAATGATAGGCTTTGGTGTTCAGGAGGCCTTGGTTCCATTCCCAGCTCTGCCACTGGGTAGCCTTGAGCACCATATTTGCCTCATCTAAATTTCAGTTTCCTGTTTGGAGAAACGGGGATAATAATGACCTGACAGAATGAACATGAGCATGAATTGAGGCATAGATCTGTATGTGATCTTAGACATACAACAGCTAGCCAGGGACCTGGCCCATAGCAGATGCCCAATACATAGCTGCTTCTATTTTTCACTCAGCTCCTTTTCCCTGAGTTTTACTATAGATCGCACTGAACTAAGTAATATAGGTGGGCCATCTCTGAGCAGGCCTATAGGTAGAGTAGCAACTTATGTGAACAGGAATTGCCAAGGATGTTGTAAGTCTGGTAAATGCTGTTTGAAGAGTACTCACACCTATGGATTTACAGGAGGCTCCAAGTCTCCGTCCCATGAACCTCTCCACCTAGGACAAATCCATAGATATGTATCCATATTACATAGCGCTGAACACACACTTTTCAGCCTGCAGATCCAAAGCAATCTTGTGAGTAATAGTGTTTCAGGACCCCACATGCTTGGGTTGGTAAATCATTCCTAAACTGACAGTTTGCTAAATGTTCTCATTAACGGTAAAAGAATAAAAAGAAAGCAAAGCAGAAACAAAAGGAAGGAAGGAAAAAGCAGAAACAAAAGTAAGTCTGGGCTTTCAGACTTACTTAGGCAAGTCACTTTACACCCTCCCTATCACCCCTTAATAGGTAACAAAAGGGAAGAGGAATCTATTGCAAACTCCAATCCATTGTTACAGGGCAGAATCTGTAGAGCTGTGACATAGGATCTGGCAACTAGAAGAAACCCCGTTGCCACAAGCATCCAGAAAACCACTGGTTTATCTCTCTCATTTTCTTTTTTCCAGAGTCAATACATTCATCTAAAACTACTGCTCAATGATCAAGGAAGGAAAGGGGAGGGGAGGAAGAAGGATGGACCAATGATGTTGATTTGAGCTTAGGAAAAAAACTCTGAAAGCAGCTGTTTTCACAGATGCATCTCCTATAAAATCGCAGAGAGGCTGCACCTTGTCCTTGGGAATATTCCAAACCATATCCTATTGGCATCAGTCCTAGTGGGATACCAATCATCTAAAGACTCTATATAAGAAACCATCCTGGGAATTCCCTGGCAGTCCAGTAGTTAGGACTCCACGCTTTCACTGCTGAGGACCCGGGTTCGATCTCTGGTCAGAGAACTGAGATCCTGCAAGCCATGTGGCCAAAAAAAAAAAAGGAAAACCTTCCCACCTCACCCCAGGTACTCAATTTTTCTCTTTCTGTCTGAACTTTGCTCATTTTTACTGAAAAAAAAAAATACAATAGATCTCACACTAAAGTTTTTATATTCCTCCAGGGTATTTTTCTTCCATTTATTTCAGGAACCATGCCCAGAAAATATTTTGAGAATGAAATTACACCAAGAATGAAATAACTTACAGAACCTCAACCTTTGGGGGCATGACTTCATATGACTTATTTTAAATAACTGCTGGTGTCTGGGATTGCTATAGATATTTGTCCTGTTGCATCATTGCAGGATATCTGACAAATGTTTTATTGGCAGCTTGTAAAGGAAAGACAAGTGATGAAGACAAGGCTATGGAACATAATATGGCAGGGTCTGTATGGAGATCCCAGCTCCTCTGATCTCTCAGACTCACTTAGGCAAGTCACTTTACACCTTCCCTATCACCCCCTAGATTTCTTGCCTGGCAAGCAGGGACAATAGTATTTTTCCAATTTACCTCTCATGGTTGTCATAAAAATAAAATTTAAAAAATCTATATGATGGTCCTTTGAGTGAAACATAAACGTACACATAAGCCATTGCTATTTTTTTGCCTCCAAATTCCATTTGGGGACTTATTCCACTGGAATTAAGTTATAGTTTCCCACAGCTGTCATCTCTCACCTACCTCTGCAAAAACAAAATCATTTAGAGAGTGTTATATACTGAATTGTGCCCCCCAAAGCTGTATGTTGAAGCCCTAACACCCAACATGACTGTTTTTGAAGACAGGGCCTTTAAGAGGTAATTAAGGTTAAAAGAGGTAATAAGGGTAGAGCCCTAATTTGATAGGACTGGTGTCCTTATGAGAAGAGGAAGAGACACCTGAGGTCCTTCTCCATATGCACAGAGAGGAAAGGCCACATGAGGACACAGTGAGAAGACAGCTGTCTGCAAGCCAGGAAGAGAGCTCTCACCAGGAACTAAATCTGATAGCACCTTGACCTAGGACTTCCAGCCTTCAGAACTGTGAGAAAATAAATGTATGTTGTTGAAGCCACCCAGATGGTGGTTCCTTGTCAGCCTGAGCTGACTGATACAGAGAGAAAGAAAATAGGGGTACCTGTTTAGCCCCACTCTGGACTCAGGATGCTATACTCCTAGCCTCAGGCCACCTATGCCCCAATACCTTAGAAGGCACTAGAAAAAGACTATACAGACCCATTTCTCCCTCTTGCTTTAACCCTTTCCCTCCCAAAGGTAGCCTTAGTATCTGAGGTTTCCACCATTAAGCACACCTTCCAGTACAGTTCGGAATCAACTAAAATACAAACCCTGAGGGCATCCTTATATCTGCATTCATTGGCTCCATTAAAATAGCTTCCCAGCTTGTGAAACGTCCCCAAGAGCCTTACTGGGGACGCCCTCATCTGCCATACATATCCCAAAACCCCGGGATATAGATGCCTAAGATTTGAGCTAAACCATAAGGTCTTGTACCTCAGTTGTCCTTACATGATGGAAAAATTTTCCCAGCTGCTTCTAAATTGTGGGCTGTTTCTTGTGGTTGAGATTTAAAGTCATGTTAATGTACAATGATAGAAGTCAATATTAAGGTTTAAAATTTAATTTTATTCCTAGATGTTTATTAATTTGTTGTACCTTGTCCAGCTGAATCCAGCTATATTTCAGACTCTACTAAACTAATACATGATCTGCTGTAACTGCCTGCCGCTTGGTCATCCTTCCAGACACTGTGGGCACGTCTTGGGTCAGAAATAAAATAATATTTTTTAAAAAACCCTCTGCTTTCTATATTTTTCTTTTTTTTTTAAGGAGGGAGACACATTGACATAAATCCCTAGCAGGTGATTTTGCAAGTCTCAGTGTAGCCTGTGCTGTTACCCAGACTGAAGAAAACATCGTTCCATTTCACTGCCAACTCTCTGGCCATGCAATTGCCCTCAAATGGACTTTACTAAAAGAGCACTTCAAATCAGCACCACAGAAAGGATGCCATTCTGTGCCTGTCAAAGCCATTTTCCCTCTCCCTTTTCAGCTGTGCTTTTCCACCTGCAGAAAACCCCACCTACTTCCTGAACCAAAGCAGGCATTATGTGAGGAGTCCTGGCTTTACTAGCAGAAGGGGTCCAAAAATAGCTGTTTAGCCACAAATTCAGAATCTGGTTTGCCTGGTGTGAGTGCTGGGTACCTGGGGCCTGACCAAATGGTAATCCTCTCCTTCCCTCTGTATTCTGGGCCTGGTCCACATGGCCTGGCCTTCTGCCTCAGCTTCCCGCTAGGACTTCAGCCCTTTGCTGAGTCACAACACTCTGGACTAAGGCCCTACACATCACCTGGCTCCTCAAAGACATTTCCCCTGGGGAGAAAAAACATGCTCTCTCTCCTTTCTGCCTTCTTCCTCATTACTGACAATCAGTCTTTCCAACAACTGGCTAGGCTCCTGTCTGAATACAGATAGCCAGATGAATACCACTGTATTATAAAGATTGAGTATTTGGTGCCGGATTTAAATACACCCTGGTGGGGGATAGCAGCTTGACCAATTGTCCCCTTTTCATCTGTCACTTGTGGGACAGGAGCAGAGAACTTTCTCAGCGCCCCCAAACTTTGCATAACTCTGATCTGGTCTAACCTCCACACAGATAAGGAACCTAGGACTCAAGAGAAAAGCTGGGGCAAGACCCTATGGACCATTCATTATTCATTAGTCTATTCAGTAAATATTCACTGAATATCGAGAATGTACAAAATATACACTGCTGTGGTTTCACTCTCATTTGAAGGCTTTTTCCCACTTCACCATAAGTCCCACTACTCCTTTATAACAAATCTTCGCATACTGAAAAATGAAGGGGTCACGGCACTGAGTTCTCCCTCTATTAAACCACAGACTGTACATGTAGACAGTAGAAGAGGATCAGGTAGACTAGCCTTTCCTTCTGCAATCTACAGGAGCCACTTTTGGTGCATGAATAAAGGAGTGAGTCCTTTCCCCAACCTTCTTGTGAATAGTTTCTATAGTCCACAGTTTGTGGATTTTTCTGTAGGCAAGGCGGGGGCGGGGGGCGGCGCAAACTCATGACTGAAGAAGAGACAGAAAAAGTCCATGAGAAAAAATTATGATATATCATGAAAACTTTGGGGAAAAACAAGTTCCTTGAATTTTAGCTACTGAAATCTTTGATGACAATAGTTTAAAAGCTCTGGTATTGTCTAGGATCCTAGGAAACGACCCTTTGGCAGTTCTTTAATTTGGAGTTTTCCTGTTAATCCACATGCCATAGACTTGGCAGAGTAGTCCATGGAGCCATAAAACAATAATCCTCAAACAATGCTGTGAAAGATTATGTCATCATGAGAACATGGGGTTTGGCCAAATGTACGTTACTCAAACAGCACTTACACTTTCTTATAATAAAATAGCCTCTGCACTCTTTGGTGTATATTTGTCCAATTCTCCCACTGAAGGTCCCCAGAGGCTCCTTTTATTTGTGGAGTGATTGCTACAGAATGGAGGCAGGGTTCAGAGGCCTCACTCGGTCTCCTCTGTGAGGATTAGAACTATTTTCTCATCTACCTCTAGTCTCTGTGCAGACACTATATGAATTACTTTCTCTGTATTATTTAAATTTCACTGCAATGACCGCTTATTAGAAGCAACAATAAAGTTACTTTCATTTTAAAAAGTATACATATACGTGTACGTGTGCATATGTAGACATATATACATAGGTATATATGTATATTTATCTACCTTTGAGGATATAAAAGGTAAATAAATATTGCAATTCATTTTTGTATTGCTTTGCGCTTAGCTATACAAATTTTAATACTTATAATAAACATTCTGAGCATATTGATGCTAGATGCCTTGCTAATTGCTTAATCACAGTAACGCTGTAAGGCAAATACTATTATTATTCCCATTTTACGTATAAGGAGATTAAAGCTAAGAACATTAAATAACATATCCAAACTGATGCAATTAGTAAGTGTCAGGGCCTGAGAATTAATGAAACCCAGGCCTTTCTAACTCCAGACCCCAGTTCTTAATAATTGAGCTACACTTTCTCTCTTGGAAGGACAGAGATGTGGGTAGGAAGAGAGGACAGACCTGTTCTATGAGGGTATACCAGGAAGCAATCAGAACATACACTTCTTGAACAGGACATCCTATTCTCCACTACCCCCCACCCCCCAACAAATGGGCTTTGGATTTGAGAAACTTATCCAGCTTGTTTGCATGAAAGTAACCCATTTTTACGGTTATTTGGTGCTCTTTTTAACTTGGAGAAGGGGGTATTGGGTGGGGAGGCTCTCTGCTTGTGTTTAAACAGTACCATACATAATAAGATAAAATATGACGGTGAGGAATGTCATGTTGGGGGGTACAAATGGATCTATTTTCCCAGCTAACTGGATGTTCATCTGATACATTCCATCGTACCAGAGAATGGCCTGAAAATAGCAATAGAGAGACCCTGACATTGTCGACCTCCAAACAGCAGATTTCTAACTAATAATTTAAAAAATTAAACCAAGTCAGACCTTTTCATTTGCAAAACAGCAGTATTCTAACTTTAATAACTGTAAGTACCAGGTACGGTTGAATGAATGAATGAAAAAATGAATGAATAAGCAAATTCTACATTATCATACTTTCTACTAGTCTTGCTACGGCCTTAGTCACCACTCTGATAACCAGGTCCTCGTCTTGTTCCAGAGTCTGCATTTTTTCCTTTTACTCCAGTTTTACATTATGGTAACAATGCAGGAGGACAGAAGAAAGCATACATCACACAAACTTCACTCTGGCTGTACCCTAAGCAAGTAAACTATACTTGGGTCATGAACAAAGTTTGGAATTAAAAATAAAAGAAGGAGTTAATGTGATTGACAGGACTGTCCCTTACATATAATTAAAAATTGGGGGACAAACAATTATTTCAGAACTCAGAGCAACTACATTGCAAAAACCTTCCTCCCTGGAGTCTACCGTATTCTACACTTTGCTCAAACAAGTTCTTTATTTTTAGGCCCATGAATTCTCAGGGTTTATAATTATTTTCAAACATGAACTCTTACTGAATAATCTGCCTGAAGAAGAACATTCTGGAACATATAAAAAAGGATCCTAAACTATCAACCCTCATGAAATTTTAAATTTTCCTCTGGATGTCTTTTAAACCATATTTCACAAAGATAAGAAAAAGGAATATTTGTTCAGTGAAACTTCAGGCAGGAAAAGATGAACTCTTAGATTAAGCCAATTGCCCATAGGCAGTTTCTCTTGGCTTTTTTTTTTTTTTTTTTTTTAAGGATTTAGAAAGTGTTTCCTCTTCTCATCAAGTGATTTTGGCACTTTTGATTTGTATTACTTTTGGAAAGAGCAAAGTTAGTTAATTAAAATCATAAACCCAGATGAGTTGGGTTAGGTTTCCACTCGGCTAATAGCACTGATATCACAGCATTTTAGACTATATAATAGTGTAGAAGTCACTATTTTACCTTCTTTGAAATACTCTCAATTGCTTTCTCGTGAGGAGCTCAAATAAAATTTTTGTTTTTGTTTTCTAAATGGTAAAGAAGTGTTCATGCCAATAAGAAAAGTAATCGTGTTTCTGGATATGTAAACGTGAAATCTATAAAACAAATGTTTTGATAAAATATGTCTTTTTGGCACTGACTTATTTGGCAATCAAAAGTGTTTTCCTGAGGAACAAAAGTTTTGTGGAACCCTCTGTATCCTAAAACTGACTGATTACAGAAACTAAGTTGCAGAGCCAAGAATGAGAATTTATTTCTGTCTCCAAATCAGAAGACGCTTAGATTTATATACCCTCATTGAAGTTGTCTTCCTGTGTGTAGTTGCATTACCCACTATTCCTACTCCTTTGTCAATAATTCACACTCACAAAACAGTCAAGTTTCTGTTGGATCTAAAATACCGACATTTTGGCTAGTGGAATCAAAACAAGGTCAAACCAATTTCATTGTCTTTATGTACCTGAGTCTTCAGATTTTAGTGAATTTGATGGACCTGGTCCAAAAATATTTGTAAGCTGTAACAGGCTACATTTCATTTTCCCCACCTTCAAACTAGGAGCAACACAGGGAAAGTGTTAATAATAATTACAACCAAATCTCTGAAAAATAAAAACCTTTTTCCCTTCTTTCAATCTAGAAGAGGAAGCGTCCAGGAATGATAACCTGGAGATAAAAAAAAAAAAGGGGACATTTTAAAATTCATTGAGGCAAATAATGAAAGTAACACTTCAGGAATCCTGGACTTGCATGGTAGTTCTGTCTTTTAAGTGTGTGATGATTCTCCCAAGCCTCAGTGTCTTTATTTGAAAAATAGGTCTATAATGCTTCTCCTATGTATCTCACAGGATTGTTATATTGCAGTGGTTATTTTGCATAAAAGTGTTTTATAAATATTTAAGTACCAAGCCATTTTATTATTATCACTCTTTTTAGATGATTTTTGTTGGTGACTTTAGTTGATGTGTTGTTTCGAATGACAGCCTCCTAGGAGAATCATCTGTTTTCATTGGGATTCCAGAGACAACAGTCAATGCTATTCAAGTAATCTTTGTTATACAAGCAGGTCTGCATAGAACACTAGGTAATTAATAGTCCCTATTTTTTGATCCTGACAAACTGAATGATCAAAGCATTCTAAACAGTCAATAAACCTGACTCTTTTTAAAGATATCAACTATTTTATTACTTTTCTCTGGAGTGACTGCCCAAATCAGGAAGGGGCAGGGGCAGATATGCCAACAAAACCAAGAAGACATTCTCAGGTTAAATCATTCAAAGCAAAATTGTTATAATGCTAGGAGATTGCAAGTACACTTTATAAAATTATACATCCACCTACTTGTTACTGCAGTTCTATATAATGGTAACAATTTAGGAAGGTAAACGATGGTGGATGGATGGATGGATGGATGGATGGAAGGACAGGGGACAGATGGGTAGGTAGATGGATGAATAGATAACTATTGTATACAGATTTATAAAATTAAAAATATAATACATGCTTCCAGTAGGGATTTAACAATGCAGTCAAGTAGGAGAAAGAAAAATTTACTCTTAATTCCATACCTACAGATAATGAATGTAAATGTTTTAACACATATTGATATTCTTCATAGTATTTTCCTATGCATAGTTTTTTGTTTGTTTTACATAATTGAATTATACTTATATTAGTTTTTAAATCAGCTTAATGGTTAGGATATGATTATACTTATCCTAACTTAAAGGTTAGGATATTATTACATGATTAAAATGAATAAATTTTAAGTATACAATTTGATAATTTTTGACAAATATATACTCCCATGTAACAACTTCCCTATCAAGATACAGAGCATTTATATCACTCCAAAATAGTCCCTTGTTCTCCTCTGCAGTGAATACCTCTTAACCCATGCCTCAGGCTACCACTGATCTGCTTTTTGTTACCATAGATTAGTTTTACCTATTCTAGAAATTCATATATGGAAACATAGAGTATATAATTTTTGTGTCTGGCTTTTATTCACTCAAAAATAGTATTTTTGAGATTTATTCATGTATAGTCAGTTTCTTCTTTTTATTTTTGTTTATCCACCACAATTTTGTTTATCCACTTACATTCCAAGGAACATTTGGATTGTTTTCAGTTTTTGGTATTAAGAATAAAGCTATTATGAACATTCATATTGTACATATAATATACATATTGTATATATCTTAATAGAGATGTTACATAGAAGTATATATTCATCAAAAATCATCAAATTATCAAATGCTTTGTTTATTTAATATAAAATGAGAGTAATATTTTAATTTTTTCCAAAAATATCATTTTAAATGTCTGCCCAATTTTTATTTTGTGGATATACCATAATTTATATAAACATCCTCTATATTTGTATATTTAAATTGTTTCTAATTGTTTTCTTTTATAGATAATAATGCAAGGAACATCCTTGCTTTTTCTCTACTTTGGGTGTCAGCAAAGTTTTTCAGAGCAGTTCAAACTCAAGCTGACACACAAAAAAAATTAAAGAAAATGCTCAATAATGTTCTTTTTATTCTTTGATTTATAATATACATGAAAACACAAGACACCCTACCAGTATAATTAAAAATGCGTTCTAAATTCTAAATGCTTTCTAAAGAATTTCCTCTCTTCTTGCCTTTTTTCCTAAGAACTTCTGAAGAATGTGTGCTTCACATTATTTTCCCCCATTTTCAATTGACAATCGCCTTGATGAATAGAGGAAGCAACAAGCATCTCAACTCTCTTTGGATTAATTGTTAATTGTAAGGAAAGAAACTGTTCAATAAGGCCAAATGTGCAGGTGTTGAGCATTGTTTGTTGTTGTTTTTTTTAAAGCTTGGGAAATGTGTTTTTGCAACATGGCAGTCAAGCCTGCATAAAGAAGCAAAATATAGAATAACAGAACAAAAAAGAAAATCCTTTTTGGAGCCAAAAAATAATCAAAACAAAGCATCAAAGGTAGAGGCTATAGTGAGAGAACTGCTGGGGACTGAAGTATCTAAAATACACCTGTGTTTGTGCTAATTGAAAAACTCATATTCACAACCTTCGCAGTCCTTAAACAAGCAATATACTTAATGTTTCTGTTCTAAATGTTCTCCCAATATTATTTTAGTGAGAAAGAGAATACTGGGTCCATTTCTACACTTTATCTTAAAAAACAAGGCATATTCAAGGTTTTTTAAAAATTTAACTCATGCAGGTAGGTAATTTCTCCAATGTATCCCTCTGCTTTCTATACCAAAACATGGATTCTTGAAATATCCCAGTTCCCTCAATTCTTCTATGCAATTCTTATGATTGTACTCAAATATTCCTGATAATTGTGTATTTGCATATCTTGTCTTTCTCTCTGGGATTTTATATCATATCATGGATTTTGTCTATCCAATCCACATTTCTCTTCTTTTGGACTTTCAGGGGACTGTTTCTCACTGATATCAGGTATGTGAGTCTGGTGCAGCTGCCACTCTCCATGTCTACTTCTATGGACTGAATGTTTTGTGTCCCAACAAAATTCGTATGTTAAAGTCTAATCCTCAATGTGATGGTGTTTAGAAGTGAGGCCTGGAGGAGGTAATTAGGTCATGAGGGTGGAGCTCTCATGAATTGGATTAGTGGCCCTATAAGAAGTAACAGGAGAGAAATGATCTCTCTCTCCACTAGGTGAGGATACAGTAAGAACACAGCTGTCCATAAGCCAGAAGACGGCCCTTGCTGGAACCCAATGATGCTAGTACCCTAATCTTGAACCTTCAGGCCTCAGCATGTAGAAATAAATTTCTGTTATTTAAGCCACCTAGTCTATGTTTTTTGTTTGTTTGTTTGGTTGGTTGGATGTTTATGTTGCTGTTGTTATAGCAGTCCAGGCAGACTAAGACACATATTTAGCCAATAGTAGAGGGGGAGTTCATAAGACCCAAGATAGGTAACTGTAGTTACCTACACACCTATCTATGATGATTGGTCTAAAGTGATAGCACTTCACCCAAACCAAGCCAGATCCCTTGCCTATGACTTTTTTTTTTTTTTTTAATGTAAGCCTGATTCCAGGAGTTGATCAGCAGTCTCATACTGATTCACAAGAGCTGATTGCTAAATTTGCAGGAACTTTGTAAGCCAATCAATAAACAGCTGATAGCTTGAACTCTACTGTGATGGGAGTATTCACACTATGGAATCTAGAAAGTGCCTAATCAATATACACCACATTAACAAAATGAAGGATGAAATCATATGATTATATCAACAAATTCAGAAAAAGAATTTGACAAAATTCAACAAATACCTTTTCATGATAAAACTTTCAAGAAGTTACGAAAAGTACTTCAAAATAATACAGACAATACGTAACAAGGCCACAGCTGACATCCTGCTCAATAGTGAAAAGCTGAAAGCTTTTCCTTTAAGATCATAAATAATACAATGATGCCTACTTTCACCACTTTTATTCACTGTAGTGTCGAAACTCCTAGCCAGAGCAATTTGACAAGAAAAAGAAATAGAAGGTAACCAAATCAGAAAGAAAAGTAAAATTGTCTCTGTTTGCAGATGACATAATATTATATATAAGAAAACCCTCAAGATGCCACCAAAAAACTGTTAGAACTTTAGAACTAATAAAAGAATTGAGTAAGTTTGCAGAACACAAAATCAATACATAAGGGAGATGCAAGAGGGAAGAGATATGGGGACATAGGCATATGTATAACTGATTCACTTTGTTATAAAGCAGAAACTAACACACCATTGTAAAGCAATTATACTCCAATAAAGATGTTTTAAAAAAATCAATACCTAAAAATCAGTTTCATTTGTATATACCAGAAATGAACTATCAAAAAGAAAAGTTAAAAAAAACAATCCCACTTACAGTAACACCAAAATGAATAAAACACTTAGGAAAAATTTAACCAAGGCGGTAAAAGACCTGTACACTGAAAACTATAAAACATTGATGAAAGAAGACAAATAAATGGAAAGATATTCTGTGTTCATGGTTGGAAAAATTAATATTGTTTAAATGTCCACACTACCCAAAGTGATGTACAAATTCAGTGTAATCCCTATCAAAATTCCAATGGCATTTTTACAGAAATAGAACAAACAATCCTAAGATTTGTATGGAACCATAAAAGACCACAAATAGCCAAAGAAGAAAGAAGAACAAAGTAGGAGGCAGCATACTCCCTGATTTCAAAGCTGTATTTCAAAACTATATTATAAAGCTATTAATCAAAACAGTATGGTATTAGCATAAAAAGAGACACATAGTCAGTGGAACAGAATAGAGAGCCCAGAAATGAATCCACAAACATAAGGTCCATTAATTTTAAACAAAGGAGCCAAGAATATAAAATGGGGAAAGGCTAGTCTCTTCCGTAAATGGTGTTGTGAAAACAAGATAACCACATGCAAAAGAATGAACCTAGACTACTCTCTCACATCATACATGAAAATCAAGTCAAAATGGGTTAAACACTTGAACATAATACCTGAAATCATAAAATGCCTAGAAGAAAACATAGGGGGTAAATTCCATGACACTGTTCTTGGCAATGATGTTTTGAATTTGATACCAGAAGCAAAGTCAACAAAAGCACAAATAAACTAGAGACACTACATCAAAATAAAAAGCTTCTGCACAGTTGAGGAAACCATCAGCAAAATGAAAAGGCAACCTATTAAAATATATATCCAATAAGGGGTTAACAAACAAAATATACAAGGAACACATACAATTCATTAGCAAAAAATACATAACCCAATTAAAAATGGCAATAGACCTGAAGAGACATTTTTCCAAAGAAAAATGGCCAACAGATACATGAAAAGGAGCTCAACATCACTAATCATAAGAGGAAGGCAAACCAAAACCATAATGAGATATCATCTCACACCTGTTAGGATGCCTGTTATCAAAAAGACAAGCAATAACAAATGCTGGTGAGGATGTGGAGAAAAGGTAACACCTGTGCACTTTTGAAGAGCATGCAAAGTTGTGTAGCCACTATGGAAACCAGTATATAAGTTCCTCAAGAAATTAAAAATAGAACTACCATATGATCCAACAATCCTACTTCAAGATATATCCACAAGAAATAAATTCTAAAATCCTATCTTTAAGAGAGATCTGTACCCCATGTTCACTGTAGCATTATTTACAATAGCCAAGATATGGAAACAACCTAAGGGTCTGTCAATGAATAAATGGATAAAGAAAATGTGATATATATGTCACACACATATATATATATATATATATGAAATATATACAATGGAATATTACTCAGCCTTCAAAAAGAAATTCTGCCTTTTACAACAACATGAATGAACCTGGAGGGCATTATGGTAAGTGAAATAAACCAGAGAAAGACAAATACAGCATGATTTCACTTATAAGTGGGATCTAAAAACAAACAAACAAAAAAATGCAAATTAAAAAAAAAAACACACCTCATAGAAACAAAGTAGAATGGTACTGCCATGGAGTAGGGAATGGGGAAATAGAAAGAGGCTGATCAAAGGGTACAAACTTTCAGTTATAATATGAATAAGGTCTGTAGATCTAATGTATAACATGGTGACTATAGTTGATAATACTGTATTATATAATTGAAATTTGCTAAGTAGAACTTAAGTGCTCTCACCAAAAAAACAGTAAATATGTGAGGTGACAAATGTACTAATTAACTCAATTATGGGAATCCTTTCACAATGTATACATACATCAAATCATAATGTTGTAAACTTTAAATATAGTATATATTTATCAACTACACTTCAATGAAACTGGGAGAAAAAAGAAATTCAAAAGTATTACAAATTAGGTTTTTGCTTTTTTTTCTTAATTGCATGGAGTTTCTTTACCTATTACTATCATGAGTTAGATATAAAAGGGCAAGGACAATATCCTGTATTTATCATTTTTCTACCTAGAAGGTATTCTATAGGTGTCTAACAAATCCTTGTTGAGTCACATCATCAGGCTTTGATCATCATGACAGTATTATAATGAGATGTGGTGGTGTCAAGATGGGAACCAAGAGTTAGGATGTTGGGTTTTTGAGAACTAAGATTTCACTTCTATAGTATAGCACCGAGTATTCAGGCTTTGGAACAAGAGAGAACTCAATTCAAATCCTACTTCTGGCCCTCAAAATCTTACTTGGACATGTTGCTCAAGCTTGCCTTTAGGATGGTTGTCAGTGACAATATTTGGTAGAGAGGCATAACCTTTCCCAAAAAGGGAATTTCCTCTCCGCTTATCGCCATGTGTTTCCCAGAATCCATGGAATGCCTTGATATACGTTTTTTTAATTCTAAAATTCTTGGCAATGATTTCTAGACCACACTGTCTGCTGATAAATATTTTGTGTTTGTGTAGCAGTTTTTACTTTATGAATAATTTTCCCCACTCCTTATTGCATTTGATCAGATTCTGGAATTGCATACTATGTCTAACTGACATGGCTTTCATCTCAAGGTATATGACAGGGAAGAGTAGGTCCAATTTGAACATTAACTTGGTGACTAATTTGTAAATTTTGAAAGGTCCTGTTTACTGTTACCAGCAACATCTTTTGTGGATAACATACCTTATAAAGTTTCCATGGATTATGAACCCATCACCATATATGTGATTACATAGCTTAGCAAGGTGGCAAGGAAGCCAACTCATCCCTATAACTATAGACAGACAGACAGACAGATAGATAGATAGATAGATAGATAAACAGAAAGATAGATAGAAGCTTAGATGCAGAAGAAAATCTCTTCTTTGACAAATGTCACAGTCAAGTCAGTTTGGGGATTCTGGTACCTTAATTTAGTTATAGACCAGGGCATAAGACTTAATTGTCATTTTCCAATTCAATAATCATTTATAGAGCACATTTCTAAATTAGAAGACAGAGGGATCTATATTTGGATCTCTAAAGCAAATCTTTGCCTTTCAAGAATATAACCTGAATTTTTTTGTCAGTTGAATCAAAATATTTTGAACTAACACTACAACTTGATAATTATCCAATGATTTTTCTTTCAGAAATTTATTGGTTGCCTCATGAAATTATAACAAAATACTTAAAAAAAATATCTTCCCTGGCTACTCGTTATCAACCTTCCAGGTATGATCATTATAAACCTCCCTGACCTGGACTCCATCTGTATTGCTGATCCAAGTGTCAATATGAGAACAAAATGAAACAGCCAAAAGAAGGAAAATATCATTTATACAACGAACTTAACAATAATAATAAAAAAGAAAGATCAGGATGTAAACTTTAAAATACCACCATTGATTATAACACCAAGCTGAAAGAGGTGGCGTCACCAGTGCTTTGATAGTGTCAGTAGCTGTGAGAGGCCAGAGCAAGAGATTCCAGAGAGTTCCTGGTTGTTTCCTGCCAGCATTGCCTCAAGGCCTAGTGAGGTTTATCTATGCTCCCTGCATCAGACCTTTTTCAATTGTAAATGAACCCCAACTGAAGCTAGTTTAAGGAAAAACAAAAGTAAGCATGACATCTACTGGCTTTTACACTAAGAAGTTAAAAGATCCAAGGTCTGACTAAATGTAGAGGGTCAAATATTATTCCTAGGCCTGGGGTTCTTTCCATTTCTTGCCTCTCAGGATCTTGGCTTCTTCTCAGGTAGTCTCTGCCCACATAGTGACCCCAAGTAGCATTCGTCCAACCATGATGGTCAAGGGCACACATGTCTGATTGACCAGGCCTACATCATGTGCCTACCCCAGGAACCAAGAAGTAAGACCATCCCACCCAGACCTCATGACCTGGGGGTAGGTTCTTTTTCTCAAGCAAAGATCAGCATTTTTATTAAAAGTGGGGGGAAAGGATTTTAAGATATCAGGTGTCCATGGCTGCTTTTTGGTGTAACCCTGAGTAGGCAGTGTGGATTTAAAGCTTTATGCATTAGAGTCAGACAGATCTATATCCATATGCCAGCTCTGCCACTCCCTAGATATACAGTCTCAGGCAAGTTGCTTAATCTCTTGTATGTGTATATATAAAATGGGAATCTTAACTGTACTTAGCTCATAGAATTTCTATGAGGATAACATGAGATTACATAAGGATACAAAGTATACTACCAGGCAAATAGTAAACAACCACTTAATAAGTATTTGAAGAAGGTGATATAACTTGAACGGATAGAAAATCTAAAGACATATGAATTTTATCCCTGAACAGACAATGGTACCGTTTTTAATCACTGATAAGAAGGTAGAAGCAAAATCCAAACTAAACTCTTCTAGTGGTGGTAAACATCCCATGGGTTTACTAAGATGATTCCCAAGCTTTTCTTAAGGATTCTCTTCACTACATTAAAGAATCTCTCTGTGGTCCTGGAACTTCAGGGGGTTAACCACTATTTAGCTTCTGCATTCTTATTACAAGTATATGAATGATTTTGAATAAATATTTTGAAATATTAAGATTATTTCACAGCTTGCAATTACTCCTTTGTACCTGTACATATTTTGATGGGAAAGAAGGGGGGAAATACAGAACCTACATAAAAGATTCAAGTAAAATCTAATACAAAACAGGAATTGCTAACACAGCACAGAGATGCCCAAACTGCATGGATAAGTGATTTTGAAAACCATCAAACAGACATTCCACAAGATCAACCAAAATGCAGTGTGCATGAGATTAATGAGTGATTTTAGTCCAATAATCATTAAAATGCCTAAGAGAAAGGGTTTCTCTTCTTCTGGCATCTATTCTTTATTGGAGGATATCATTATATATATAAATTTCATCTTGCCTTTAACTGCCTAGTTTAGCTATAAACACTTAAAAAGAGATTCTTGCCAGAGGAGAAATCTGGCCTCAGCTTGGAGTCACTTGGGGTCAATGACAAGATGAAGGTACAACAAGTAAACTAATAAAACAGAAGGTAAGGAGCCTCTAATCCAAAAAGATTCATTTACTTTTCTCCCTTCCTTCCTTCCTTCCTTCCTTAATCCCTCCCTTCCTTCCTTCCTTCTTTCCTCCCTTCCTTCCTTCCTTCTTTCCTCCCTTCCTTCCTTCCTTCTTTCCTCCCTTCCTTCTGCCCTTCCTCCCTTCCTTCCTCCCTTCCTTCCTTTTATCTCTTAAGTACAAGTAATATGTGCACATTTTGTCACAAACATTTAAATAATATTTTTACAAGCAAAAAACAACAATTTAATAATATCCTGAAGTCATGTGCCATGCAATTACACAAACCCTGATGTTAGGGACTGAATTTGCATTATTGATTACAATGATTTTCTGTGTCAACTCTGCACCAAAACACCTAAGTGAAAAATCTAATTGACTCTCTGCGTAGTATCACAACCAACAGCCACATACTTGCATACTTAAATGTATTTTTAAAAATACTTCATGGATGAGATGTAGACATTGCTCATATGGATTTCAAGTGGAGTTATTTGTCAGTACAACTAAAATTGAGTACTTCTCCCTAGAAGTAGGACCTTGGTGAATAATAAAGAACTAGTCTAAAGTAATTTCCATTTTTAAGATACCTACCCTGAATACTGAAGAATATCTATGATCTTTTTAAAGCACATGGGTTTTGGTATCAAACAGATGTGGGTTCAGCCTCAGATTTGACATTTAATAAACATGACTTTGGAAAGTTACTTAATATATTTAAGTTCCAATTTTTTCATCTATACAATGAGTATAACAAAAATACCTTCCTCAAAAATTGGCTGTGGGGCTCAATATCAAAAAAAACAAACAACCTAATCAAAAAATGGGCAGAAGACCTAAATGGACATTTCTCCAAAGAAGACAAACAGATGGGCAACAGGCACATGAAAAGATGCTTAACATCAGAAATTATTAGAGAAATGCAAATCAAAACTACAATGAGGTACCACCTCTCACCTGTCAGAATGGCCATCATTAAAAAGTCTACATTAATAAATGCTGGAGAGGGCATGGAGAAAAGAGAACTCTCCTACACTGCTGGTGGGAATGTAAATTGGTACAGGTACTGTGGAGAACAATATGGAGGTTCCTTAAAAAACTAAAAGTAGAATTACCATATGATCCAGCAATCCCACTTCTGGGCATATACCTGGACAAAACTATAATTCAGAAAGATACATTTACCCCCTACTGTTCACTATTCACAATAGCCAAGTCATGGAAACAACCTAAATGTCCATCGATAGATGAACAGATAAAGAAGATGTGATATATATATATATATATATATATATATATATATATATATAATGGAATACTACTCAGCCATAAAAAGAACAAAATAATGCCATTTGCAGCAACATGGATACAACTAGACATTATCATACTAAATGAAGTCAGAAAGAGAAAGACAAATACCATATGATATGACTTATATGTGGCATCTAAAATATGGCACAAATGAACTTATCTACAAAACAGAAAGAGACTCACAGACATAGAGAACAGACTTGTGCTTGCCAAGGGGAAGGCGGGTGGGGGAGGGAAGGAGTGGGAGTGTGGGACTGGAAGATATAAACTATTATATATAGTATGGATAAACAAGGTCCTACTGTATAGCACAGGGAACTATATTCAATACCCTATGATAAACCATAATGGAAAAAATTTTTAAAAGAATGTCAGAAAAATCAGTTCAAATATTGGCCGTGGGAATTAAACAGACACTACATATAAAATGCTAGCATAATAATGACAGTTAGTACACAACACATTTAGCCTTAGATACTTAGATTCTATACTTGTTTGAATTGAGTTTTACTTATTTGTTTTATTTTGTTTTTGAAAGTCTTGGACCCATGAATGATGGACTGAAAGACAGATCAAATATTTTTCTACAAAAGTCTCATAGATCACGTGTCTCTTGAGCACAGGGACGAGCTCAGTTACCACCTTAACCCCAGTGACCCTCCATGGCCTGGGACTAAACAAATAAGGTACTGGTACTAAATAAGGTACTGGTACTAAATAAATAAGGTACCTGGTACTAAATAAATAAGTTGCACTTGTCATATCCTCTTCACTTTTATTTCCCTTTTTGCATAACAGATGCAGACTTATGGGTAGGCAACACAGGCAACCTTAGGTAGAATTCAGCAATTCTCTTCATTCCCAAAAGATAATCTGCTTCACTAGACCTCGGTAAAATAATGGACGTTTTCTTTGAGATCCAGCTGAGGGGCAGCAAACAGATTTATATTACATAGAATGCATTTTCTGTTGTGGGCAGGATGTACTTCATTATGAATATGCTCTATATCTAGTGAGCTTGCATGTGTGTGTGCACCTGTGTGCTTGTGTACATGCACATGTGTTGGAGAAGATGCCTTATTATGTTTCTCACACTTACACTGGCATTCATTTATCAAACATTTTAATCTGTTATGCTTTAACTAATAAGTGAGGATAATGTACTCAATTCCAGATATTGAATCAAAAAGATTATAAATTGAAATTTATAAAAGAATGTTTTGGGTAGTAACAAAGAAACACTGGTTCTGGGAAAGGAATATAGAAAGATTTTGACACACCATTTCTCATTAGATTCAGACATAGAAGCATTAGAGGTATTTATTTTGATGATTTTTAAAAATTCCTTCATCCACATTGTCAGTTCTCTATTTTCTTGCATTTCTCTTTTTAATCATCTGTGTATTCCTCTCCGATCCTGTGGCCAATTCCCCGATCTCATTTCTTATTTTCCTCCTACGTTCACTTCCTCCACTTGCTAACTTGATTTATCTTCCTTGCCTGGTTTCAGTTTCTAACCTTTTCCTTTATTTTCCTCTGACTTCCACTTATCCCCCAGCTAATCTTTTGACCTTTTTGTAATCTCTTTTTCTTTCCACATTATCTTGTTTTCAGAGTTGTCCTTATCTGCTTAGCTCACGGTCAAGTTCAGGGGGAACATTCAGTCTGAGAAGTCTTTAGCCTATAAATGGATTACCAGTTGTCTCAAATGGCTTGGCTCACCCAGATACCTAGAAAAAGGCCCTTCTGTTTCTAAGGCCTTTCCAGAATAGATGGAGCCTCTACTCTCTCTTCTCTGCTCTTTCCCACTCTCCCACCTGCTCACTGTTTTGAAATCTTCAGGCAGAATTTCTAAGTAAAAGAAAGCACATTGTTCAACTCAGGTTTTCCCCGATCATTTGTTGTTTTCTCTCCATTTCCCCTCTACCCTCTGTCTTAGGGCTTTTAAAGAGCAAGGGGCAATTTGGCAGGGCACTGCTTGCGTCTTTCAGATTTAAATTGATACTCTAAAAAGCCTGGCCACCTCCAAGGCAAATGTTTCTCAAGTTTCAATTTAGGTTTCATTAGGAACCCAGCAGCCCTGTGCCAGTCTGCCTGCCCATTTAGACAAGGCCTCTCTCAGGGAATTATGCAGTTGCAAGCTGAAACATCTATATGCAAATGAGCCCTTCTGTATTTGCTATCAGCTACCACAGAAATTTTCCATTCCTTAAAAGCTATTTTTAAAAAGCAAACGGAAAACAGAAAAGAAAGAAAGACAGAAACCCTGAAGAGTGGAAGACTGACTCCCATCCTACACATTTCCACTCTCTCTCCACCTACTCGTTCAAACAGCTGCAGGAGACAGAGAATTCCTGCCCTCCCTTATCCCTCACCAGGGAAAATAGACATATCCTAAGGCAAGGTTATATTACAATTCTAAGTTATCTAAAATAAGTAACTGGTGCACAAAAGGAGTAGAGAAATTTTTTTTGAAGTGAAAAACAGAAGGAAGATCCAAATGGGTCTAAAGGTTTTGAATAAAATAAATTTTGATATGCTTAAAAAATGCAGAATTAACTCTAGTTATTTGCATGATTAAAGGGGAATGGCATTGTGGATGTTATGATTTATATATCATATAAACTTAAAGTATTTTTTTTGGAAAGCAAGGTATATTTGTGCTGTTAAAAAGAAACAGCAGGCCCAAAGTGGAGTCACCTATGCTAAGCCCCACCAAGATTTAATATTTAACCTAACTGCAGTTTCAGCCTCTCTCAGGAGTGGAATTTTAAACCAATCAGTCTGGAATTTCCTGATAAAAAACTGGTGAGGTAATCTGCCTTAAGACCCCTGGTCTTCCCCTAAAAGAAGGTAACCTGAAATAATCAACTCTCTTAACTTTCTTGTCCCACCTTCTTTCTGCCTATAAAAAAACTTCCCTTTTGTACAACTCCTTGGAACACCTTTCAGATGCTGCCCAATTCATGAACTGTTGAATAAAATCAATTACATCTTCAAATTTACACAACTGAAATTCGTGTTTTAACAGCTTTGGTGGCAGTAGTGGGATCTAAAGTGAACTTCTGATGGCATTCAGGGACAAGGAGAAATACATGGGTGGTACCCCATGAACCCTCAGTTCACTTCACTGTCTTTCTTGCTGTTTCTGAGGGCCATAAGTTCTTCTTGGTTATGAGCCCCATTCTATTTGCATCTAGCCCCCCATCTAATTGGCTTTTCTTTACAGGACAGGGCAGCTTGAGCTAGTAGACAGTTCTGCCCGAAGCCTAACTGAGCTGGTGGATGGTTCTGCCTGGAGCCAAGCCCTTAGCTTTTCACACAGCAACTCCTGGATTTTTGAGTGGAAACCCCCAGCCCTGGATTCTGTTTCCAGATTTCACATTGGAAAACTGCTGGTGGTGGCTATAGTTCCCCATTTGTTGAGGTCTGTTGATTCAATCTTTTTTCCCAGTTCAAAGTTCCATAGTAATTGTTGGTGGTTACCAGCTGGGATCAGACCGGATTCAAGTTAAAAACCAGACAGCGTTTGAGGTTGGTCTGGGTTCGGCTTGACTTGGACCATGTCCAGGCTATAGCTAATGGGGAGCTCAGAAGTCAAAAGCCACGAAAATTAGTGGGCACAGGTAGAACATTTAAAGGCTGTTAGAACTCTTGCTGTCTCAAGAAGAAACCCAAATAGGATAAATTGTTCATGGTTGTTAGGGAACTCTTGACCAAAACCACCCGCCTTGGCCAGGCACTATGATAACCACTTGCATGAGCTGTCTTGCAACAAGAGGTCCCAATAAGGAACACGGTGCTGTCACTGAAAACTAACTGGGAGAATTCAGGAGGGGCCAAAAGGAGGGAGGAGATGCCAGTCCATAAATTCTACCAACCTAAAAAAACAAATAACATACAAGGGAACTCCCACAGCTGATTTCTCAGCAGAAACTTTACAAGCCAGAAGAGAGTGGCATGATATATTTAAAGTGATGAAAGGGAAGAACCTACCACCAAGATTATTCTACCCAGCAAGGATCTCATTCAGATTCAATGGAGAAATCAAAAGCTTTACAGACAAGCAAAAGCTAATAGAATTCAGCACCACCAAACCAGCTCTACAACAAATGCTAAAGGAACTTCTCTAAGTGGGAAACACAAGAGAGGAAAAGGACCTAGAAAAACAAACCCAAAACAATTAAGAAAATGGTAATAGGAACATGCATATCAATAATTACCTTAAATGTGAATGGACTAAATGCTCCAACCAAAAGACAGGCTTGCTGAATGGATACAAAAACAAGACCCATATATATGCTGTCTACAAGAGACCCATGTCTGACTGAGGGACACAAACAGACTGAAAGTGAGGGGATGAAAAAAGATATTCCATGCAAATGGAAATCAAAAGAAAGCTGCAGTACTAATACTCATATAAAATAGATAAAACAGACTTTAAAATAAAGAATGTTATAAGAGACAAGGAAGGACACTACATAATGATCAAGGGATCAATCCAAGAAAAAGATATAACAGTTATAATTATATATGCACCCAACATAGGAGCACGTCAATACATAAGGCAACTGCTACCAGCTATAAAAGAGGAAATTGACAGTAACACAATAATAGTGGGGGACTTTAACACCTCAGTTACACCAATGGACAGCTCATCCAGACAGAAAATTAATAAGGAAACACAAGCTTTAAATGAAACAATAGACCAGAGAGATTTAATTGATATAGGACATTGCATGTGAAAACAGCAGATCACACTTTCTTCTCAGGCGCAGATGGAACATTCTCCATGATAGATTACATCATGGATCACAAGTCAAGCCTCGGTAAATTTAAGAAGACTGAAATCATATCAAGCATATTTTCTAACCACAACACTGAGAGTAGAAATCAATTACAGGGAAAAAAATGTAAAAACACAAACACAAGGAGGCTAAACAATATGTCACTAAATAACCAAGAGATCACTGAAGAAATCAAAGAGGAAATCAAAAACTACCTAGAGACAAATGACAACCAAAACAGGATGATCCAAAACCTATGGGATGCAGCAAGAGCAGTTCTAAGAGGGAAGTTTAAAGCAATACAATCCTACCTCAAGAAACAAGAAAAATCTCAAATAAACAATCTAACCTTACACCTAAAGGAACTAGAGAAAGAAGAACAAACAAAACCCAAAGTTTGTAGAAGGGAAGAAATCATAAAGATCACAGCAGATATAAATGAAATAGAAACAAAGAAAACAATGGCAAAGATCAATAAAAGTAAAAGCTGGTTCTTTGAGAAGATAAACAAAATTGATAAACCATTAGCCAGACTCATCAAGAAAAAGAGGGAGAGGAATCAAATCAATAAAATTAGAAATGAAAAAGGAGAAGTTACAATGGACACCAAAGAAATACAAAGCATCATAAGAGACTACTACAAGGAACTCTATGCCAATAAAATGGACAACCTGGAACAAATGGACAAATTCTTAGAAAAGTATAACCTTCCAAGACAGAACCAGGAAGAAACAGGAAATACAAACAGACCAATCACAAGTAATGAAATTGAAACTGTGATTAAAAATTTTCCAACAAACAAAAGTCCAGGACCAGATGGCTTCACAGGTGAATTCTACCAAACATTTAGAGAAGAGCTAACACCCATCCTTCTCAAACTCTTCCAAAAAATTGCAGAGCAAGGAACACTCCCAAACTTATTCCACTGATATTTTATAACTAGTGCATTTTATATTCTCATACCTGTCTTGTGTCTACAATTTTAAAACGAAGCTATGAGGTCTCTATTTGCATCTGTATGTTCATGTATGTTTATATGTGTATGTTGTAGGTGTGTGATTAATTTCTACCCTCAGATGGCATTGCTTAAATTAATTTGTAAAAGAGCTCTATTCAATTGGCTTAGAAAGAAACCAAGAACTGGTATAAATTAAGGGCTGAGTATTCTAAAATCTCTCAGAAATGTGATTGAAACTAACCTAAATGTTTTTCAGGTTCACATGATCAAGGAAAATATTTGCTATTAAAGCTAGTTTAAATTCATTGGCTTAGTTAAAACAGACATGTCTTTTGAGTTGCCAACACTGAATATAAAGCAAACAACTTTTATTCTACCTGGTTTTACTAGTAAAATTCATATTATCTCTGTTGCAAAATCTGTTAGCAAAAAAATAAATTAGAATGATGCCTGATTTTTTCTAATATCTTATGAAGTTTTCATGGGTAATCTAAACACAATTGTTGGGAGTAAGTGATTTTAGATAGATGAAAATGTTATAGAGTTTATAGGTAAAATAATTATATTTTATGTTAGGTGTATAAGAAATAGCTTTCAAAATCTTTCAGGTAACTTG
Source organism: Globicephala melas (assembly GCF_963455315.2). Taxonomy (NCBI): domain Eukaryota; kingdom Metazoa; phylum Chordata; class Mammalia; order Artiodactyla; family Delphinidae; genus Globicephala; species Globicephala melas. The sequence continues at coordinate 58,107,363 of NC_083319.1, read as the reverse complement.
AAACTTTAGAGTTTTGCTAAGCTAAGCTAAGCTAAATAATGGAAATACATTGAAAATCTAGGTCATTTCCAAATAAGATGAAATAGTGAAACATTAATTACTAAACATAGGTTTATCTACTTTTGGCTTCTTATTACAAAGAAATGAAAGACATTTGGGATCTATTAGTAAACTTACCTAGCGCTTTATTGAAAGACTGTACTATGAAGAAACATATTTTCAGAAATTATGAAATGTATTCACAAATTTGCGAATCTAAAGAATGCTGGTGTAACAGACACAATTCACAATTGTTCACTTATGTTACACTAGAAATTAAGGTTTTAAGGGTTAAGAATTCTAATTAATATATGTAATTAAAATTACTAAAACTAAAAAGGGAAGCAATTCCATATGCAAGGAAATTAGGATGTGAGTTTTGGCTATAAAAATGTATAAGATGTGAAAATGCATTTTTTTCAGGGAAAAGAAAATAAATTTGTCCCAAGGTAAAAAACTGGTTATTTCAAAATGGGAGAGAAGGAAAGACAAATTAAGTAGGAAGTTGGGAAGAGAGAAAGACAGGGAAAATTCACCTTGTGTAATCAAGCTGGCTTAGAATGAACTGATATTATAGAAGTGTTTCAAGTAAGCTTTAATATCTGTAATGTACTTATATAAAACTAAAATTTTCTTTCATCTGCTAAAAGGACAAAGTTTTTCTGTAGCATTGGTCTGCTCTTGATAATAAGCTACTATAAAATGTTTCTCTTTCCCTTTTAAGTAATATCTCCCTAGAAAGCAAAGATTTTGTGTTTTACAAAATAATTTCATGTGCTTTGATTGGTTTTCCTCACAATTATGTAACCTTTAGTATTTGCCTTAGAAATATTTTATTAATCATTTCGGTCAAATAGATAAGTACTATTTTATAATTATTTGTGATTCTATTTGTCATGTGTTTGTTTTAACCTTTTGATAATATTGACAAGCTTCCCAAAATCAAATTCTAAATGAAATCTTTTTGACCTGAAACTAACTTTGGGATTTTCCAGAGGGTCCCTGGAAAACCTCAAAAGATTTGTTCTTTCTCTTCATAGAAAGAGAGATGTTTAACTAGGCTTATTTAAAATATTAAATTACATGGAAAGCATCGTCAAGTAAAAAGTAATACTGGGCTTCCCTGGTGGCGCAGTGGTTGAGAGGCTGCCTGCCGATGCAGGGGACACGGGTTTGTGCCCCGGTCTGGGAAGATCCCACATGCCGCAGAGTGTCTGGGCCCGTGAGCCATGGCCGCTGAGCCTGCGCGTCCGGAGCCTGTGCTCCGCAACGGGAGAGGCCACAACAGTGAGAGGCCCACGTACCGCAAAAAAAAAAAAGTAATACTAAGCCTTCTAAATGCTCTATTTGTATACGTATATGTTATAAGTGTTCCTGAAGTTCCTAAAGTCTGATATGGCCTAGTATGATGTTATCATCATAATTTCAGTTATCATTTAAAAATATTGTGCATCATAGAAATAACCAAATTTTCCTGTCAATTTCATTATAATGAACTCTCATCAGCTCTTTAACAAGGGGCATTTTTAAAAGTCTTTTTGTCAATTACAAACAGTTATTGTTTTACTCAGATGCTTTTGCAAGAGTGTTCTGAGAAAAGTGCTTCATTTTCAAGGAGATTCAAGGAAAAAGTTTTAACAAGTACAGGTTTCTGATCATAAAACTGAACTGGATAAGAATTTCCAGAACTAATGGAAAAGCTGGATTCAAACAGAACAAGAATTAATAACAAGCACTGAATAAAGTGAGGAGGATGATTATAATTTTTATGACTTTTTGTCTGAAACATTGCTGGTTGTTTAATGTTGTTTTTCCAGGTTTAAAGAGACCTTTTCTCTTAAGCTATCTATGATTTATATCAATTTGGTAAAGTATACCAAACAAAGATATAAACAAAGATGAAAACATTTGGTTTTTTCTCCCTACTTAACCCCTCCAAAACTGGGGAACTCTTGAGAATTTTTTTCATGGCAATATAGTTATTTGTATAAATTCAGTAAAAATTTACTCTCCTTGTGATATGACACAACTGGAAATATTGGTTATATTACCAAAGCTTTGACTGGAATGTTATACTTGAGAGAGATATGAATAGACTCAGATATGACCAGACTGTTTTGAGGAACTAAGATTGACTTTATGAAGCCAATAAAGCCCCTTGAAAAAAACTGACCCGGTACCTTGCTTACAACGTTCCAGCAAAGCAATCTTATAAAGGGCTTATATAGTCAATCACTATTCTTACTATTCTTGCTGCACTTATGTAAATAATCAGGCCAAGTTTTAATGCAAACAAATTAGTTTTACTGTGGTTACCTTTGGAAAAGAGTATGGTTAACTGTAGAGAGAAAAATTGTGTTTTCACCTTTGCATATATTAGATTCTAGTCCTGTTAATTGTCTTTGAGATTTTGTTATAAACCTGTAAACTGGACTAAATCTTGAATTCTAGTTTTCTCAAATATCTGACTCTCCAAACTAACATTTCCAATTTTATTCCAGCCTTTTGATTTGCAATAACTGAGAACAAAGACTTCCCTTGAATCTCCTTGGATGGGACTATAAGGTCCTCCTCACTGCCCAGGTGGCAGCCAGACTTCAGGGACTTAAACCTTGGGCCCATATCTCCCAATGAAGAAGGAAACTGCACACAAGCTGAAGACCTCAAAATCAAATTGACTAGGAAGAGAAGTAGCTGACATAGATGTAGACTGCTTCCACCCAAGATGCCAGATCAAGACTTCTTACTTTAATCATAAAAACATTTTTTCTTATTCTTTTCTTTACTCTGACATTGGCCTACGAAGATAATGCCATTACCCATACATCACAGGCCACCGCTAAGGGGGGATAAACTCTGGAACTTAGAACAACTTCTTATTTCAGGCTAGGAAAAAACCTAACTGACTCCTGGCTTGAAGAGGCCAATGTAACAATCCCTGTAAATGAATTCATTAACAGTTGCAACTTTGTGGCAGTGGTTTGTGCCCCGAGAGGATTTATCTTTGTTTGTGGTGGTTATCATTGTCCTTGAGCCTATGAAGCCTAGATGGCTGGCACATAACTGGGCAATGCCTCTTAGGTTATCTAACTGTGCCCCTAACTATCTACAAACAAACTGAAACGTGTCATTGGTCAACTTCCCTGAATTTTCATGGATGAGTTAGATAGGACCTACCAGGAGGCATTCAGGATTAAGGATTCACTTTACTTAGCAGGGCTCTACTTCCCTGGATAGAAGTAAGTACAAATGAGGCTATGATCAGGAACCTCTCCCCAACTCTTGAAAGTATTGCAGAATCTGCCCAACAAAAATTCTTAGACCCTCTGTCCAAAGTTTTTCTTGATAACAGGATTATTGTTTAGCTGGGCAAAGAGGTATCTGTGCTGTGGCCAACACTACCTGCTATATCTGGATTAATACTTTTGGAGAAGTTGAATCTCAGTTACAGAAGATCACTGAACAAGCCACTTAGCTTAAAAGAGTGACTCCTTCAAAGGGGTCCTTCTTTGGTTGGTTTGATTCTTGGGGATCATGACTCCAAAGTGCACTCCAAACATTGGAATTATCCTGCTTATAGTTATCATGATAATCCCCCTGGTGCATTGCATTCTCTCAAAACCTTTAAATGCATGTTCGCAGCCACTAATCAGCAAGCAAAAGACCTCCCTAAGACTGAAACATCAGACAAGGAACGAAGAGAATGACCAACAAAAATATTTTGAGCCTTAAGTCGTGACCTGTGAATACCACACAGATTCAGCAACAAACAAACAAACACCCAGGATCAATAAAAGCTGCAAGAACTAGCATGGTAGCCGGGAGTGGAGTAAACGCCTTAAATTTTGATCCCTCTCTCTCAGTTAGGCTTAGAGCTTGATTCGATCAAAAGGGGGAACTGTTAAAAAGAAACATTCACTTTGCTGTACAGCAGAAATTAACTCATTGTAAAGCAACTATATTCCAATAAAAACAATAAGTAAAATAAAAGTACAGTATAGAAACAGAAAAACAAAAAAAAACCCAAAAAAACTGGCCCCACATTGAGTCACTTATGCTAAGCTCCACCAAGATTTAATACCTAACCTAACTGCAGTTTCTGCTTCTCCAAGGAATGGAATTTTAAACCAATCAGTCTGGAACCTCCTGACCAACACTACTGAGGCAGTCTGCCTAAGACCACTTCCCTTCCCCCTAAGAAAAGGTAGTCTTGCCTGAAACAATCTACTCTTTAACTTCTTTGTCCCACACTCTTCCTGCCTATAAAATCCTTTTATTTTGCAAAACTCCAAGGAGTCCCTTTCTACTTCTTGATGAGATGCTGCCCGATTCATAAATCATTGAATAAAGTGAATTAGAACTTCAGATTTATTCAGTTGAATTTCTAACAGTGCTAAAGTGGAATATTGTAAGTACCATTCAAACGTGGCTATTGGTCCTTGAGCAGGTCTTCTGGGCATCAATTTCTTCATTTGTAAATGAGGGGCTGAGCTAGATAGATCAGTGGTTCTTAAATTATTCGAAGACTCCTCACTACTTTAACTTTGTATCTGAAAGCAATTTCAAACTTAAAGAAAATTTGCAACACTGATGTGAAAAACACTCATTATCCTTCACCGATAGTCACCTATTGTTAACATTTTATCCCATCTGCTTTATCATTGCTGCTCTCTCCCTCTCTCTCTCTCTCTGTATAGACAGAGAGACAGACAGTTAGATATCTATCTATTGTATATATAGGTACTGATATAGAGGTATCTAGATATATAAATCTAGACACACTAACACAGATCACATGCACATACATGTGAATGTACATATACATATATACATATATGTATGTATATCCATTCACTATTATCTGAAATCCAAATTGAACTGAGTTACCCATAATTTATCTGGCAACCTTAGAGGGAAGAAAAAAAAAAAAAAACAAAGGGTACAATAATAAGCAAGTTACCAGGGTGGATAATAGGTTGCAAATCTTGCTATTTGAAGGGGACCTTCTGAGAAACCATATAGAATACACCTCAGAACTTAGCTACAGCAGGACAGAGAGCCTAGGGCATTATCCTCAGACTCCCATTCTACCTCTGTTGAAGAATGTCCCTAGGGCTGCATTAACTCCTTGTCACTTTTGTGCTGCTCTAGCTTGTGGCTGAGCAAACTCCCAAGCATGAAAGAAGCTGTCAAGCAGAGAAGCAGGCATTTAAAGTAGGGAGCTATCCATGGTATACCTGAAACTGTCCACCATGGGTACAGGTAACATTCAGAGGTGAGCTCTGGGGACACGGGATAGGGCATCAAAAGATCCAACTAGAGTTTCTCTTTACTAGCTCCTTTGCTTTGCTTCTGTGCTCACAAAGCAACCTTGTGATTATCACACTGTTTCTTAATGTTACAGAGAAAGTGTAGTACAGTCCTGAGGCCTCCAGCCCTGTCACTGATTGCTGCAGTGCATAGAAATCAACAGATATTCTGGTCTTTTACACTGGCTGTGGGAGCTAAGTCAACATGTCTGCTCCTGAGATCTATACTCACTTCCGGCAAGCTGATAATTTATATTTCTGAGTCAGTAAGTCTGTGGGACGGGCCTCCAGACAGTGCCAAGATGCTAGTACATAGAATAGTACCCTCTAATGCCTCCTTAGAGGTACCTGGCCTCCTTCTCACAGCCCTACATCCTTGAAACAAGGTTTCAGTAGTTGTGAGTCACTTTTCCTCTATTTTGAATTTTTACTATCTTCATTTTCCAGATGGGCAAATTGAGTTTGGATACTCCTCTCCAAAAGCCCATTTTCTGTGAATTATTATGTAAAGGCTTTAGCTTTAAACCTCAAATCATTCTTAGCTTAATTAAAAGTACCAGGTTATTATCTATTCCCTCGTATCTACAATGTGGGATCTTGGATTCAGCTTGAGGAAGCTCATATTTCTCAGTGGAGTTTGATTAGTAGCAGAGAAAGCATGAGGCATCTCTCTTTCTTCCTGGCCTGTGTCTAACCCCAGGAGCTACTGGGAAGTACTCTGGGTTATGGTGTGAAATCAAAATGTTGAGTGTTCTTCCTGGAATGGATAACTCAGAAACTGATAGAAAGCATCGGCTTTAATATATAAATATATTTAAATTATATTTTTAAAAAAATCTCAATTAGAATATGGGTCAGCCTGGGTTCTTCAGGAAGCAGACCTGATTTTTCTGTTTACCTTACCCTGCTTCCTTCACTCCATTGCAGGTTTTACCCAAAAGTACTCCCATCATAAATCACGTGACAAAAATCTCTGCCTCAGGCTCTGCTTCCACAAGTCTGACCTAAGCTAGACTTTGCAACGAGTGAGCCTGAGAGGCTAAAGAATTTATTCTTTAATTCTGCATCATTCCCCCCTTATGAATTGCCTTTACCAAACTTCACGTTTTTCAGATAGAGGAGAAAAAAGCACATTCAACTTTTTCACTCATTACTCATTAAGTCATATCATTGGGCTTATAAATGAGTTACATTAGTATCTGCTTTAGCCTAGTAATGAGTTTGTAATGCTAAATTATAAATTCAGCCTCTCTTCTTGCTCTTTCTCTGTCTGTATAAACTTTACCCAATTACTTCAAGTAACAATAAACATGTAACTATCCATCAGAGAGAAGAGCTCACAGGCAGAGCTACTGAATGTTGTACTATTTCATTCAAGATATGGTTAGAATTTACTTGGACTAGACTAAATGAACTCATTTCCAATAAGGTTTAGTTTGTCTCTGAATGAATCAGTGTCATAGGAATACTGCTGCACACATACTGTCCATATACACATTGTTGTCCTTTGCCTTGAGAGATGGAATTACATGGAACAAAAGGAAATCTTGCAGAGCCCTACTATTTCCATGTGATCTAACACAATCACTGCTCTCCATTAATTATAGCTATCTGAGAAAATTGACCTTTATGCCCATTAGGTTGGTCTTCAAACAAGCAAATATGCCAGCCTTGAAAAATTACATACCCCAAAGCTGCTGGACATTTGTTCCTTATTGAATTTCTTTGTCTCTGTCTCTGTTTGCAACAAAAGTAAGACTTGCTAGAGAAAACATTTCTGCTTAAAATTATATAATTTGGCTACTAGTGATTTACATCAGATTTCCTTCTGTAATCAACAGTTCTATAGAGAAGGGGAGAACATTCTCCCCTTTGGTGTCCAGAATTAATGATATCATAATCTTTCCCATACTTGGTGACTGTGATTTTCAGTTCATAGTAAGTCTTAAAAAACTGATGTTCCTATTTGCTTCCACTGAACAAGTGGGAAAGAGGGGTAAAGGATGTAACAACTGAGAAAAATCCCTCTACTCTTTTAAACTGTAGGAAAAGGAAAAGAAAGTCTTCAATGGATTCTTTCCTTTTTTGTTTGTTTTTTGGCCTGCTTATTTTGATAGTTCCTCTGCTGAAAAATTTTAACCCCACATTAGAGTGAAGATGGTTCACCATTATTCTCAGACCTCCCAGCTCCCAATGATCCATTACTAACATCCAATTAAGGCTAAGAGTGATAGTGATGTCAATGAATTGTATGTGCCTGACATTTGACCAAGGCAAACATATCCTATTTGAGCTCGTCATTCCACAGGAACAAAAGTGCATGACTTTTCTGGCCAACTTTCTTATTTTATAAAAAGAATATTGCTTTTTTTCTATATTGTAAGTATCCTCCAATACATATTACATAAAATGGAATTTCATTAAAAAGCTATCCTTTGGTTGGCTTTAAAGTCAATCATTTGTGCATGAATGGCACATATATGTGTATCTGTGTTAATTTTTCTTTTGTTTTTTTAGTTGAATTAATGCATTTTATTTGAATAGCTAATAAATATATATGATCAAAAGTCATTTTAAAGTTCAAATGGAAGTAATCTAAGTGTCCATCATGACACTTAGATGAATGGAGGGGCTTCCCTCATGGTGCAGCAGTTAAGAATCCGCCTGCCAATGCAGGGGACACAGGTTCAAGCCCTGGTCCGGGAAGATCCCACATACCACAGAGCAACTAAGCCCATGCACCACAACTACTGAGCCTGTGCTCTAGAGCCCGCAAGCCACAACTACTGAGCCCACGCGCTACAACTACTGAAGCCCGCGTGCCTAGAGCCCATGCTCTGCAACAAGAGAAGCTACCGCAGTGAGAAGCCTGCACACTGCAATGAAGAGTAGCCCCTGGCTCACCACAACTAAAGAAAACCCACCCAGCAATGAAGACCCAACATAGCCAAAAATAAATAAATAAATAAATAAAAATAAAATTGAGAACTAAGAACTATTTAACAACAAAAAAAACCAGATGAATGGATAAAGAAGATATGGTATATATACACAATGGGATACTACTCAGTCATAAAAAAGAATGAAATTTTGCCATTTGCAGCAACATGGATGGACTTGCAGGGTATTATGCTAAGTGAAACAAGTCAGAGAAATACAAATACTGTATATTGTCACTTATATGTGGAATCTAAAAAATAAAACTACTGAATAAAACAAAACAGAGATAGACTCACAGATAGAACAAACTAGTGGTTACCAGTTGTGGGCGGTACAAAACAGGGGTAGGGGATAAAGAGGTGAAAATTATTATATATAAAATAAATAAGCTACAAGGTGACATTGTACAGCATTGGAAATATAGCCAATATTTTATAACTACAAATGGAGTATAATCTTTAAAAAGTGTGAATCACTGGGCTTCCCTGGTGGCACAGTGGTTGAGAGTCCACCTGCCGATGCAGGGGACACGGGTTTGTGCCCCAGTCTGGGAAGATCCCACATACCGTGGAGCGGCTGGGCCTGTGAGCCATGGCCGCTGAGCCTGCGCATCTGGAGCCTGTGCTCCGCAAGATAGAGGCCACAACAGTGAGAGGCCCGCATACTGCAAAAAAATAAAAAATAAAGTGTGAATCACTATGTTGTACACCTGAAACTTATAATATTGTAAATCAACTATACTTCAGTATAAATTAATTAATTAACTAAAGTTCACATGGATATACAATGAAAAAGTAACCCCCCTCCCACCCCTGTCCTTCAGTTCCTTGTCTCCTGAGGCAATAGTTTTTACCAGAGTCCTGTGCAACTTTCTGAAGACATTCTGTCTCTAAATAAGCATGTGTTAAAGAAAAAAATGCTACACATATATCCAGCATTCTGCATCTTGTCACTTAACAGCATATCACTTCATATTCATGTACATAAAGCTGCCTTGTTCTAACTCTGCATGGGATTCCATTAGATGGCTTTTCTATAACTTATTTCACTAGTGTGTGGACATTTAGGGTTTTTTCCCCCAGTCCTTTGTTCTTATCAGCAATACCACAGTAAATCTCCTTCTTTGTACACATGTTCATGCATAAATGTAGACTAAATTCCCAGAAGGGGAATTGCTATGTCAAAGGAGACATACGTTTTGAATTTTTATAATTATTACCCCATTGTCCTCTATAGGAACTGCACTGACTTGTATTCTCCTAAACAATGAATGGAAGTATCATTTTCCCCACATTCCTGCCAATAAATGTATTATCACAATTTTTTATTTTGACAGTGTAATAAGTGAAAATGTTATCTCATTGTAGTCTCAATTTACATTTCTTTCATTATAAGACATGGTTAAATGATATTTATGTTTCCTCTCCTGAATTAATTCATGGTTTATGGTTTTTTCATCATTTTCCTATTTATTTATTGGGGCTCTACATATTAATTAAAGGAGCCCAATGTTATGTGTACTCCAAGAATATTTTTGTATGGAGTATCTTCACCTTTACAACACCAAATGTTGATAAGCATTTTTGTTTCCTCACAAAGTACTAGGTTATAATGGAATTCTATTATATAAGTTTCAATCAATGTCCATAGTTATACAACAGTATTTACCTAAAGCACGGATTATTTTTGTTTATTCTTCTATTGCCAACTCAGCATTTCCCAAAATGTATTCAGTGATATATAAGTGTACACGAATTTTAAAAGTGCAGGGGTCGAGGAAGAGAAGGAGAACTCTAGGGCCAAATAATCTTGGTTTAAACATAGTTAAATGGTGTTCTTTCTTTAAAGACTTATCAAGGTCTTGATGTGCTAAACCTCTATGAAAAGAGCACAGTATATGTGTTCCAGAATTATCTGCCTGTGTACCTCTTAGGACTAGAATCCTGCTGAACAGTTTAAGAGAAAGTCCTTTTAAGTAAAAACTTCTACTTTGATTATGACTACTATTAAGTTGTTTGCTTTGCAACAAGCCTTGAATTTCACAAGTAGCAACAAATAATTTTCATGATAATATTCCTGATCAAGAAAGAGCCCTTAATTAAACTGCAAGTTCTGACAATAAATAGTTACACAGAAACATCATTCATTTATTCATGAGATTTTCTAATTATTCTTCCACAACAAAAATATTACATTTTGACCCCCACGCATACACACATGTTGCATATTTGATGGCATTATCACCTCAGGACAGATTTGAGTGCATTGACTGTGTCCTCAGTTCATACTATGAGATTCAAGGCATAGCGGAGACAAACACAAATCAGACAAGAATTTCACCTTTAAGGTGTTTACTGTTTTGAAATTAAGTAGCAGAAATACCCTGTTAGGTGCTTTGTGTGAAAGGTTTATGCATTTTATCTTCAGTGCTACAGCCTGAGTATTTCTCAACTTAATGATCCCATTTGACTCTCACATTGCATTTGGAGGTAGGTCATTGTCCCTGTTTGACAGATGATGGCATGGTAACAGGAAAGATGACATAGCACTGGATAGTGACTGAGCTAGAGCTGTCACAGGAACCCACACCCTGTGCACCCTTTAGACACAGTTACACCCTCCTTGAAGCTGAGCGCAAGTGAGAAAAACCACAGGTCAAAACAGTCACAATCACTTGTTCTGCCGCTAAAAAAGAATACCTTTCTGTCCCCTTTCCTTTCCTTTCTAAATCAGCAGAACATATTAAATGTATAGAAATATTCAATATATGCCTAGGAACTCCTCAATGGAATGAAACTGAAATCCATCTGAGCAGGAATGAGACAGCCTGTACAACTGACACATGAGCCTTCCAAACAGTGAGGACTGGTCGTAGAATTAATACAGGCTTTGGAAGCCACAAACCTGGACCTTGGGAATATAATGGCTCTCCCCACTACCCTACCCTAGTGGTTCTTAAACTCCTTGTGTCATAAATTTATAAATACTTTCCTGACAAAGATGTACAAATTTTTGCCCACAATGTCAGAGAGCCCTTGGACTCCCAGAAACCCTCCGTGGGGTTTCAACGGGAGTTTAAGGACTCCTCCATGGGAAAGGCATTCGTGGCAAACAGGTAACTCCACACTTCTGTTCTGTGCTGGAAATGTACAATATCTTTTTTCCTTTGTTTTCTGAAGTTTTCTCTTTCAAGAAAAACACTTTCTAGAGGATGGGGTAACCTAGACCACTTTGATCTCTAACAACCACGGTGGCATCAGCCCTTTCCTGTCCAATGCAGCAGGCTCCCTTATCAGCTGGCCAGGAATGGTCAGAACACTGTCATTCTCCCTGCCAAAGCACTGGCAATCAGCTCAGATGCATGGCTCGTGTCAATAACCCTTTAACCTTTGTTATTTCACGTATCCCACACCAGAGGTGATTGATCCTGGTCACCAGAATGTCAGGAAGAGGGTGGAGCTGGCAGGACTTTCCTTGAGGTATTATGGGATGGGATGACTATCCAGGTGATATATTCCACTGAGGAACAACGTGTTGATTTAATTGGAAATTTCTCACAAATAGAATCTGGTATAACTGCATAGTGGTATATGGAACAGCACGGGGCAAGTTTTCACTTATTCACTGATGTCTTTGAGGCTAGTTATTAAAGCTATGAATTTTGTTCACAGCAGTGTGGGATATTTCACAGTTCTTTAGTTTTCTAATTCCAGTGGATTCCATTTCAATTTTCAGAAGCGTCTTGTTTTCAAAGATCTCTCCTCTGAATTATGTTGTAGAGAAGTCCCAGAAGTTTATGTGTCCCAACATACTGGAGACAGTCCTGGCCTAAGACTGTTGGGGCCAGTGCAAAAATCCATATCTTCCTTCAAAGGCAGGATGATCACCCACTCTGTACTAAGGGCTTCTGAGGTCCTGGAACTTGGTGCTTAATCATTTTCCAATATCTTTAGAATCAATGTTGGTCTCTTTTTCCTGAGATGGAGGCAGAGTGCAGGGGAAGAATATGCTTTCTGTGTTCCCAGCATGTCTACAGTGGCAAGCAAACAGAACAAAACAAGACTCTGATTCAATTATTTTAATAAATCACACTTACATATGTAGAGCCTTTTATGTCACCTTGCCTGGATTACCATTGGCCAAGTGGCAACTGACCGTTCCCTTTCTCTCAGGATTTTATACATCGTCCTGGAACTATCTGGGCCACCACCGGGACTGAGGAGATGAGGAATTGAGAGTCTATGATTATCAAGGACCCCAGGAAATATCATTTTCTGGAGAAATTATAGGAGTGTCTACAATCACTAGATTTCATTAGTCCAGTTGTATTAATACGTTTGTTTGGACTGCAAGAAGAGGTTATTCTTTCCATTCCCAATGTGTACCCATGCTGTATGGTTATTTATATTTTAAAATGGCTTATACAGGAAAGCTTGAGATTTTTTATTTTTATTTTTATTTTTTTGCGGTACATGGGCCTCTCACTGTTGTGGCCTCTCCCGTTGCGGAGCACAGGCTCCGGACGCGCAGGCTCAGCAGCCATGGCTCACGGGCCCAGCCGCTCCGCGGCATGTGGGATCTTCCCGGACTGGGGCACGAACCCGTGTCCCCTGCATCGGCAGGCGGACTCTCAACCACTGCGCCACCAGGGAAGCCCGAGATTTTTTATTTTTATTTTTTAATGTGGGCCACTGATACATAAAAAATAACTTTACCATTAAATAATGCTCTTTAGAAATGACGTCACTAAGGTACTCAGAAAAATATAGCGTTACGGCAGGGATTATGACTGCTGTGATTACTGCAGTGTCTTATATTATACCTAATATTTCTTTTAACTTTCCACTTGACAGCTGAGTGATATATGTTGGATCTCAAGCAGAAACTGAACAATCTTGTGGACTGAAAATTAGGAGTCAATAGGCCTTGGCTCTGATGACAGTTTCACTTGACAATAGCCCCATATCTCGGTCTCTCCAACCTGGGAAGATTGAAATGTCTGAAATGTCTTGAGGGCAAGTTTGAAATATCTGTGGGTCTCCTTATATTCATAGGTCTCCTCCTATTTCCTTCTAGTTTCCATTGAGTAACCACCACGGAAGGACACAGAGCTGCGGGGTGGCAGGGTGGATGAAGGTTTTGCTTTTCCTTCTTTATTTTTTACTTTTTAATTGTCTTCCTTCCTCTACTATCATCTTCTTCTTTGTTCTACTTGTGTGTCTCATAATTACCCCCTCATATTTAATAACAGTATCACACGCAGATATTCTTACAGTGGCCTCTCCTACTTCCTCCTGTGGAATGCTTCCAGCAGTCAATTTATTTTATTTTTATACAAGAGGGCTTGCAGTGTGGTGGTTTAAATAAGAATGAGGGAATAGAACTAGCATTTATGAAGTGACTAGTAAGTGTATATATTAGTTTCCCAGGTCTACTGTAACAAATTACCACAAACTGGTGGCTTAAACCAACAGAAATTTAGCCTCTCACAGTCCTGGAGGCTCTAGGGAAGAATCTTTCCTTGTCTCTTCCAGCTTCTGATGGCTGACAGCACTCTTGGTAGCTACATCACTCCAGTCTCTGCCTCTGCCTTTACATGACCTTCTCCTCTTCTCTCTGTGATTATGTGTCTGTCATAAGGACAATGGCTATTGGATTTAGGGTCCATCCAGGAAATTCAGGATGATCTCTTCTTAAGATCCTTATACCTGCAAGACCTTTTTCCCAAATAAGGTCATATTCACAAATTCTGAGGCACAGACAAATGTTTCAGGGCCCACTGTTAACCCACAACAGTGTATATTTAACATTCACAAACCTGTTAGGTATAGAAACTCCAATTTACAATGAGAAAACTGAGGTCCAGAACAGTTAAGTAACTCAGTAAGAAGAGGTGGACCCAAAATTCAAGTTTAGGTCAATATGACATCAAAGCTTAGGTCTTTCACCATGAGCCTTACTTGTGGTATCCAAAGGTGAACATAAAACCAGCTCAGAGAAAGAAGATATTAATATCTGTAATAAATAAAAAGCATTCTCTAAGCTAATATATTTTCTTTTAAACTTCTGCTACAATGGATTTTTCCAATGTAATTTATTATATTAAAAGGAAAAAGCCAGGTTTTTAATTTACCAAAAAGTCTCTTAAAAATAAAAATGGCATGAAAGTAGATGTTAAATTTCTGACATAGGGCTAGGACGGGGATGAAAAAGGTAGGTCTTAGTTTTTGTACATTAAAAGAAAAACTCTGATCCATGACCTCAAATGTATTCTCTGCCAAATGGAATTTGGAAATCAAAGGACTTCAGCCAACCAGTTCAATTTTCTATATTAAAGGACACCCTGGCAGTTTTCTCAGCCTATAAACCAATATTTCCAATGATCTTCTGAATATTTCTACATGGATATCCCAGTATCACTTCAAATTCATCTCCAGTATCATTTGTCTTCCAACACTTCTGTTTCCACTTTTTCCAATTCCTGTCACCATGCCTCCATTTACCAAGCTAAGAATTTCTGACTCATTGAATTTTGTTGTTCTTTTCTTCACAATGTGTCTTATGTCCATTCATTTATTCCCCAAGTGTTTTTGAGTATTTTTTTCTGGGCCATCCACCATGCTGGGTACTAGAGATACATAGTTTTAAAAAGGCAGACACAAGTATGCTCTTTGGGGGAGCTTATAGTCTAGTTGGAAAAACAGACACAGAGCACATAATTACAAATATGACTCGAGAAAGCAAATGTTTCAAAGAGGGACATGCTCCTGGAGAATCAAATCCGTCCCTATATTTCCACCCTCTGTGGCCTGCTCTGGTTGGTCCTTATCCTACCAGGTTCATGGGGCAGCCACTCTGCCTTTAGTCTGACCTCTTCTCTGCTTATCCTATGTTACTCTCCTCTCAAGAGTTCTCAGTAACATGCTGATGCTTACAGACTCTGCTCTTTTATGTGGCATGTAGGACTTTCCTTCTTGTGAGCCCAACTACATTCAATCCTGGACAGAGATGTTGGGGAAGAGGTTTAGGGTCCCTCCAACATTGGGAGCTTGGCAATGCTCTATAACAAGCCCTATTAGCCTCATAAAACTTTTGCAAAAGCCAACCTGTCCATGCATTATCTGTCCTAAGATAACTGACTTATTCTAACCCCTAACATTTGTTCAAACTATTTTTTCCCACAGCATGTCTTTTTCCTCTTCTCTATCTCTCAAATTCGACCCCTGCCTCAAAGAACATCACTCTGAACCCTCCCTGATCCCAAGGGCTTTCTCTTCTTTCTCTGAAGTCAAGGCACTCATTGGCACACCTAGCCTCTAAGTAACGGAGTTCAACTGGATTCTATGATGTTATTTTTCTGTGTAGGCATCTACCTCCCCCAAAGAGACCATGAACTTCTTTAGAAGGGCTAGTCCCGCAGTTAGTGTTTCTTTGTCCTACTGCACCTTCTGCTTACTAGACAGTCAATAGTTCATATAATCATAGAGCTGTAAAGCTGGGGCCTGAGTAAAATGAGGCCCAGACAGGTTAAAGTGACTCCCCACAGATACATGAGGCATGTTAGAGGCATGATTCAGACCAGAACCTAGATCTCTTGCTAATAAATAATGCTCTTTTTACTGATGAATGAATGTAATAAATGAATATAGAGAAAAAAGGTCCATTCTTTTGAGGTTGGTCCATCTAGTGCTAAACCCTTTCCAGACAGATGTCATCCTACAGATCTGCAGATGCTATGGTTTCCACAGACTCACATAATAACCTTGCTATTGAATTTGAACTCTGATGCTCATCTTACCATCACTACTGCAGCTATAGACTCCTCCCACCTGCCGCCTACCTCCCATTCATTCTGATTTATTCTTGGCTATAACTAGGGTTAGACAGACTTTCAAAACTTGAATTCAGAGTTGTCAGTTTAATTTTCCATGCCTGAGATTTGTGGTGTAGCAACTTGGGGAGACACAAGCACACATTTTGTCTATGTGAAGGAGGCTCTTGTGTGAGATTAAGAAGTTAGAGGGAAGATCATCCTGTGATATCTCCAGCCCTTGAGACAGCTGGGGCTGGTTCCAACATTTTACCAGGCTTTTGAGCTATCAATCAGGTGTCCAGAGGTGGGACAGGGGCACCCCCACGAAATCAAAGCAAACTCAATGATTATCTATCTGCTGACACTGAAAACAACACTTCATTCTTCAGCTCTTTGCAGAATGAGATGGAGGAATGGGGGCTGTGAACAAATGAAAAGCGTGAAAATTTTTACTGAGTGCAATTATTGAATCATCAGTCACACAGTGCTTCCGCTTCAGAGCATTCCAGTAACTAGTGAAATTCTACAATACTGCACTGCATTTTCATATTCATGTAATCACATAAATGTTCCTTAAGGAACACCTCATGATATTCCCTATGTCCATCCCTTCTATAACTCAGCATACTCCTTCTGTCTGTTTCATTTTATTAGTCACTAATTTCACATTCTGACACCGAGATGGTTAGAATTTGCTGGCAACTGCGTGGGTAGGAGGCAGCCCAGTGACATTAAATATTGTGCTGTGGAATATTCATTTGTAAAGGTAAACTGATGCAAAATTTATCTCAAAGATCTTGTGTAGCCTGGAATTTTGAGAGCAAAGTGAACTTAGTGTCAGAGTGAAGAGAGCTGACTCACCTTTAAAAGTCTTTTCCCAGACATGACTAATCTACTCAGGAAAGAGATGGAGCGATGACAGCGACAGCATGTCAGTGAGAAGACCAGGTGGAGTATGCCTCTAAAACGGGATTTCTGGACCCAATTCCAATGTCAGGGGTTGGGGTGGTTTGCCAGACCAATATGCAATTCTCTAACACCAGCAAGGTGTGTCTTACAATTCAACTCAATTCTGACACTATCTACCCAAAGGTGGTGTCGGATTCCACAGGTTAAGAGTCCACTCCTACAAGACTGCCACCCCCCTCCACACACACACTTCAGATTCCAGTCGCTAGTCCAGGTTGTTACCTGTGCTTCTGACCAACTGGCTATAAATGAGAGGTGCCCACGACCCCGTGCCTGGGTTCAATTAATTTGCTACAGTGGCTTACAGAACTCAGACAAACATTTTACTTACGAAATCACCAGTTTATTATAAAAGGATATAACTCAGGAATAGCCAACTGTAAGAGATGCATAAGGAAGGTATGCAGAAAGGGTGAGGAGCTTCCATGCTCCGAGAATGCCACTCCCCCCAAACCTCCACATGTTCATCAACCCAGAAGCTCTTTGCCCTGAGTCCTTTTGTATTTTTATGGAGGCTTCATTATCTAGTCAAGATTGATTGAATCATTGACTGATAGCATCACCTGGGAACACCTATCCAACTGAGATGATCAGTTTGAAAAGTCTGTAAAAATTCATCAGAAAGGACACAACAGCAAGGGTATCTAGCTGTAGGCTAGGGTTCTCAGAGGGAGCTTAGAGCTAAAAGTGGACGCATTCTGTCTGCTTAGTTAGGGAGTTTGTCTTGACCCATTTGGTTACTGAGAAGTAAGAGCCAGGCTGCCTGAGTCCCTATTCTGGCTCCCCCACTTACCCATGGTGTAACTTTAAGGGAGTTACTTAATCTCTTTCTGCCTCAGGCTGCTGTTGTTTTTTTTTTTTTTTTTTAATCTGCATTTACCTTATAGATTTGTTGAAAAAATTAAATAGTCAATCCATGCAAATTGCTTAGAATAGTACCTGACACATAGTAAGTGCTCCATAAATGTTAACTATTATTCTATATCTAAGCATCCCTGAGATCTTAGACATAGATTTCTGTACCAGAATTATAAGTAAAATAATTCTCTAGGAAAGAAATATTTTCTGGTGGGACTAGAACTTTTTTTTTTGGTATGCTAAGACATCTTTCTATTTGTCATCTTATAGGATGGGTCAGGAACACAACACTACTTAAAATATAAGAATTGTTTGCTACTCAGTGAAAGACTTTTGTAACATCTTAGCAACTTCGTAGATTCTGGAAAGAAAAAGAGAGAGAGGAGGGAGAGAATAAGAAAGTAAATAAGTTTAATGGAGAAGTATATATGGGGGAGTACATTGTGTGTGCCTGTGTGTATGAGTTTTGGGACTGACAGTGGGGAGATATACATACTGTATCATAGAGAGATGATCTAGTCTAACTGAAGGGATAGGACTTGGAGAGGCAGATTTCTAGATCAGCTTCTTCCCCATCCTTTCCTCATCCCCAGACTGGTATCCTTTAAAGCATCTCTCAATATAAAAGGGTTCCATGGGGAAATTTTTTAAAAACACTTATTTAACCAGTAATACATCCATTATAATTGTTTAGGACCAAAAACTTTACAAAGAATTATGACACACATTATTTCAAAACCTCAACAACCCTTCAGAAGCTGTTGCCTGAAAGAAGTGACCCCTTTTACAGATGAGGACACTGGCATAGCTAAATGTCTCATCTCAGTTAACACAGCTAGCAAATGGGAAGGGCAGAGATTCAAAGGCAGGCTTCCTAGTTCAAGTGCAGTTACCTCTTCTCTGACACATCAGGACTGACACCTGCTCACATCTGCAGCCTGTTTGCACATCTAAATTGTTCCTAGTGTGCTTGGAAATATGTAAATTATTGCCAGTCTTTGTTTTGTTGTTTTACTTTAATTCAATAGACATTCAAAAACCATTTATTCAGTGCCTACTATATGTAAGATACTCCACAGGGATATCAAGGCATCTGTGAATACAAACTGGACTATTGGAATTTCCTTATGCATTCGTTTCAAATTTAATCATGTCAGCCTCTTATGAATAATATTCCCATTACAGCATTACATTCCAATTCATCTTGGGGTGTTGAGGGTTCTCATTTTTCTATTAAATGATGAAAACAATGGTGTTCCTTCCCTCCCCATCCTACCTCCCCACCATCCAATCTTAAAACATAATATGGAAAAATTTAGCACATATTTAGTGATTTCCTATAAAAGTACATTTGCTTTTCTCATTTAAAAATATTTAAAATGTTTAAAAATATATTTCTATATAAAATCTCCCTGTATCTTCTGGATTATGTATTTGAGCAACTGTTCCACACAGACGTCTGTGCAAGCATGGAGATCTGGGGTCTGAAGGTCCAGAAAGAATCTCAGAATCTTTTGTCTCAGCTCATAATGAGAACTGGCACGTAGTTACAATCTTTTGTTCATCACTGAAATAATTATTTGTGACATTTTTCAAATGCCCTAATTTTGTGGAAAGAACACACATCAAAGGTTGTGACAAACCCACAACTCTCATCACCCTGGTAAAGATAACTGGCTCCAAGCTGGTGGTCAGTAAACATGTAAGTTTCTTTTCTCTCATTACTTTTGGTATTCATCTTGAGCTGTGGGGTGGCTTCCATGCATAAGGTTAACAATATCCAGACACTTATAGGTATTCAAGAACACATGTCCCAAGATCATTTTACAGGATAGATTCGAATCAGTTTGGGGCTTTTTCTCATTCCCCTGGCTTTGCATTGAGAAGCTCGGGAAGTGGCTCAGGGTAGGAAGGATTTGAGAATAAGTTAGGTAAAAAGTTTTATGCCTTTAAAAAGAACAGGAAAAAGACTAATATATGTGAAGAAGAGATTGCAAAAGTCCCATGGGTTATGGATGGCAACAGAGCCAGTGCTGCAAATGAGCCCTGAAATCTAAATTGGTTTAGAAATAGAAGAAAAGGCAGCATTCAGTGCCATTTTACAATAAGTGCTACCACTTAGGGCTCTAGTTTGGCTTTTTATGTATTTATGTGAGTACATTGGTGTCCATCTGGATCTTTTAATCTACCCAGTTATATGCTTGGGCGTGTTCTCTGCACAATACCCTTTCTCCCAGGCCTCTGGAAATGTGAACAAATACCGACTTCAGGGGGAAACAGGATTTTTGCTGATTAGAGAACAAAGCAAGAATGTTAAACCCAGCAGGGGATTTCTATCTGCCTACCATGGAAGGGCTGAGTGTACACTTTTGGAGCATATGGGTCTTACTTAGTGCTGGAGGTTTGACCCTCTGAACTCCCACTAAAGGAATCACAAAGCTCTAGATGGCCAAGCACCACTCACTAAATTCAGAAGCCTTCAGATGTGGGTGCCACGTTCTCACACACATCTGTGCAGGTCCCTGTAATGCATCCAAAAATAAATGCTACCACTTAAGAGGATTTCAGGAGAAATGTTAGACAGAGAGAAGCCCAAGCAGCTTCTAGCATCTTCTCAATTTTTAGCTTACTGAGGAAATATCTAGAAATGAGTAACATGGTGCTGGAAGCAGCATAAACTAGTTGAGAACATAAACTCTGGAGCTAATCCACCTGTGTCCATCTTTTGACTCTGCCACTAACTAGACATAAAACCACTGACCTTGGGTGAATTGCCTAATCCTTCAATGCCTTAACTTCTTTATGTTCAAAATGGGCTTGATAACAACAGTAGCTACTGTATATTTTGCAAATATTAAATAAGTTAATATATGAAAAACACATAATAAGCCCAATATGAATATTAAATACTCTTACTGTTTTTTGGAATGAAGGCATTTATACTAGCAATTATTGAGGACCTTTTAATGTCTCTTTCTTTTTATTAAAAAAAAATAGGGAGGAAAAGTATCTTCTGTTTCTTTCCAAGAATATAAGACAAACTATAGACTGTAGTAGTGGAATCTACCTGGAAGTGATATGTTTACTTGGAATAGTCAACCATAAATATAGCCTCTTCATACAGTGGAGTGAATAAAAGAGAATAATTAGTTCATTCCAAGAGTTCTGTTTACGCTTTTCCTGATACTGATATCTTCCACAGTTTTTTTTCTTTTAATGGACTGTATCCATGGACAACTTTTATTACCTGCTGTGAAGGTAGAGATCCATCTGTCTTATTCATCTCTCTGCCCCCAAAATAAGCTTCACATACAGGAGCTACTTCATAAATATTTTTCATTGAATAAACAAATTGATATTTCTTCCATGTTTTTCCCACTTAAAAAGCCCCACTCCATTTATTCATTCACACACACACACCACACACACTCGCATCTGGCTCTCGCTCTATCCTATCACCTCAAATAGAATTCTTATTTATTCCTCGAAGCTTAACTCAAAAACAGCTCATCCAAAATGCCTTTCCTCATTTCTCTAACTAAATGTGCTATATCCTTAAATTCTCATGCTTTTTATGTGCCATTCTTACTATACTTATTTTTTTTTCCACCTTCATTACAGTTATGCATGGAAATGACATATCCTCTATGGACCTATGAGGTTAGGCACTGATTTGTAAATATCTTATATAGTGGCTATCACTGAAAACGTAATGGTTGAGAAACTAAACAAATAAATGTGTTTATATATACATTTTAGACCAGTTCAGGCTAAAATCTGAACTAAACAGGTTTATAGTTATAATATTCAAATTGAACTTGTTCCCTAACGCCTAATTGCTTAATTTGGTCAATAGCAGGTACTACTCCACCTGAACTCACTCTGAGGAGTAGCTTGACAAGCTATTGACTTAAATATTTAGTTTTCCAAGCCTTGTGAATACTTGGGTATTATTAAACTCAACAGAATGTTAAGAATGGTCTGTAAGATATTTTTCAAAATACGTTTCCTGAAGCAGGAGGTAGCTTTACTATTTACAGTCATTGCCATTCTTCCAATTGTGGCCTTACTCATGATGTCCTTGTTTTGAAGTTATCTTGGATTGTGAAAATAGGTAGGTTTTCTTAGTGGGTTCTGCTAGCATATTCTCCAGAATATATCCCTTCATCAAACATTACAAATGCTAAACGGTAAAGTCAGAGAATCCATGAATTTGCCCCTGGATTGAGTGACCACACGTAATCAGCAACAATTGTTGGGTTAGAATGGCCCCATCTGACAATAGGACTGCTCTGCCCCTTCCCAGGATGGCGAGCCTATTGGCAGCACTGCTAAAAATTCTGACAAAGGTATATTCTGCAGGCATTAAATTGGATCGAGTCATTTCTAATTCTTGTTGGAAGCAGTCAGGGTATAAAGTATAAATAAATTGAGTAATGCAACCAGATTAATTTAGCAAGTTAGTGATTATAGCAATGCATTTTTAAAAGTCACTTAAGGAAAACAACTGGATTGAATGGAAAGGGCTGTATAATGAGAATATAGATCAAATCTTGACTTTGTCATCAACTAGTAGGCTAATTCACTCAAATTATTACTCTCTTTGACCTTCGTCTCCCCATCTGTGAAATGTAGATAGAAAATAAAACTCTCACTTATAGAATATCTTACTGAATGGCAGGCACCCTCACAGGTGGCAGCCCCTTTATTCCTCTCAAAGGAGAGGCATTATTATGTTACTGATGAAGAAGCTGCAGCTCTTCATCATGCAGAGAGGTTCCACTGCATGCCAGACAGCAGCTACCATGCGATGGAGACAGGATTTGAACCCGGGTCTATTAACCCCAAATTCCATCATCTCTTACTCTTCCACAGTGTATCAGACATTACCTACCTTGATGACCTACAGCCACAAAGAGGAAATGCAGTAGTAGAAGAGAGAATACTTTATAGATGGCTATGTTTATTATTATGACTCGGGTCTGAAAATCAGTTTTATTCAGAAACAACTGTCAGAAAAATTCAGAAAAATATTAAATACCAAAAAGATATTAAAACACAACTCTTAGATTTGTTCACTAATCTCTCAGCCATATTTCTATCTTCCACACTACATAAGGAGACAGTGGTTGGTCTTTAGCATGCAGTCATGTCCCTGTATCCTTTTCTTCCTAACCACACTTCAAGCTCCTAGATTGGTTTCCTATTGCTGCTGTAACAAATTACTACAAGGTGGTAGCTTAAGATAAGACAAATTTCTTACCTTACAATTCTGGGGGTTAGAAGTAAAAAATGAGTCTCACTGGGATAGAATCAAGGTGTTGGCAGGGCTGTGCTCCTTTCTGGAGGCCCTGGGGGAGAATCTATTTTCTTGCCTTTCCAGCTTTTAGAGGCTGCCCACATTTTTTGGCTCATGGCCCCATCCTCCATCAGTCACATCTTATTCTGACACTGACTCTTCTACTTCTCTTCCACATTTAAGCACCATCCAGATAATACAGGATAATATCCTTACATTAAAGTCAACTGATTAGCAACCTTAATTCCTCTTGTCATGTAATATGACATATTCACAGGTTTCAGGGATTAGGAGATAAACATATTTGATAGGGTGTTATTCTGCTTATCACAGTTCTCCAAGGGGAAAGCCTGGATCTTAGACATCATTGATTAACTCTAGAGGGCTACCACATCACTGGGCACTGCAATAGCATGGGCCATTGCAGCAGAGTATTCTGATTAAGAGTGTGGTTCCTAGAGCTACACACCTGGGTTCAAGTCCCAGTTCTGGTACTTTCTAGCAGTGTGAGCTGACCAATTACCTCTCTATGCCTCTATTTCCTCTTCTGTAAATAAGGAAAATGAGAGTAATAAGAGCAAATACTTATATAGCACTTACCATGTATCAGGCACTGCTCTAAATCCTTTTACATATATTTACTCTTTATTGATCAAAACAAGCCTCAAAGATAGTTTCTATTATTATTTCCACTTTACAGATAACGGAAATCAAGGAACTGAGATGTTCACTAACTTGTCCAAGGTCACAGAGCTAATAAGAAACAGAATCAAGGCTTACGCCCAAGCAATACTGCTTCAAAACCAACACAGCAAACGTTATGTTAACGAAGATGAATTTACATTGTCCTCACCAAGTTAAGGTCTATCAAGTACTTTGAAATTCTATCTGCGGGAAGCAGCTTTCAGTAAGTTCTCTCTAATTTACCAGCTTATTCAAGTCTCAGCTAGGTTCCCCTTACCTTGAAGCCAACCTTTGTTCAGGAACAATTCTGAGATATGCACAATAAGGGAGAATACGAGGAGACAGAGAAGTTTACTAAATCAATGATGTTTAAAAACCTTAGTACTCTCTAGAGCTAAGATATAAATGAAAATTTAGACTTGGCCTCTGCCTTCCTGGAGTTAATGTATAGAATTTTCATTCATTCATTCTTCATATACATTTAGTCAGCTCTTGGCACTTAGTGAGGTCCCTGGGGAAAAAACAAAAATATTTAGTACAGAGTGTTTGCCCACTAAAAGCTTATAGCACAGCTGACACATGAACTGATCATGGTGCAATCAGACTGAATGAGTAACATTTGTTTATTTAATGGAATAGAATGATACATTAAGAAGAGCAGCCCCTTCAAAACTAAGCTTTGGTTCCCAAAGCTACTCCATTCCTAGATCAGTGGTTTTAAACCAGAAACCATCTTGCCACCCAGGGGATACTTGGCAATATCTGGGGACATTAATTGTCACAACTATAGGGAGGTGACCACTGACATCTAGTCAATAGAGGAAAAGGATACTGGTAAACATTATATCAATACAATGCACAGGACAGCTGCCCACAACAAAGAATTATCTGGTCAAAAATGTCACTAGCGCCGAGGTTGAGAAATCTTGCCCTACGTGTCAAGTCCTCATAATGTTGGTCAAACTAAAGCAATACTGCAGGAGCTACCTCTAACCTTTTATATATCCTTGCTGTATTATTTTTTAAATAAATGAACGAAAATGAAGGAAAATCCAGAACTGGAATTTGGCATATCAAGATGCTACTCTTAACTTTTCAAAACAAATCAAAATGGGAGCAGGGTGGTGGGAGAAGGATTCCGTTATTACAGCATTTCTGAATTAGAAGCAAGAGCAAAGACACCCAGAGAAAAGTATAATTTAGTGCTTAATCAACTAGCTGATTGAATTCTCCATAAGATTATGTTTGAGGCCCAAATGAATTACAGTGGTGATCTTGGGCACAGGCTTGAACAACTATTATTCATACATGAGGTTGGGGCAGTGGGGAGATTTCAAATATTTAAAAGCTTCTGTAATTAATTCAATGAATTATAACAATAGGGGCAAAGTATAAAACTCCTTAACACAAGGCAACTCCAAGAAAAACTTGGCAGATAATTCCTGTCTCATCCTGTTGTGCTTGTGGATTGCAGCACATATGGTCCTGCACCAGGGGTTGTAGAACGGTGAAAGATTCTAACACCATATGTGTGGAAATCCTGCACCTTGCAGAGAGTGAAGGAGTGAGGAAAGCTTGTCCTTGAATCCTGGACCCTTATGGCCATTCTCTTCCTGGCTCAATAGCAGATTTTGTCCTCTCCATATGGTATTTTTAACATACTGTATTTCATCTTTAATGTAGTTTTCTTGGGGATTTTAATTGCTTATTTCCAGTACTAATTTCCATTCCTGTGAATACAAAGGAAGTAGATTTGCTTCTCTTTCAATAATATAAAAAGAAAATAATTATGAAAACTACCCAGCATGAATAGTTTTCCAATGAAAGGTCTGCACTGTGTCAAATATATGCACCTGTATGCATATGTATATCTTTAAAATTCTGTATTCAGATTTGTGGGTGTTTGCTGGAAGGAAATGCACTATTTAAATGCACTACGACAACTGTTATTTATCTAATAGTTTGGGACCTGTGGATTTGGAGAGGACAATTTTCTATCATTAGAAAACTTTAATTATTCTTTTTCACATTAAGCTGAAATAGTTAAGGATATTATAAAATTAAAAGGATCAGATAGTGGACTTTTTAGGGGATACAACATAGTGATGTTTTAAGAGATTTGTCTATAATAGCATCCTAAAGTAAAAGAGGTCTGAAGAATTAAAATGATAGCTCATTGAAAGCACTTTACCAATATACCAATATTCTTACCGCTATGGGGTCTTCCCTTTTGGCTCTATCAACACCAAATATCACACAATAGTTAACTCTGGATGGTCTGTAAATTCATGGTCTCTAACTTGAGTTGAACTCCTTGGCAGTTCCTTCTCCTATTCTCTTTACTTGCCATTCCAAAGCTTCAGCAAGTGTCTCAAACCACTCTAACGTCCATCCCACTTGCATTCTGATAATGATCTCAGCTCTTATTATTTTGAAGAACCGAGGCTGTCAACATACAGTTTTTCAATTTTTGGCTTCCCCATCCACACATGTGCTTTTATTTCATAATCAAGCTCTCCCTTTCCTCTAGCCACAGATGGCTGTTCAGGGCCAAACCCTTGAAGTGATTCATTCCCATCTCCTCTGGAACCTGCTGTGCTCCATCAATGGTCTTCTCTCCATCCTACATTTACCTTTCCATCAATGTGGCTCTTTTCCCACAGCCTATAAACATGCTTAGGTCTCTCCCACACTAAAAATTATAATCTTCTCTTTAACCTGAGTCTTTCTCTTTCCCTTCCTTTTCAGCCAGAGTTTTTGTTGAAGGACTGCCACTGCCACCATTTCCTTTCTTCCCACTCACTCTTCAACCAACAGCAATCTGGCTTTTCTTCTCATCATCCCGTTGTAGCTGAGTTTGTGAGAGCTGTCGATGACTTCCCTAATGCTAAATACCATAGTCCTAAGCAAGTGGTTATCTTTCTTGAACTCACTGCTGCATTGGCACTGTTGATCCCCCATTCCCTTTAGTTCCTTCATTTGCCTTGACTTCTCTGATACGTGGTGCCCCTGGTTCCCTTCTACCTCCCTAACTATTCCTTTCCAGTCCTCCTCTCTCCTTGGTTCATTGATCTTTTTCTCTTCAGGCTCTATTGGGTTAGTTTCATTAAAGTTCTTATAGAACACTACTCTCTGTATGCTGATGTGTCCCACCATTTTGTCTTAAGTTCCCATACCTCCTGTGAACTTAAGACTCACAGAGTCTTTTACACAACACCCTTTGAAGTCCCACTGGCTCTTCATACTTAGTATATTCAAATCTGAATTCACTACATGCATCAAGACTCTGTCTTCCCCACCTCTATCCTCCACAAACTTCCTCATCCCCCTATATTCTGATCGCAAATAATAGAGCCTAAATCCACCTGAGCATCCAAGCTAGGTATCAGGAAGTCCCTCTCTTCCCTCTCTACACATCTAATCATTAAGTTCTGTTTACTTTACCTTGCAAATATTTCTTGAATATAAACCCCCCTCCTTTAACATTACAACCACTTCCATAGTTCCCCCTTTAACTGTAGCTCTTGGGGACCACTACAGTGCTTCTATAACTGCCTTCTCCAACCCCAGTTTTGCCCTCATAAATCCATTCTCCACACCACAGCCGAAGTAATCTGTGTAATATGCAAATCTAATTAGAGAGCCTTCACTGGCTCCCTACTATCTACAGAATGATGTCAAAGTTTCTGAACAGGGCACACAAGACCCTCCATGACCTGGCTCCCACAGATGTCCTCAGAATTTCTTTCTACCATTTTCTAATTTATCTTTTATGCTCTTATAATAATGATCTGCTCTAGATCTCTAAACACACATTGTGTTTCACACCTCTGGATCTATTCCTTCTTTCAGGATCACCCTGCCCACCTTTCCTCTTTTAACTACCTCAAACCTATCTTTCAAACTTCAGCTCAGTTCTTATGATGGTTAATTTTTTCTTTTAAATAAATTTATTTATTTATTTTTGGCTGCATTGGGTCTTCATTGTTGCATGCGGGCTTTCTCTAGTTGCAGTGAGAGGGGGCTACTCTTCGTTGCAGTGTGCAGGCTTCTCATTGCAATGGTTTCTCTTGTTGCAGAGCACAGGATCTAGGCACATAGGCTTCAGTAGTTGTGGCTCGTGGGCTCTAGAGCACAGGCTCCGTAGTTGTGGTGCACGGGCTTAGTTGCTCCGCAGTATGTGGGATCTTCCCAGACCAGGGCTCGAACCCACGTCCCCTGCATTGGCAGGTGGATTCTTAACCACTGCACCACCAGGGAAGCCCTTATGATGGTTAATTTTATATGCCAACTTGGCTACGCCATAGTATGCAGATATTTAGTCAAACATTATTCTAGATGTTTCTAGAAGATATTTTTAGATAAGATTAACATTTAAATCAGCACACTTTTGAGTAAAGCAGATTCTCCTCCCTAATGTAGGTGGGCCTCACTGATCAGTTGAAAGACTTAATAGAAAAAAGACTGACCTTCCTGGGGGAAGAGGGAATTCTGCCAGCAGACAGCCTTTGGACTCAAACAGCAGCTCTTCCCTGGGTCTCCAGCTGGGTCTCCTGTTCTAATCCTGCCGATTTTGGATCTGTTAGGCTCCAAAATCATGTGAGTCAATTCCTTAAAATAAATCTCTCTCTAACTAAATTTTACTCATAACTCCGTTTTCTCTTTTCATCTCGTTGGCTTAATTAATTTTCATTATAAAAATTATCAAGTCAAAATAAACTAATTTATTTATTCATTTACAACTTAATAATTTTCCTGTTGGATTATAAACTCCATGAAGCCAGGGTCCTTATTCTTTGCTGCATCTCAAGTAGCTAGCACATAGTAATCATCAAAACCCATTTTAAATGAATGAAATAAGGATTTACTTGTTTCATAACTCCATAATGCTGGTGGGGAGTGATTACAAAAACATAATTTAAAAAAATGTATTTATTGTATTTATTTTATTTTTGGCTGCACTGGGTCTTTGTTGCTGCGTGCAGGCTTTCTCTAGTTGCAGCGAGCGGGGGGCTACTCTTTGTTGTGGTGCACCAGCTTCTCATTGCTGTGGCTTCTCTCATTGTGGAGCACGGGCTCTAGGCACGCAGGCTTGGGTAGTTGTGGCTCACGGGCTCTAGAGCGCAGGCTCAGTAGTTGTGGCGCACGGCTTAGTTGCTCTGCGGCATGTGGGATCTTCCTGAACCAGGGCTTGAACCCATGTCCCTGCACTGGCAGGTGGATTTTTAACCATTGTGTCACCAGGGAAGCCCTAAAAACACAATTCTTGCTATTGAATATCTTTCAAACTACCTGGGGTGTTGAGGTTAACGCTGATGAAATTCTCAAAGAATAAGGTAAGACAAGAGAGGTGACAAGTTGTGTGATGTGGATCAGGGCTAGAGGATTCAGTGGAAAATGAGATCTGTGAGGCTAGAGACATCAGGCAGGAAGCAAGACCCTGTACTGGCCTTGTTGAAAGGGTAGAATTTTAATAAGAACAGAGAAAAGTGAATGAAAACAGGGAGACCTACATGAAGGGTAAATTAACCTGAGAATGAAAACATAGTAATTTTGACAGTGGAGGTTAGAAGCACCAGAAAGCGGCAAGAAAATTAGCTTGCAAGGAAAGGTAAGGCAATTGATTAAACAAGTTTAATGTTTGGTTTGGTAGCCAAATAGAAGCCATTGAATGCTGTTGGGAAGAGAGACCTAAAAAAAAGTGAGAGGCTGGTTTATGAAAAATTAGCCTGACAGTGCTAGGCAGTGTGGATTGAATGGTAAAAATTCCAGAGTGGGGTAAACCTAACTTATCTCCCTGTGGTCTGTCCTTGCATCAATTCATTGGTACCTCCTTTCTCACTGCCCATGGCATTGTCGGGAATCTTTCCCCCGGCCCGCTTCACCCGGACCTGAGCTGGGTACTCTTGTTAGGTGAACGAGTGTGTTCAGCAACTTGGCTCCCTTTTCTCCTTTCTTATTTTTGCCTCTTTCTCTAGTACAGTTAACAGGAGCCTCATACCAGCCCAGGGTGAACTGGAGTCCTATCCCAGATCTTTTCACCACTCATTGATATGTAACGTCCTAATCTTCAGGAATCTCTTAATATCCCATTGCCAAGTCTGACATCAACTCACAACTAAGGTTACTTAACCCTAACTCAACGTTTTCTGTTTGTACCTCTTTCTGAGAATAAGCATTCCCAAATTCAGGAGGTTTGGAGAATGCTAGTACAATAATCTGTCAGTTCAGACTAAAGTCAGGCTCATTGACAGAGTAGCCATGACCTTAGGGCCCAGTTCCTGTAGACGGTTTTTGTCTTCTTTCTCATTGTGTCCTGGGTTTGGCGACATCTATCTGTTCGTAAGTGGCTTAAAATATTTAATATTCTTAGAAAAGACTGATCAACTCTGAATTGGCAAGGAATTATCAGACCCATTATGAGCCATTTTGAAATGACTAGAATACACATAGTCCAGGTAAAACTAAATAATCAAAATACATAAGAACCATTTGAAATCAGAACTACTTTTCAATAGCATAATTAAGCTGTAACCCAAAGGAACTAGCCAGAAATCTTTGCTCTTGTTAAGACAGGTTCACACTGGCTTGCTGGCTTGAAACAATTTGATCCAGTTTTCAATTGGTCATATTCAAACTAGTTTGATTTAGTTGAATTCAACTGGAACGAAAAAGAACTAGTTTAATCCAGTCAAAACCTCCCTGGGATGTAAAATTATACTCTCTGTAGACATCTTCGAACCTCCAGTATCTAATCCCAACACAGAGTAGGAACTTAATACATGTAGTTACAACCATGGATGACCAAAACTGAACAACTGAATATTAACCTGGTGGACAAGGGGACACTATGCACCCTAAGACAAGGGGTAATGACAAGGATTTTTCTCACTGAAAGTACAGCAATTGCTCGTACAATACCATAGGCACTAGCTACATGTGTTTTGAAATGTGGTTAATCAGGATTTAGTTGTGCTGGAAGTGTAAAATACACACCAGATTTCAAAGACAATTTAAAAAAGCAAAATATCTCATTAATTTTTAAAAATTGTTTATACAGTCTAATAACATTTTGGATATATTGGTTTAATTAAAATATTAACATTGATTTAATGTCTTTCTCTTTGCTTCTTTTTAAGAGGACTGCTAGAAAATCTTAAAACGCATCTGTGACTCATGTTTCTGTTGGGCAGTGCTGGTGTGCAATGTCCTGCCACTGCTCACTCATTAGAAGCATCCATCACCATCGAATCAAAACTTGTGCTCACAACAGGCCCAAGACACTTTTCCACACACATCAGGAATGTGCACTTGAGTAACTTCCATTCTTGAATTCAAGGACTATCTTACCTGTTCTTCTAAAAACAAAAACAATGAAACAAAAACAAAAACCTCTTCTCCCGTCTGTCATCAAATTCTCCTGCTTTTTCTTTTAAATATTTCCCGAATCTGCTCTTTTCTCTTTCTTTTCCACTGGATTTATATATTCTTTGCCTCACCAAACTCCCCACTTCTAATATATTTATACCTTTGATTATGAGTATGTCTCTTAAAATGGAAAAAATAAAAGCACATTAAATTTAATATCATAGGCAATTTGTGACCTCCATGATACCCAGTCTCTCCCTGGACCACCAATTTTTATTTTCATATTTCATTTAACCAACAACAGTGATTACTACATGCAAGCCACTGCCCTAAACACTTTTCCAACACCAGCTCATTCAGTCCACATAACTCCATTATTAAGACCATTCTACTGTCCCCATTTCACTGATGGGAAAACAACACAGAATAGTTGTTACTTGTTCAAGATCATGGCTGGCAGGGCCAAGATTTGAACCAGGTAATCTCTTTATTATTTACTTAGCATCTTGTGGCAGAGGTGGTCTTCCCTCCTGGTAGCTTCATCTCTCAAGGGTTTGCTCTACCCAGGCAAGGATGAACAGCAGCAGCTCTCAGCCATTCCCATGCTTTCCCTTGATCATGATTTTCCTTGCTTTTATGATTCATCTGTTCTCTGTTTCATTCTGCCAGGGTCCTTCCTTTTGATTTCCCAGATAGCAATAATCTAATGCAGATTTTAATCCAAATTATGGCACTAACAACTCTAAATAATACAGTTTCTTACACTGTAAAGGGTTTTCAGTTTACAAGGTACTTGAGGTACAATTATAAATTACCAATGTGTAGATGGGAGAAAATGCGCCCACTTTGATCCTGATGTTTTGGAGAAAATTACTTATCTCAGAGAAGTTTTTCTAATGGTGGGATTTCAGGCACTGTGATAGATCACTGAGTGGGAGAACACTGACATCACTGGGAACATTGCTTACCCTCGCTGCATTTTTATATAGTTCTATATTTCTTCATTTATGCATACATATCCTGTTTTGCTCACAAAGGGATTTGAGGCAGTTTTCAAACATAAATACAATGTAACAGGATTAAATAAATTGATGAGGAAACTGCCACTGTTATTCATGTTCTCAGTGGCAAGAATCCAAATCTGCATTCCAGTTGCCTCACATATCCATGATGGCCTGAAAAACAGAGGCACAAGGCACCCTCCAGGCCCACAGACACTCTTCTCTAGTATGGCTTTGCCCCAGATAACCTGATGAGCTGAAGTAGAGTTATCGTGGGTACTGAGTAACCCTGACTCTTATTTATTTATTAGTTTTATTGAGATATAGTTGACATGTAACATTGTATTAGCCCAAGGTATACAACATAATGATTTGATATGTGTACATATTGTGAAATTATTACCACAATAAGCCTAGTTAACATGAATCCCCTCAGATAGCAACTATTTTTTCTTGTGATAAGACCTTTTTTTTTTTTTTTTTTTTTTTTGTGGTACGCGGGCCTCTCACTGTTGTGGCCTCTCGCGTTGTGGAGCACAGGCTCCGGACGCGCAGGCTCAGTGGCCATGGCTCACGGGCCCAGCCACTCCGCAGTATTTGGGATCTTCCCGGACCGGGGCACAAACCCATGTCCCCTGAATCAGTAGGCGGACTCTCAACCACTGCGCCACCAGGGAAGCCCGTGAGAAGAACTTTTAAGATCTACTCTCTTAGCAACTTTCAAATATGCAATACAGAATTATTAACTACAGTCACCAAGCTGTACATTACATCCCCAGAATATATTTATCTTATAACTGGAAGTTTTTATCTTTTGACCACCTTCACCCATTTCTCCCACTCCCAATCCTCCACCTCTGGCAACCAACAGTCTGTTTTTTCTTCTTTAAGTTTGCTTCTTTTTTAGATTTCACATATAAGTGAGATCATACAGTATTTGCCTTTCTCTGTCTTATTTTACTAAACATAATGCCCTCAAGGTCCATCCATGTTGTTGCAAATAGCTAGATTTGTTTCTTTTTTATGACTGAATAATATTCCATTGTGTATATATGCCACATTATCTTTATCCATTCATCCACTGATCAACATTTAGGTTGTTTCCATGTCTTGGCTACTGTAAATAATGCTGCAATGAACATGGGGGTGCAGATATTTTTTGATATAGTGATTTCATTTCCTTTGGATATACAGTCAAAAGTGAAATTGCTGGATCATATAATAGTTCTAATTTTAATTTTTTGAGGAACCTCCAAAACCTCACTGTTTTCCGTACTGGCTGCACCCATTTACGTTCCCACCTGACTACTCTTAAAGATGAGTCTAGAGTCCAACATAATCAGCTGATATGAGCTTTCTTTTTTCTGGACCCTTTTCAGATTCCTACTTGGCCTTCTAACACAGAGCACCTCCTAAGCAGAAGGCGCTTCTAGTCCTTGACTCACCACAGCAATTTCTTAGGAGGCAAGACAGGAAAAAAAGGAAAATGAAGAAATAAAAGTGATGCCTTCCATTTTGCTTTGTCTTTAATTTGGTTAGTCCGCTCACTAAAATCTCTACCTCCTCCGTCACTATGGTAGCCTAATTTAATTAAGCTGGGAATTACACTTTGAACTATTTTATAGCCACCCCTTCCCTAGGGATGGAGTAAGGCTTCTAGGGTCCCTTTGGAACTGGAATTGTTGGGGACATGGCAGGGACCAACTGAGCCAGCAAGAGAAGAGCTTACACATGAAAAACAAGGATTATGGGAGGAATATAAAAAAGCCGCATGGAAGATGAACAAACAAGAACACACACCCTAAGATACTATACACTTGCTGGAAGCAGTCTACAAATTTGGTTCTGAGCTTTCTAGCAGCCAAAGAAAAGAGAAACGCAATGATTTATAAGAGTCAAAATGCCCATATTATAAAGTCAACACAGTTACTCAAAGAAATACAGCTTTTTCTGGAATTGAGACCATTAAAGGGATTTTGTCCCTACATTCTTACTAAGGGGCCTGCATGATATAGAGTGCAATGTTCTCAATAACATGACTTTATTAAGTTTCTAGAACTTATCACATCTCTTGCCATGAATGCAAATCAGTAAAAGCAAATCTAAAAGGGCTGTTTCCTCTGGGTAAGGTAGTATACAATATAGCCAAAATTTTCTTTCATAACTAATAAATCACTGGACTCACTAATAAATGAGATTTGCACTTTTACATTTTTTAATTATTTCTATCAGAGAAAGTTAATTAATATTGACAGTTTAGGTGCCTCTTTCCAGCCTTTTTTCCCCACTGTTGGAGTCTGCCCTAGTAAGGGTCCTTCTGTCCATGGGACCCTAACCTTGTAATCTATCCACAGGTAATTAGATCAAGGTAAGCTCCGAAACCTGTTGCTAGGCTGAGCTGAGTTAATCAGATTCCTCCCACCAAGAAATTAAATTAAGAAACACAAATCCTGCTGTAGTGATTTACTCTGGAGAAAGCAGCTGAAAGCACTAGAGTGAGTTTCATGGACAGCCAAACCAAAACCACACCAAAGTTGTAGAGAAACAGAACCTCTGACCCTTGAGAAGGAAGTTAACTTCCATACATTCCTGCTGCATTGCCTGTGAGTGTCTCCTGTCACAGGAAAGAAGAAAGACATATTCTTTTCTCAGACTCTCCACCCTATCATTTCCCCAGCCTCCATATTTTAAGACAAGTCCTGCCTTGGACATCCTTTCTAAGAAAATGGCAGGGTACCTAGGGACCACTGCCCTGGTGAGGGCAGGATAAGGAGGCAGGTGCTGGGATAAACCAGTAAGTGACTGACTGAGGTGATTATCAAACTGGTGATGACATGGGAGGGTCTGATGTTTACACTCTTAAATTTATTCATTTATGACAAGGCACATCGAGCATTTTGAAATGCAATCTTCAAGACAATCTCATGCACTGTGGGAGACGATGCCCCAAGATCCAGAAGGAAGAAATGGACACTCAACATCAACAGGATGTTAAGCATTAACCCAAGTTCTTGCAGATTAAGATGGCCATTTGCTACAGCAGGAGACCCAGGAAAATCAATATTGCAACAATTACCTCTCTAGTATTAAAGCACCTGCCAGTAAAGTGCCTTTGAGATCCCATTTCATGCTACAGACCAGCAGCTCCATTTCCTAATGGACAAGCATTTCAGCTCCTATTACTTAGGTCTTGAAAACAGTAGTATCCTTTCAAAAGAGCCTGCAAGGCTCTTATTGATATCCTGCCAGATGGCTATGAAATAGCCTGCTCTGGGAAAGAGTCACTGTCCAGAGTGAGCACTTGCTTTACTAGGAAGCAATGTCTGAGTCGGCTGAGATAATCAAGGCACAGCTGAAGATGCTGCCCAGTCTCCACAATCACTATCCATCTGAGGGTCATATCCCCCTCCTAGCAAGGGGCTAAGCAATTCTTCATAATGGTGAGCTTTAAGAACAGCTGCAATGCACTGAGAGTGCACCATGACTGGAATGAAGGACACTCAGTTCCAGACAGATCCAAACTGACCACTCTGCCATGTGCCCAGGGCACCCCTTCGGTCACCTGACATCCAAACAGCCCCAAATACAGCAAGAAGAGTGAAATGGGAAAATAGTGGGAAACCAGAAGAAAACAGGAAAGTTTGGATAATTCACCAAGAGGACATTCTGGTTCCAAATAATGGAAGATGGAGGAATGAAGTATTAGCCGAGTTACACACCACATTACTCTTTTTAGACAGAAGTGTATGTTCTGTGGAGAAAGATTATTTAGTTCAAGTGATAAAGGATGCTAGTTCTTAAGGCAGTCAGTCTTCAAACTAAGATTCCAAAAGGTTGGTTTTGGTGTGTGCAAAACGATAGCAGTAAAATGTCTTGAAGAAATCTCCATCTTTTGTGGAATCAAAGCTTCAAGAAAGAGGTCAAGAGGGATTTACTAGATAGACATGTGGGACTATCATTTGGGACTGACAGCCACAGGTTGTGGTTCCGTAAGAAACTTAGAGACTAATAGTTCCAAGATCACAACCAAACATACTGGAAAAGAAAAAAACCCGACCCCACATAAAAGAAAGAATATAAATAAACAATATCAAAAGAAAGTAAACCAGATGCTCTAATTGCAGTTAGAGAGAAAGTATGATGTAGAGAGGAAAGCCTGCTCTGGTTGTATCGTGGAGCTAGTCCTGGAGTAACCCTTGCCCTTATCACCTATTATCCCAGTGACACTGAGCACATTACTTAGATCCTGTAGCTATTAGCTACACATTTGTAAATAAGGAAAGTAATATATTCTATACATGACCACTGTATAGATTAAATGAGATCAAGGATATAAAAAGTTTTGGTTTGTAAAACGCATTCAGTACATGTTTATTTCTCCATTTTGATGTTGGTTTGATGATGTCAAGATGCATGAAACATCACAGATCCTAGAATCAAAAGGAATATTAAAGACTTCACTAGAGAGGACAACTGTACCCTGTTAATCAGTTCTCCTCCACGTTCCCTCTGAGAGAACTAGCTCCTTTTACAAACACTGAGAAGGTGGTCCTTTGTTTTGTGTGGAACTGCACAACATGGTGACAAGGGCAGGACAAGGGCATCTTCCCAAGTTTTCACTGATGCTTCTTAATATTCCTATGATTGGCTGCTTTAATTCATAGCATATTTATCCTCCTGGCTTTTTCTGGGATTATCTTCCTAAACTTGGTTCTGTCTCCCAGTAGGACACCTGAGTTGAAGGTGTTCATAGTCAGTCTGGGCTGAGAGCCTATAAAACCTAGATTCTTCTTTCTAAACATGGCACAAAGTAACAATGTTATATGCCTAATAACAAATATCTTATTATTTTTAAGTAAAATATTTTTAAAACTCAAAAAATGCAGAAAATATGTATATATATATGTATCACATATATATACACATACATATATGCTATATGCTTATTTTTTGACACACTTACAGGTTGCCACCTATGGTTAAAAATACATCATTAAGCAATGGAATACTAATCAGCCATAAAAAAGAATGAAATAATGCCACTTGCAGCAACATTGATGAACCTAGAGATTATCATACTAAGTGAAGTAAGTCAAAAAGAAAAAGACAAACATCATATGATATCAGTTATATGTGGAATCTAAAATATGACACAAAAGAACTTATTTATGAAACAGACTCACAGATATAGAGAATAGACTTGAAGTTGCCAAAGGGGGTGAGGTAGGGGAGGGATGGATGGAGAGTTTGGGATTAGCAGATGCATACTATTATATATAGAATGGATAAACAACAAGGTCCTACAGTATAGCACAGGGAACTATATTCAATGTCTTATAATAAACCATAATGAAAAAAATATGAAAAAGAATATGTATATACATATATGTATAACTGAGTCACTTTGCTATACATCAGAAACTAATAAGCTAACACAGCATTCTAAATCAACTATAATTTAATAAAAAATAAATTAAAAAAAATACATCATTAAGGAAGTGCTTCCTGAGCAAGTTGGA
Source organism: Globicephala melas (assembly GCF_963455315.2). Lineage (NCBI taxonomy): Eukaryota > Metazoa > Chordata > Mammalia > Artiodactyla > Delphinidae > Globicephala > Globicephala melas. Next base: position 58,069,564 of record NC_083319.1, on the reverse strand, counting down.
CAGAAAAGCCTCTCCTCTGAGTCCTGTGCTATCTTGTCCTGGGGATGTTTGCTTTCTTCTCTGTCCTCAAGTTCAAACCCCCTCATACTCCCTCACAGGCTCTAGATCAGAGGAGAGACACTCTATATGGCCAAGGCTTCTAGGATCTCCAGAATCTGCCCTAGCCACTTCTAATCTTACAGGATTTGAGACTAGGCCATGTTATTAGCAATACTTTGCTGAACAGCTAGGGAAACTAAAAATTTTCCAGAAAGCTAAGATTTTCCAGTGGGGTGGGAGGAATCTGACAGATAGTGGGCTTTAAAAACTATTTCTTATATGGATGAATGAAAGAGTTAATAAAGGAGTGAAGAGTTAGAAAGAGATTTTACAGTGTGTTTCTAAGCTTTGGCCAATTTCATTTTTCAGAGTCATTATGAAATTTACTACTACAAGTAAAGTAGTACACTTGAATGACTTTTTAAAATTCTAATGATTCATGTCTTTCTTTAATTCTGGAAAACTCCCAGTCTATTATCTCTTGTAATAATTTCTCTCCCACATTCTGATACTCGCTCATTGGACACACCAATTATACATATGTTGGATTTTCTCAGTAATCCTGTATAACTTTGTTTTTATTTTTTTATGTACTTATCTTGTTTTACTGCATTCCAGGTGATTTCCTGTTTACTCATGATAGGCTATACTACGATGCACAACAGAAACAAACAAACAAAAAACTCAGAAAGCAGAACAACAATTTACTTCTTGCCTATGTCATGGTTTAATGATGTTGGGTGGCTCTTTGAAAAGATCTCCAACCTATGACTTAGAAATATATTGTGTAATGTTGTGATACTGCTGTCATCAACATGTGGTCTTCAGTATCTCCAAGGAAGGACAAATGCCTGGAGGATCACACAGTGTATTTTGTGGCCAGACCTAAAAGTGATACACATTAATCTCACTCATATTCTAATCACATAGCACCAATATCAATCCAAGGGCATTCAGGAGTGGTTTTCTTATGCACCCAAGAAAATGAAATGCCATTGGTGACTATCAAGCCAGCCCCTACCACATTTATTTAGTTTTCTCTTCCACTATACTCTTTCTCATTTACCTTATATAGTCTACTATTTATCTCATCTACCAAGTAATTTACTTAATTTTAATTTTCAATATTTTTGGTTAATTTGTATATATGCCTTTTCCAATTTAATAAACTGTTACCATTTTAAGAATGCTATCTCTTCAAAAAAAAAAGGTCATGAAGAACCTAGGGGTAAGATGGGAATAAAGACACAGACCTACTAGAGAATGGACTTGAGGATATGGGGAGGGGGGAAGGGTAAGCTGTGACAAAGTGAGAGAGTGGCATGGACATATATACACTACCAAACGTAAAATAGATAGCTAGTGGGAAGCAGCCGCATAGCACAGGGAGATCAGCTCAGTTCTTTGTGACCACATAGAGGGGTGGGATAGGGAGGATGGGAGGGAGGGAGATGCAAGAGGGAAGAGATATGGGACCATATGTATATGTATAACTGATTCACTTTGTTATAAAGCAGAAACTAACAAACCATTGTAAAGCAATTATACTCCAATAAAGATATTAAAAAAAAAAGAATGCTATTTATCTCTTTCAGGATTCTAACCAAACTTATTTTAAACAGGCTGGCCATTCCCTTCATTATTACTTTTTCTTAGGCGTGACTTTTCCTATTTGTTGACAAGTGACTCTCATTATTATAAATTTATTTATGCGCTTTGTAATGTTTGTATGAAAGCTAATCGTGCATGAGAAATTTTTCCTATTTCTCCCTCAAGTTAAAGTCCATTGCTATTCCAACAATTTTTTCTTTTGATGTGCTGATTTCAAAATTAATATGGAACTACAAAAGATTAAGAATAGTCAAAACAGTCTTAAAGAAGAACAAGAAGTTCAGAAGACTTTACCAAAGAACTTGAAAATTTGATTAATTTGGGGTAAAATTAACACACTGAAAACACTGAGTCTTCTAACCTATTGCTACTGAGTCTCCCATATCTTAACTTCCTTAAATACTGTTTTTGTAGTTTTCTACATACAAGTTTATTACATTTATCCTAGATATTTGGCATTGTTATGCTATTGAAAAAGGTGTCTTAAGATTTTACTTTCTGGGAAACACAAAAGACCCCGAATAGCCAAGGCAATCTTGAGAAAGAAAAACAGCCCTGGGCATAGAACCACATGCAAAGTAGGTGTTCAATAAATGCCAGCTCCTTCTGCTCATCTACTGTCCTCTGAACCAGCAGAACAAAACAAAACAAACAAAAATGTCATATATCCCAAAGTTTAAGGCTTAATTTGAACTGATTCTACTCTAACAGTTTTCACCTCTTGGCCTGTGAGAAGAGAAGACACAATCATGAACTTATTCCAATTAAGCAAACAATCTCAGTTTCTAAAAATTTCTGACTCAGAGAGATGGAGATCCTGACCACACACTCTCCTTCCATCTTTCCCTGCTTCATCCTGAGAACAGCAGACAGGACATGTGTCATTCTAGCTACATTACTGTAAGACTGTTTTATCTTCAGAACTCATGTTCCATCTGAATGCAGCATGATCAAATGAATGATATTTAAATGGTAATATATCAAGCAAGTTCCTGATATTCCATTAAAGTTGGCCAGAACGTCATAATAATTTCCCCTCAAGCATTCTTATAGACTTTCCTTGCTTTCTCTTTTCTCTTACATACACAGTTTCAAGTACTTTGTTTCTCTAAGGTTTTTTCCCCTTATGCTCTTATGACTATTTGTGTGCTTACAGTTAAAATTTGTACACACTATTTTATATTTTTTTCCACATCTGCCTTTCCCATAGAAATGTGTGCACCTTGATGGAAGGCACTATTTTATGTTTATGTTTGTATCCCTACCACCTTGCATAGAACATGACAATAGTCATAGCTAAATGAATGTTAGTTGAATGGATGGATGGATGAATGAACTCAACTAAGAGTGACACTTTAGAGCTCCATTTTGGGTTCTTCACTGACATTCTTTACTTCTGCTGCCCAGATCTCTCTGGGCATGAAAATACATGTTTGTCTTTCTGCTTCAGAAATATTACCCCTTTTCTTCATGTTATTATGTTGAAATTGCTTCCCAGATGATGGACAGTTTACTTTTTTTCCCACTGGCTTACCTAACATGACCCTCTGTGGTTTCTTAGACATGTTACCAGTCTCCTTTCCTTTCCTTACTGATTTGCATTTAGCAAGTGAATGAAAGCAAGGAACTGCTTCAAAGGAGTTCAACTTCTAATGCGCTGCTCACAGGGCTGCCAGAAATTACAGGTGGTGCCTCAATGCAGTCCTCTGCAAACAGACAGCTAAACACTACAGAAGTCCATGCTTCTGTAGTTTTAAGGCTTTAAGTCAGAACAACAAGGAACTGTCATTGTTTTTTTATCTATTCAACTCCCCCCAAAATGTCTGAGGTTGAATTGCAGCTGGTTGAGCATTTTGGCTCAACATCTGATTCCTGACTTTGGGGCCTGGGTAGATAGATAGAGGACATCCAGAAAGCAATCCTACCTGCCGTACTTTCAGCCTAACAATATATTTTTGTGATTAAGTGCGTTTGTGGTGCATGTTTGCATGCAGCCATTGGGGGTGTGTGTATGCGTGTGTGCATGCTCAGTTGAAATATGGATGTTTTCTTTCATTCACCTTGGATGTAAAAGCAGCTCCCTGAATCGCCTCGGGGTCCTTTTCAAATTCCCTGTGATATCATCCAGTTGGAATTATGCACACTCATTTTCTAAATTCTGCAAAGAAAACTGTTGAATTCTCTGTGACATTTACCAAAACTCTGAAAATTTATGCTGTTTTTTTTCTCTTTTCCCACCCCTATCCCCTTTTCAAAAGTGTTCGTCTTCTCCTGGCTCCATCTCCTTGAGTGTTAAATGCTTTTAGAAAGTGTTCATTTTTATTATCAGCCATCTTGCTCTATTTTATTTGCTACAGAATTATTCCATAGTCTAGTCTGTTTCTTGGCTATAAAAAGAGAATACCATTATTTGGTACATCCCAGTCATGAATCCGGGATACCATATCTGTCTCATGTGTGTTAAGTTTTAACTCAACAATATCAAAATCCTCTATAGACGGATATAATATACTCTAAATTCCTGAAGTAAAGGAAACACAGTGTATGGAGTCTTATTCTCTCCTTTTCTCATGATTGCCCCCACTTAAACATTTCCCTTGGCTTTCTATTAACAGGGGTTAATAGAAAGCCAGGGATTCTCACACTGTAAGGTATCTTAAAATCTCCCAGATAGATTGTAAAAACTGTAGTTTCCCCACAACCTACTCTCAGAGATTCTGATTCAGAAAGTCTGTGTTGGGACCTTGGAAGCTGCATTTCTAAGAAGTAATCCTACTGGGTTTGATGCAGGAAGCACAGGGATCACATTTTGAAAAGCACTGATGACTGGATGAAATCCAACCTTTTAACATTGCACTACACCTTCTATCAACTATCCCCTAACACCCTCTTTTCTTTACCTGACACTGTCCTAAATGTTCACAGTCCATCTTTTCTGATCTTCTCACCACCTCTCCAGAGGTCCCCATGCCCATATCACCTCTTCATCTTTGCATGTGCTCAGAATGTCCTTTCCCTCTGCCCAGAGGGATCCCTACTCATTTCTTCAAGATCTATTTGCAATATCCCCTTCTTGGTGCAGCCAGAAGCCAGCAACTTTCTTTGTTATGAATAAATAAATGAATCAATGAATCAACAACACTTATCAAATACCTGCTAAGTGCTAAATGCTTAAATATTTGCAATCTCATTTACTTCTCCAATCTTACAAGGACCATTTATCCTTCTCATTTTACAGATGAGGTCACTGAGTGTCGGAGATGATAAGTGACTTTTCCTAAAGTTAAAGTTAGTTATCAGGATGGATGATCAAACCCACCTCCAATGATTCCACAGTCAATACTCTTCCCTCCCCTTCACTGCCTTTCATAGCTCCTGTTCACTGAATTTCCTTATCACTTTATCTGTGACTCACTGTGACCCTAATCAGACTCCACTGTACTTATTTCTTTATAGGCTTCCTTTATGTGCTATATGGTATTCTCTTCAAGGTCAGAGGCCAAGCTCTCTGCTCAGTAGCTAGACATAGTAGACACGCATTATGCTAGTTGACTGAATGAATGATACACTGAGTAAATGTAAGCCTATATTATTGAGCACTTACTGTGGTGGATGTTGTCACTTTAAAGCCACTCAATATGCATTTCCCCTTTAAAATAGCTTCCTGATTTACTACTGGGATATTATCTTTTCCTCATTGTATGTAATTTTGTAGGCAGTATAATTCTAGGCAACTCTCTTACACAAAAGAAACTGAAAAAGGAGAACTCTTGAGTGGTGACTCAAGGATTGGGGAAATTTTGTTAAATTCCTTTATTTTAGCAATGGCAACAGTTCAGATTATTGAGATAGCTTCAGGGCTCCTGCCTCCTACTTTCTGGAGCTTCTATGGTTCCCATCTATCCTCAAGCCCCATCCCCCAGCATCCCAGAGACCTCGTGAATCCTCCACGCCCAGGCAATAAATTCTCTTTTATAAGACACAGACAGATTCTGCTGCTCTCAGTCAAAAATCTTAACTGATAGGCCTATTCTTCAGAGAAGCCATTTTAGCTTTCCTTGCTGCACAGTAAGATGTTTACAAGCAAGCAAAACCTATGGAATAGAACTAGATAAGTAAAAATTGCATGCTAGTCTTAGGACGTGAGCTGTGATAAGCAACCTGTAACATCAAAAGGCTTTTAAAGGTTTGTTTTGAGTTGATTATTCATGTTGACCCTTCTTAACAGAGTGGAAGCAGGGTTTTTACTCTCATTTTATAAGACAGACCAGTTATGGTGTCCAGAGGCAATGTAAATTTGTGATTCATATTTATAAATGGCAATAGTGGCCACTGAGTTTGACATTATTTTCCCAAAGGGAATAATAAGATTTTATGAGTTTTTGCCAATATTTGCTTACTTGCAGATGTGATTAGACAAGAGCAAGTGCTTTCCTGGTGCAAAGACTCTGTTAAGGGAAAATAAAGAATTGGAGTTCACAGCATAATAATAATAATAATAATAATAAAAGCTTATACAGATTAGTGTACTTTGAAAGGGAGTATTTACATGCCCAGATGAAAAGCTCAGATTTGAAAGGTGTTTTGTTGCTACACAGAATAAGAGATGAAACTATTTTCAATAAACCTAGTGGCTAATAAAAGCTCTCAAAGAACAGGATATTCATTCATTCATTCTTGGAACCAACATTTATTGAACACTGGATACGTGCTAGGTGCTGGGAATGAAAAGACGAACAAAAACAGTCCTACAGAGGAGGTAATATCTGATCTGCATTTAGATAAATGAGCAGATTGTTTCAGCCCAAGTAGCAATAGCTTGGTACAGTGGAACCATTAATTCTATCTTTTTCTCAATCAATAATATATCAGAAATAGGCAGTTAGCTTCTTCTCTGAGCAAATTATTATGTTAGATCCTTTGACATAGGCGAAAGACACATCAAAGAAGCCTAAATCATGGTTCCTGCCCTATAGAAGTTTATGGTCCATTTAGAGAGCTAATATGAAACTTCATAAAGTAAAAGGGAATGATATGAGAGAATCTGTATCTCAGTAACTTGTGTAGTAAGTGCTGCAAGTGCTGTAAGAGTTCAGAGAAGTCAAGTTAGCGTATGATAGCACGACTGGGGAAGGAATCATGAAGGAAATGGAATTCAACATAGAACTAAAAGGGAAAAAAATGCTCAGAACTGGAAAGTGAGCTTAGAGATATTTCATGCACCTCCTTGCCCTTGCCCTGCATCCTCTCTCCTAATTTTGCAGATTAAGAATCTGAGATTCAGAAAGATTAAGTGATTTGTAGAAATGTAGACATTTCTACATTTACAAGTTACAGAGCCAAGATGAAACTTACAATCTTAAAAGATTTTGATAGGAAGACAGAAACGGGAGAGTTGTTGAGACTGTGTTGGGGAGTAGTGGGAAATTTAAATGGGTAGGTGGGGGAGGTGACCATGGAGGTTTCTGAAAGCAGGAAGAGTAGACAGGACTTGAGGTTGCAGGAAGGGAGATGTAATTGGAAAATTCTGAGTGCACAGTGGTCCTACCAACTTGGGAAGCTGGTTTGGAAAGATGAAAAGCAGAAGATTAATTATAGACAAACTGAATTTGAGATTATAGCAATGAATCAGCAAACAAATATCCAGCTTTTTTCCAATATATTATTATAACATCAACAGTTGGCAACATTCAAAAGATCTGACAATATTTACTTATCATTTAATGTTTCATTGCAGTCTAACATTTTAATGTTAAAAGCCTTCTCTTTCAGAAATCCAACCACAACAAAATGTAGCACCATTACATAAAAGAAGAATCTGGTAGGCACACTGTATTCTGAATTCCAGCAACATACCTCCCTAGCCTCCAGCAACAACAAAGTTGAGTTTCCAGGCAAGGAGACAAAAGACCAAATTTACTAACATTCTTATGCAGAATTGCTCATGATGTCTTATTGAATAAATAGCCATTTGAATGAATAGGTGAGTGGACGGAGGGGTAGATAGATGGATAGAAGAGTGAATATGAATGAAAAGTTACCATGGCAAAGTCGGGAAGATTATTAAAGAAATTTCTGAAACATTACCTTGCTCTAAGTAGCAAATTTTATGTTTTCCCTCAAAAGATAGAAACCTTTTCAAAAATGTATTTACTCTTCCGATGGATACCCAAAGGAGGAGGAAGAATGAGTTTTATTTGGATTTAGTTGGTGTCTGCTCGATGGCACTCTTCTAGTAAGAGGCAAGAGAGGGGTGATAAATCAGTTGACTGCATAATTCATAAACATAAAATTTGAAATAAGACATAAGTGTTTCAAAGGAAACACTTTTAAGCAAAGTAAATGGAGAATCCTTACTACATAATAATTTACTATTGATTGCATTTGAGAATATCGACAGGCACAATGCAACAGGTACACAGGATACACGGAGTTTCTCTTATAAGCAGTACAATTTTCCACAAAGAAAACTGAGTATAAAATGATAGTTAAAAAAAAAAACTTAGGAAAGTATAAGCACTTAGTAAGGTATATCATAGGAGCAGGTACTGAGAAACCAATGTTGATGCTTTACCATAATATTTGACTTGTTCATCATAAATATTTAGCTTGTTAAGTCACATTTAATAATCATAAAATGTAATTACACAGTAGTTACCAATGTCATTTTAAGTTTATTTCAAATCAGCCAGATTTACTCTACACTGCATAGATACTAAATCACAACAGAGCTCTTAGAACAATCAGTATTTAATTAACTTATAATTACTCATACTAACTGCCTTTTAAATGTAAATTAAATGTTACCATGTGACATTTAAAGGGATTATCATTTTTCCTATTAGGTCACTGTATATTATGTTTATTGCCATAATTTATCCTTATTGCTAGTGAGAGTATTTGTAGTCTCAGAAGATGTATAAATTTGCAGAACATTAAAAACAAGGCACTAATAACTGTGTTGTATTATCTTCTAAAGCCATAATTTAGAAGGAGAATAAATAACACTTTTTTTTTATTTAGCAATTCTGATCTTGTTCACAGGGACATACTGACTGCTTGCTGCTCAAACTTCCCAGGGGCTCAAAGGAATTCCCCCATTTACAACAAATGTCCTGGTACCCTGCAGCGACCAGTCAGGGTCCAGGTGTGAACAGATTGCACTGATCCAGTTAGATGATGCTCTCTGCTTATAGATTCCATTCCCTTGAAAGATGTAGAAATTTTTTCAGGCCTCGGGGTGCCATTGAGAAGGAAGCTGTTTCAGTGCACTAAATGGTACTCTACTGGTTAGAAAGCATCTATTAAGTACGTATCCAGAGTGGCAGGACTAAGGAACAAGAGATAGCTTCAGCTACTAGACTGGAAATGGCTTCTAATTTGATTGTTAATTTCTGAGAGGGCAAGTAATCAGTCTAATATCTTTGGTATCCTTCACCGCATCTAGATCTGTGACTGGTCTATTGCAAGCACACTTCTATTACTTAATTTGCTACACAATGGGAAACCCCAATAATTTATTTTTAAGGAAGGTCCCTTACATTCAACACCAAACCACTCTAGCACTAGAATCAAGCCACAGTTAAGAAAACTGAATTCAAAGATGTCTATGAAATCAGGAGATCCCAGGGAAATGCTACAGTTTTCAACAGGGAGACCCATGCCCTATCTACTAGAACATGAATTCCAGTGAGAACAGTACCTGGCTGTAGCTTCAGGAGAGGCTCCATTTGCACAGATGTCCTCAGGTGACATAAATGTCCAATGGTATGTGGCTAATGACACTGTGTTCCAATATTACAGATATAAGAGGGATAACTGGAGACCATGGTGACTAGGAAAGCAGGCATCACCTATAGGGAACAACTGTTACTAACTGTAGCCAACTGTTAGCACACCTTCTAAATTTTTTCAAAAAATTATGGAAATCCAGATTTTTATGTGAAATCAGATCATATGGCAACTAGTTTGAATTTTTTTCAAGTATGAGTTTCCACTGTACAAGCAACATGAATCACAACTTTGGATTCTATGTGGCTCATGGCGGTTAGTTAGCAACCTCTATTCTGTTGTGTCTAACACAAACCCTTCACTCCAATCCAACAGCTTCCCAACAGATCTCCAAGCCCCTTACTGCTCCACACCTGAACACCTGTCATTTTTCTCCACTACTTCTAGATCTAAATATATCATTCAACTGGCTTGAATTTCTTCTGAGCTTCCCTGTTGTCTGGAATAAAGTCCAAATCTTTGGTGAACTCCATTAAGTCCTATCTACCCCAGAGCTCAAGGTTCCTGTATCAAAAAACTCCAAACAATTCACAGCTTCCCAAGTAGGCCATGACATTTTGCACACATATGTGAATGCACATGCTATTCTCTCTAAGTGCAATGCCTCCCTGCTCCTGCCCCCTCTGCCTGGACGATCCCACTTAAGTCTCCAAGCCTCACAGTCAGTGACTCCTTTTCCATGAAGATTTCCCTACTTGTACCGATAGTTTCTCCTTAGCTCCTTTAGCATTTACTACATCAGATTGTAAATATGTACTTATTTGTCTCTCCTTATCAGACTGAATTCTTTGGGAGAGAAGAATAATCCTTTCCATCTTTGCATTCTCTGTGCCTAATAAAGTGCCTGGTTTTTATTAATATTCTATGAATAAATGCATAAATCCAATATTGACACCTTGATATTTTATTGGCAAAGCACAGATTTTGTAAAATATGAACTGCATTTAGGGAGTATGCATAGATATGTATGTGTTCATGGAAGAAGTGAGTTAATAAGTAAGTGTATCAGCCAAAATATAGCAGATGGGCTATAAGAAATACATGCCAGGTACTGGACATTCCAGAGATAGGCTGAAATGGAATTGAAGCAGGGCTGAAGAAGACTGTAACAGAAGCCTGGCATTAAGGCCATGAATGAATGGCCATGAGATAAGTGCCAATGTAAAAGTCTGAGAGACTGAAAAGCAGCCTGTGGGAGAGTGAAATACTGGGTAGTACCCAAGTCGTGACTACTCTAAGCACTCCACATCCTGTCATCAAGCAGAAGTGTCTCTGGAATTTTGAACCTGCCCCTGAGACCCACCCATGAGAAAAGGAGATAAGGATGGGTTGGCAGACGTGCTCGGGGAGACAGGGAGGAGGCTGGATAAAGGGTGATGATTGTGCTATGGCCTAAATGCTGAACAGGCGATCTGGACTTTGGTCCACACCGACTCAGTGTGAACTTCAGGCAGAGCATGCACAGCATGTAAATTCTCTTGGCCTTTATGTCTCCATTTGTAAATAAAGGATCTTGATACAGTATTCTGAAGATCCATTCCAACTCACTCGTCTGTGATTCTATTTAGTTTACGAATGTCTAAACCACATCTGGGGGAAACTTCTCTGAGTCTAGAATTGCTCAACCCTAGGGGTTGAAAAGACACAGACGTACTGCAATAATACCAGAAGGTGAGCTCTGTGGGGTCAGGGATTTTCATCTGTTTTCATCACTCCTACAAGACCTGTATCCAGCATAGTAACTGGCACATACTAGGCTCTCAGTAAACATTTGTTGATTAATGAACTGGGGAAGCATCTCACAAAGACACTCCAAACCGTATTCTAAGCCTGGACAGGCTGTCTATATGCCAGTCTTACCAATGAGCTTGTGTGTGTGTGTGTGTGTGTGTGTGTGTGTGTGTGTGTGTGTGTGTGTGTGTGTGTGTGTGTGTGTGTGTGTGTGTGTGTGTGTGTGTGTGTGTGTGTGTGTGTGTGTGTGTGTGTGTGTGTGTGTGTGTGTGTGTATTCACCTGGAAATCTAGGTTATTCTTTCCTGTACCAACTTTTGGCAAAACTCCTTCTCATTGTGTTTTGGAACAATTCTATGCAGTGTGTGGTTATTTGTGCCACACAACTACAGCATGAATGTGGACACAGCCATGTGTCAAATGAGTCTCATTCTGTCCTAGATATACCCCCAAATGTCCATCAAGACTCTCGCAGGCATTGTAGGTTCCATTCCTGGAATCAAAGTGAGCCCAGACAAATGGATAATAGCACGTTCCTCCCTAGAAAGTACAGTCTAAACAATTCTAGCTCAGCAGTTTTCAAACTGTGCTCTTCATGGCCCTTGAATTCCATGAAATCACATGGAGAACTGAGTGGGTAGGGCTCTGAGCTCTCCATCTCCTGCAGTAACTGGAGAAATATGTTTATCTACCATGTGTTGAGTTTCCCATAAACTTTTTAATTTGGAGAAAGAATTCACTGTTTTAAAAATGTCTGAAAACCCTTGAATGTTCTACTCAAAATGTCCAAGTGCCTATAGGTGAATAATAGTAATAGCTAATACTAAGGAGCATTTACTATGTGCTATGTTCTGATCTAAGAACTTTACATGTATTCCTTCATTTAAACCTCACAACATCCCTAAGGCATAGGTATTGCTATTACTCTCAGTCTTCAGATGCAGGGGCACAAAGAGGTTAGAAAACTTTCTCAAAGTCATGCGTAGCTAGTAATTAAATTAGCAAGACTGATATTCAAAGTGACGCTCCAGAATTCATGCTCTTAACCACTCCATTATACTACCTAGGAAAAGTCAAAAGTAAGCACTCTCTGACAGCTTCAAAGTAGGTTTTGCTTCTGGAAATTTCTCTAATAACTTTTGCATGATCCTCCTTGCTAGACAACAAAATTTTCAAATAAAACCAAAAGCATTATCTGCCCTGGAACTTTAAAACTGCATCTTGCTTCACTTCCCTCAAACTCATGGAATTAACAAGTTGATATGGAACTTGAATTTGTCCCCACGCCATTTGGACTTAAAGGTTTAACTTAATATGGGGCAGCACCTCTGTCGTACACCTAACTGGCTCTGGCCCTTTAAGGCAACCCAAATACTCAGGTGCCATATACTTATCAATGAATAATGACAAGCTAAAAATACCCTAAGTTAATCATGGCAATCCCCCTAGATCCTGCTTGCTTGTATCTCACCTGCTGCCTCTCTAAACCCTATCTCCATTCTGCTGTGAACTCTTGGCTCTGAAACCCTATTCCATCTTACTCCAGGACCCATGGCCTTAGTGTTGCTTCTTGGCTTGCCAGAACCTGATGGGCTCAGATTTGGCTTGTTTCTATGGCTCTCTCAGCCAAGTACTGTCTCATGTCTGAATCCCGCTGTAGTCCCTGTCCTTTGGAATACAATTTCCAACACTAACCAGTGTCCTGGTCTAGGATGCCCAAGCCCCTCTCCTTTAGGGCTGTATGCAGATGTTGCCCTCCTCATTTTAGCCTCAATTCTAGTTTATCCCAGTTCACTGTGCAGGGGCTTTTAGCATTCGCCACAGCCAGAGTTGGGTCATTTATAACATGATTGGAGCAACTGAGTAATGACAAGGTAAGACTCAATGAGTCTTTTAGAAACTCTAAAAAATGAGTAAGAAGATTGTAAAGAAAGCCAAGAAAAGGTAATTGTATTGCCTCACTTCCAACCTGTTACAACTGTAAAGAATTTTTAAAGAGGGGTTTCGGGGCTTCCCTGGTGGTGCAGTGATTGAGAGTCCGCCTGCCGATGCAGGGGACACGGGTTCGTGCCCCAGTCTGGGAAGATCCCACACGCCGCGGAGCGGCTGGGCCCGTGGGCCCGTGGGCCATGGCCGCTGAGCCTGCCCGTCCGGAGCCTGTGCTCCACGACGCGAGAGGCCACAACAGTGAGAGGCCCGCGTACCGCCAAAAAAAAAAAAAAAGAGGGGTTTCAAAACCAAGGCTGAGAGAATTGAAAACTGAAGATGTGCTATGGAAAGGTTCTCACCACTGGGGGATGGGTCACTGGAGGAAGCCCTCCCCTAGGTATTAATACACTTATACATTTAGTACTTTATGTAACCTCAGAAATTTAATGAAGTAATTTTTTAAAATTCAGATATTTACGATTCACCTGGCTGCTACTAATCCTCCACTCTTCAAACAAAGGAGAGCACGAATCATAGAAAATGGCCTGGATGAATCTTGCTGCATGTGGATTTCCAAGAATTTGTAACTGTACTTTCCAGCCCTAAAAGTCATTCAACTTGATGCACAACTATTAACTCCAGAGTCATAGGAAGTTAAACTGGGGTTAGGGTGCTTATAAATTACACTCTATTAGAATAAGAGAGAGATGGAGTGCCCTATGCTCTCCGCTAACCTATGCTGATTTTAATCCAAGTGTAATATTGACAAAATCGATACGCCTGGCAGTTATGCTTTAAAGGCATCATCTGAGTGGCATTTTGCAATAAATGATTAGCTGAATAGCTTGCTCCCTGCTGGGCCAGTAGAGTTTGTTTGGTTTTATTAGTTATTAGTCTGCAACATTTAGAACATGTGACTGCTGAAAGAGACCCAGGATGTACTCATACTTAGAACAAAGAATTGAAGGGGTATGCAAGGGCTTTGAGGATGTTTGTTTTTCCTTCAGAAGAATAGGTTAAGCAGAGGAGTCATAAGCTTTTATTGAAGTCCTACTAGTTCTAGACACTGCCCAGGGCATTTGCCATGGTCATGAAAACGTCTCTCAGATCTCTGTGAGGAGAATGATTGATCTAGGCCTCAGCTGCTACACTGTGAAATCTATCACTGCCTTCTCTGGAGGTCATGTTTCCCATGAGCTGCTTCTAACCAACTGATTATGGTTGGATATTGAGGTGGGTCCATTTCTGGAAGATGAGGAACTCCTCTGGTGGGAGATTTTGGCTCAAGGACTTTCTTAGAACTATGCTACAATCTAAGACTCTTCCACCCATGCCTCCTTCCTTCCCTTTCTCCTTCACAAGAGTCATATATGCGCTACATTCTGATGGCTCTTCCAACTACCCTTCCTTCACTCCTTACCCACTTTCTCTAACAGTCATTCCTCTAATAAGTCTATTGCATATCTAATCCCATTTTAGTGTCTGCTTCTCAGATGACCCAGACTTACACAATACTTTTATATACATTGATTTAGTTTACTCCTTACAAAAAGCTTATGAAATAGTTTATTAATCAAACTAATTTTAAAGCATATATAACTGATTCTTTTTAAGAAGAAAACACATTCAATAAATGGTAACAGGTGGGAAGAGGTCTAATTTTTGTGTGTCTGAAAAGTCCAGGGGAAAACCCTCAAGCATGGCTGGGTCTAAAGATTTGATCCATGTCATCAAGAATTACTTTCTGTTTATCTTTTGGCTCTAAAGTTCTCTGTTTTGGCCCTATTCTATGAGAGCTTATGCTTTTGTATTAACTCCAGGTTTACATCCTCCTCTTAGCAACTCCAATGGTAGAGAGCTTCTATCTTTCCAACAACTCCAGTCAGACTCCTAGACATGGCTTTGATTGACCTGAATCAAATCACATATCCGTACCTGAAGTAATCATCGCGACCTGGAGGATAGGATACACTGATTCTAGCTTAATGCTAGAACACGATCCCAGCCTAAAGCTGGGGAAAAGATCAGCCTCACTTAGCCACATGGACTGAGAATAGGGAAGAGGTGATTTCTATAGTGGAAAATTAGGATGTTCTTTTCAAAAGAAGTGGAACAGTTTCTGAGCATCATGTGTTGATCACAGAAATATGTTACAGATTGGAAAATGGAAAACCAGGAATGTTAAACCATCTGCATAAGGAAGTGGTTCTTAAACTTTAGCGTGCATCAGAATTACTTGGAGGGCTTGTTAAAACACATATTCCTGGGCTTTACCCTCAGAATTGCTGATTTACTAGGTGTATATTGAGTCACAAGAATTTGCATTTCTAACAAGTTCCTAGGTGATGTTGATGCTGGTCTGAACCACTGCTCTGAATAAGTAAACAAGTGTTAACCCTTTTGAGTAATTTCTAAGTTCCAGGCACTGTTATAAGGTTTACATACATTATCTCATTTAGTCTTCACAATAATGCTAGGAGGTAATTCCTATTATGATCTCTATTTTAAGATTTTGGGAAGCTAAGGAAAAGCCTAAGTAACTTTACCAAGGACACATATTAGAAAGTGCCAATGTTGCAACTGAAACTCAAACGGCTCCTTAAACTTTCCTAAGACAAGCAGCCAGGAGGATGACATCTGCCTTGGGAAAATAGAAACCAACTAGTTCCCCACTATTGGGTTATCCATGGCCTATGTGATTTGAAGTTTAAAAATCAATTAACTACCATTTCTCCAAGATCATCCATGTTAATTATATCTTGAGCACACACAGGCACATAAAGTGATTATTAAAAAAATGGTAATGGTTTCACACCAATTTATGACCCAGACCAGAATCCACACTATGGGAACACCTAGGAAGGACATGTTTCTCTCAGATATTTCCTCTTGAGTTCCTGCTGCAGTGTGAAGTTTTAATATCTCATCAACTATATAGCAGTCATAAACCACCATCCCTTTTTATCTAGTTTCTAATGCAAGAAAAAGCACCTTCTTAATAATGACCTAAACCTATCTCATGAAATAATGCTCAAGGATGATGAACTCTAAATTATGAGGGATTACTTTTAAATTTATGGCAACTGTCCTGAGCATTTTTACTACCTGCTTAATTTCTCCAGCAAACCATAGTCATTGTTACCCATAATATAAGCAGTTCATCTAGAGGAAAGAATTCCTAGTTTCCTTAAACGTTTATTGAATTTTAAAGAAGAATTTATCACATCAGACCATGGCACATCCTGCTGCCAAGCACAACCTTGTGTTTACCAAAACTGAAACATAAAGAATTATTAATTCCAGCCTCCAAATAGCCTGCATTTAAAGCAGGGAAACCACAAAGGTCAGACATGAAGGGAAAAATAAAAGAATTCATGACAACTAGGATTTTAAACTCTGAATATTATGAACTATAATTCAATCTCAGGAGCTGCATTTATTCAATAAAGAATTGTAACAAATTTGCTATGCACAAGGTCCTGTGCTAAACACTGCAGAGGATGCAAAGAACATTAAAACATGAACACTTCCCTTAAAGAAATAACAGTCTGATAAGGGAATTGATACAATACCTATGGTTTTTGAACAGCTATAACTAGCTGGATCTAGGACTAGATACCTAGTTACGGTAATGGCTATCGTGTTCTATCAAGGATATTCAAAAATGCAATAGCTCAAACAAGATCTCCAGGAGAGGTACCTGGTCTCTGCTCCAAGAACCAATAAGGGATCCAGGGCTAAAAAGATACATCTGCCATCCTAACAGCATCTAGAATCTAGGATCTTGCCATCTGCATGGACAAAACACAAAGATGCCACTATGTCCTGGTTCCACCAGGAAGAAAGAAGAACGAGAACATGGAGACAACAGGTACAATGCCTTAATGCCAGAAGTGGCACATATTACCTCTGTTTACATTCCATTGGAAAAAATTTAGTAATAGGGCTAGGCCTAATCACAAGGGAAGACAGAAAATGAGGGAGGATGAAATTTGGTAGTCACCTAGCCATCTCTTCTCTAATACTTCACATGATTTATTTCACTTGGTGCTCACAACTATACAACGACGTAGCTATCTTTATTTCCACATTATATATGGAAAACATATATAATGTTTTCATTATATATGGTTGAACAACTGGTACAAGTTCGCATTAAGCCACTGAACAGAAGAATTAGAATTCAAACCACAACATACCTGACTTCCTGCCCGTGCATGCAGCCATTATGAAAGGGAACAGCTATGATACACCACCTTCTCATCACTCTAAACACGATTGGCTTTTTTTTTCTAATTTATTTTTGGCTGCGTTTGGTCTTTGTTGCTGCGCGGGAGCTTCTCTCTATAGTTGTGGCGAGCAGGGGCTACTCTTCGTTGTGGTACGATTGGCTTTAATATTGGGTAGTGTGAAAAGTTCTTTTTCTTTTAATGTGAGAGTAGTTAATTAGTAATGATGTATTACATGAGTTCATAAAAGTTGTGAATCTTGACATGAGGCCAAAAAAGTACAGTCTGTTACCCACCTACCACGGACGGAGAGCCATTTATTTCTCTACGGCTTGTGTCCTGCTAATCTTTTCATCCCGTTTTTGTATTTTACTGGGGATAGCGTCGGGTAATGTTACTATAATTGAGTAGCCTCCAAACAGAAGGTGTTATTTGGCCACAGCCAAGAGGAATCGCAATCAAGGCAGAGCTGGCTGTGAACGCTAAGCTGAAAACTACAACTGAGCTGCATGACATTTGAAAGATTGGGGAATTGTTTTTATTGTCGTTTTGTTTCACAAGTACCATTTGATTTCTATAGGTTTTTTTATTCACCATATTTCTGCCACCATATTTCTGCCACCATGTACCAAAGCAGACAGATATGCGATGCCTGCAAAGGGAATCGTGAGCTGTCTGCCACTTGGAATGTGAAGACAGGCACAGTGGCTCTTTATTTCAAAAGGGTATCTGCCACTTTCTGAAGGTAACTCATGAACATCTGCAGGATTGGGAATACAAAGAGAAAAATAAAAGGACGGATAAGAGAGGGCATGCTGGAGCAAGGAAACAAAAACTTTGGTAAATGACAGTGTTTAAAAAAATATCTAAGTGAGTATTAAAGAGCTGAAGAACCATTTTGGATATCTGAGATTTTTTTTAAGTTCTTTAAGATGAAAGAGAATTCAGAACCCAGTGATTTTTACTTGACAGCTCATCACTTTCTGCTTAGGAACGACATCTGCTAGGCAGCTAGCATTCAGGACTGGAAGGAGTGATTAGCTTGGGCTCACTACACTGTCATACAACTTTACCCATGGCTGGCAAAACACCTATCAGTGAAACAGCAGCAGCAGCAGCAGCAGACCTGTCATCTCACTGAGAAAGGAGGGATGGTGTTGGCTGATAAGTGACAGAAAGCTTGACATCTGGCCATTTATCCTTTGAAAAACTCCACCGGACAAAAGGAAGTGCAGCAGATGTGCAATCTGAGGACAATTCAGGTGAAATAAACCGTCGAACCTCCCCGTCCATATTTCATATATGCATCCAGAGCAATGGGCCAGGAGCTACACCACACTATGGTCTTTTCTTCCACCCTGGAGTCCTCCAAATGTCTTCATGGCCATGCTTCACTTCCACTGTGTCCTATCAGGTAGGTACACAGGCTTGCTCTTTCTTTTCCCAATATCCTCTCTAAGGCTAGGGATCTACTTGAAGAGGCAGGGGAAACATTAGACAAGAAGTAGTAGCTCTTCTCAGATTGATCGAAGTGTCTATACACACTGGAAAATTCATCAGAGGCCAAGATGGGGTAGAAACAAGGGATGGATATTATTGTGAGACAATTCTCCATGGATCTCTCACAATTCTGCACATCTTGCCAGCAGAGACAGCTTTTGTTCCAGACTATTTTTTAAATAGTATCTACATAGCAAAGAGCCTTGGAAGATAGAGTTTCTCCTCATGAAGGGGATGGCGGGTTTGTTTACTGTACAGTGTAATAGAGATAATGCCTCCCCTGGGACAGAGGTTGGGTAGGTCTATGTGCAGGCTGTTGTGAAGGATTTAGATTTCCTAATCTTGGGGTTCCTCAACTGTGACACAAACCCATTGCATGTACTGCATTTCTTTGGCTTCTGCATCACCCCTGTGAGACTTGGGTGAAAAGAGAAACCAATACCAATATGAAGCTCATGTTGTTTGCAGTGCCATGAGTAAGAAAGTTCTTTGTCTGTAATCCAGGAGTCTTGTGTTTTCTGCTTGCATCCATGAAACTATATAGGAGGCTGACTTATTAGTTTGCCAGTAGGGTAAAACTGCAGATCCTTCGCAGTCTGGACAAGCAGCTCTCTGTAGTTTTGTCTAACACTTAGTCTCAACTTAATCCCAAGAAGACTTTATTTTTCCCTCATCTATGTACCACTGTTGTTTATACAAATCCTATTATGACACTATTGAAAGTCAATATTCAAATGAATGTCTTTCCCTCCCACGCTTTCTGCTCTTAAGACAAAGGTCCATGCCTTAGTCATTTTTGTAGCTTCAACTACTAGTATAAAATAGATGCTTAATAAATGAATCAAGTTAGGGTATTTGAAACAGCCAACTGGCGTTCCTCAGATATTAGTTGTCTTCTTGGCATAGTAAACTCTCCATCTGGTTCCTACTTATGGATGAAGTTGTAAGATATTTTTGTCCAATCATAGATTCAGCCATCATGACAACTGTTAGCACAAGCACTCAATTACCCACAATTTCATCTGGTGGTGGCAATACTACAAGAACGATCTATAGCTGAGAAGCACAAAGAGGCTACTGCAGTGATTCTGCTTGTTGGAAAACCCCAGCAAAAAGTCCTGCTGTAGTTGAGTATTTCTCCAAATGTCTTTGCCTATATTCTAGGGCAAACACAATCTGGGAATAAAGTGTTCTTAGCAGGACTATGGCGTCTTTTCTGAGATTCCAATGTTCCTACCATAAAGAAGGTAACAGTACCATGGTTTCCAAGACTAACTCTGATTCCTCCATAGTTTTCCCAAGAAGGACAAACTTATTTCTTTACCCTCCCATAACTCTTGATTCTCTTCTGCACCTTTCTCTTCCCCTCTCCCCCCACTAATGGGTAGATCTGAATGACAGATGTTCAAGGAAGCAATGATGGTTTCTACTGTTCCCACCAATAAAATATGGTGTCATTTTCTAAAAGGGGACATTGAGAACAAATCTCTGTGGGAAGAGATTTATAGTTAGAGTGAAATAGGAACCTTTTCTTTTCTCAAGATCTTTTTTTTGAAGGGAAATAAAAATTCCCTCGATGCAAGCATAGTTTGATCATAACTATTGTATTTGGCACAATTCAAAAGCTCATCTTCCACCAAAGTGATGAAATATATTTGAAGCAGCTTCCTCAATCCTCTCACTCTCACTCTCAAGAAAAACCAAAGGGTATAAAATTTTTCAGATTCTACAATACCCTTGAGTTAAAAGAAACTGGACACATGTGTAAAACAGATTTCTAGAGATGTATAAATAAATGTTTCTAAATGAAATCAGTCTCCTCAAAGTCTATAAAAGATATTGTTAAGTACTGATGAAAGACAGTCATTATTTCCACCTTCGAAGAGAGATTATATTTTAATTAAACAGCTTTACCCAGATTACTATATTTTAAGAATGAATAATTCACCTTTATTGCTTCTTCTGTTTCTTACCCCTCACTGATAGCGCTCTGTAATTTAAAATGATTTGGGACACTGCTTTCTAATATGAAAGAAAAAAGGAACAAACAGTATATTCTAATAACCTAAAGGCCTGTGCTTGACTTTCAACTCAGCCATTTACTAATTTGGGGCAAGTTACTTAAGTTTAATTAGCCTCAGTTTCCTCATCTGTAAAGTGTCAAATATATAGTATCAATATTAAGGGTTTTGTGAGGGTTAAATAAAATAATATAAAAGTGTTTCCACAGTAGTTGTTACATAGTGAGTGTTCAAAGGTTAATACTAGTTACCATTTTGTGAGACTTATGACATGCCAGGCACAATGCTAAACACTTTACTATTTATAGTAAAATAAATATTTATTATAAAATAAAATATGTATTATTAAAAGTCCTATTTTACTAATGAGGATATTGGCATCAGAGAAATTACATAATTTACCTGAGGCCATAGAATTAGTCATTAACAGCACAAGGATAGAAGTCCAGCCACATTTGCTGACTTTGGGTCCAGGACTCTTTCCAATAAATATAAACAACTGGGACTAGATATGAACTGGTTCCATTTCATGCTTCAGTCTAGCCAAACAAACTGCCGCTTGCTTTCCCACAAACATACCCCAAAGGGTCACATCTTTACAAATTTCATGAATAAGTTTGACCTGGGATAATTTCTGATTCAGAGGCTGAGATGTACTGGTCTCTGCAGTCACCTTTGCTTCCTGGGGCAGAAGCTGAGATCAAGGGCACCTATTGTAATGGGAGATAATAACTATCCTTAGATCTGAGTTCAGTAAAGCATCAAACCCCACAAGGGGTTTGTTTGACTCTCTCCTCAGCTGCCTGCATTTGAATCTTAGGAATAGTCCACTGTGGACTTATTTCTCCCACTCCCAACCTTTGCATGTTGAATCTTTTCCCCTTTCCAGTCACATTCCTCCAAACATAGTTCATGCTTCTTAAGTATAAGTAGCTCTTTTCATAGTGGACTTATGGCTGGTACAGATGCCATCCTGTACCCTTACTCTGGGCTCTATATTTTCACTGATGTTTGTATCAAGGGTCTAAACTCTAGCCTGATCTCCCCTATAATCAAGTTCATAGTTTCATGTTTATGTATTTGTGTGTATATTAAAAAAATGCCTAAAGGATTTTTTGGTAGTAAAAATCGTTTATATTTCTTGGAAATTTTTCAAACAGTATAGATACCAAAGTGGAAGTCATCCCTCCTAATCCTTATTCTACTTCTTGAAGGTGAACACTACTAATAATTTAGTGTGTATCATTCTAGACTCTTCTGTATATAAACATCTACCCAATTGCATATAAATATGTACATGGTATATTGTATAGTATAAATATATATAGTACATTGTATATGTATATATAGCAAACATATACATACTATATATACTTTATACTTATATAATTTCTTTAGATAAGTGGAATCACACATTCTGCAATTTGCTTTTTTCAATAAACAATATATCATAGATACCTTTCCATGTCGATACATACAGATATACCTAGTTCTTTTTGATAACAGTATGACACTCTACTATATTAGTGTACTATATTTAACCAATTTCCTACTGATGGACATTCAGGTTGTTTCCAGTTTGGAAGCTATTATAACTAACACTACAATAAATATCCTTGTAAATAAGTATTTAAGTACTTGTTAGAGTATTTTTATAGGATGGATTCCTAGAAGTGGAATTGTTGAGTCAAAGGGTATACACAGTTAAAATTTTGATAGACATTGTCAAATCACCCTCTTACTCATTGCATTTGAGAGTACTTATTTCCCAAAATATTCTCCAACATTGAATATAATCAACTTTTTTCTTTTATGACAATCTGATAGGCATACAAATTTTATTTTAATTTATAACTAATCAACTATTAATGAAATTCAATATTATAGTTTCAGTTCTACCCCCCCATGAAGCTCTATTAGTGCTGCATCTTAATTCCAGTCTAGGTCTCCTGCTGATGTCCCTGACAACTTGACCCATCACTACCACACTTAAGACAGACACTTTGATCATCTACCATCTCCATCACTTTATACAAGAAACTGACACCGAAAGTGGTCAGACACACGCCACAGTTCAAGCTGATATACAGTGAAATTGAAACTGAGGAGGGTCAATGAAGTTACCTTCTTACTAGTTACTGTTCTAGACAGATACCAAATTCCTATTCATTTTTATGTCCCTCCATTTGTGTCTGACATGCTGTACTAAGTACTAAATAATTTTTTATTAAATAAATGAATTGAAATAAAACAAGCTCTTTTGTTCCCTCATGGTAAGGAGATGTATCAGCAGATGTCCCTAGTGATTGCGATATTGAAACCAAAACGACAATACTAGGTTTTTATTTATTTCCTGTAATGTGATATCCAAATCATATTTGTGGTAATATGGAAAAAGACAGATACATATAAAATGTTCAACAGACAAGATTATTCAACCAAGTAGGTAATTATCAATCACACAAAGTGTTACTTTGTAGTTAAAAGCAAAGCTCTCAGAATGAGAACTAGGGTCCAGCATCATAGGGAGAGTAATTGGAAGAGAAGGATCTGGTTAAATTATTTAAAGTAAGAAATGGTCAGACTCAAATTTTTCCTGAAGGAAAATCAGAGCAATACAGTGGAAGGAATCTAGCTATGAGCAAATGCAGGTAGCTGAGCTCTAGGGAACAGCTGGGAATTGGGCCTAAGAATCTCCTTCCTCTTTTCTTCCTGCACCCATGTAACCAAATAACCACACCATCCTCCATGTCCCATAATGTTCCATCACCCACACCACTCCTCTCATTGTAAGAGAACATCAATTAATTGTACTCATTTATATTCCTGTAAAATTACCACAAACTTAGTGATTTAAAACAATACCCATTTATTACCTCATAGTGCTTTAGGTCAGAAATCCAGGCATGGCATAGCTGGGCCTGGGCTCCTTGCTTAGGGTCTCACAAGGCTGAAATCAAGGTGGTGGCCAAGGCTTTGTTCTCATCTTGATCTTGGAGTTTTCATCCAAGTTCATTCACACTGTGGGCAGAATTCAGTTCCTTGTTTGTAGGACACAGGTCCACATTTTCTTGCTAGTTGTTGACTCTTAGATCCTAGAGGCTGCCCTCAGGTTATAGTTATGTAGCAATATGTCACATGGCCATATGGTAATACATCATATGGCCATGTCACAGTATGGCAGCTCACTTCTTCAAAGCCAACACGAGCATCTCTCTCTAGTCTGCTTTGACGGTAATATATGTGACATAAGGTAATCATGAGAGTGACCATCACCTTTGTTATATCATGTACCTTAACCAAGAGAGTAACTGCCCCATCATATTCACAATTCCCACCCACACTCAAAAAGAGGGGATTATATAAAGCATGAACTCCAGGGTGTGGGAATGTTGGGGACTGTCTTCGAATTCTGCTTGCCACACAAATATAGCAGATAGAAGCCCAAAGTGATTTTGGTGAACTACTCATGACTAGTAGGCGTGACAAAAGATGCTCAGCCCCATTAACAGCCTAGGAAATGGGAGTAACAACAATAAGACTACAACTTGGAAAGGTTTTAAACAAGGAAAGAATATGGTCTGAAAAGTCTGAACGTATTTTGTTGGTTTGAAAATGATCATCTATGATATATATCTTAAGACGTAAGTAGTTGAGATTTCAAAGTTTTCAAAACATCAAATAATGGTATTTAGTTACTTAACAAAATATCAGTATTTAGTTACTTAAAAACTTCAATATATCAAAATACTAAAAACCAATATTATAATCACAAGATGTCTCCTGGACTTGGGGAAATAAATCAATATCAATCTTTTAACTTATCCTCCTATAAAAATTGCTACCTAAACATTAAGTAAGCTTATTCATTTTCTAAATACATAGGCTTTTTTCACATCCATGAAAACTCTGTCCTATTTCTTAGTCAGCTTACATTCTTTTACAACTGATAATGGAGCACTTCTTTTTTTGTACTCTTCCATATTTCATTAAAACTGTATTCTCGGAGGAACTTTCAAGATGGCAGAGGAGTAAGATGTGGAGATTACCTTCCCCCCCGCAAATACATCAAAAATACAACTACATGTGGAACAACTCCTACGGAACACCTCCTGAACGCTGGCAGAAGACCTCAGACTTCCCAAAAGGCAAGAAACTCCCCACATACCTGGGTAGGACAAAGGAAGAAAGAAAAAACAGAGACAAAATAATATGGACGGGACCTGCACATTGGGGAGGGAGCTGTGAAGGAGGAAAACGTTCCACACACTAGGAAGCCCCTTCGCTGGCAGAGACGGGGGGGGTGGAGGGGCAGCCCGAGAGGCTTCTCTGCTCACCCACCAGGGCAGGTGGGGGCAGGGGGGGCTGAGGCTTGGGCTTTGGAGGTCAGATCCCAAGGAGAGGACTGGGGCTGGCTGCATGAACACAGCCTGAAGGGGGTTGGTGCACCACAGCTAGCCAGGAGGGAGTCCGGGAAAAAGTCTGGAACTGACTAAGAGGCAAGAGACCATTGTATCGGGGTGCACGAGGAGAAGGGATTCAGAGCACCGCCTAAACAAGCTCCAGAGACAGGAGTGAGCCACTGCAATTAGCACAGACACCAGAGACGGGCATGAAACGCTGTGGCTGCTGCTGCAGCCACCAAGAATCCTGTGTGCAAGCACAGGTCACTGTCCACAACTCCCCTCCCTGGAGCATGTGCAGCCCGCCACTGCCAGGGTCCCGGGATCCAGGGACAACATCCCCCAGAACACACGGAGCACCTCAGGCTGTTGCAACGTCACGCTGGACTCTGCCACTGCAGGCTCGCCCTGCATTCCGTACCCTCCCTCCCCCCAGCCTGAGTGAGCAAGAGCCCCCTAATCAGCTGCTACTTTAACCCCATCCCATCTGGGAAGGGAACAGATGCCCTCAGGCGAACTACATACCGAGGCGGAGCCAAATCCAAAGCTGAACCCTGGGAGCTGTGCAAACAAAGAAGGGAAAGGGAAATTTCTCCCAGCAGCCTCAGGAGCAGTGGATTAAATCTCCACAGTCAACTTGATGTACCCAGCAACTGTGGAATACCTAAATAGACAACAAATCATCTCAAAATTGAGGCCAAGAACTTTGGATGCAACTGTAGACTTGGGGTTTGCATTCTCCATCTAATTTGTTTGTGGTTTTATGTTTATTTTAGTTTAGTATTTAGAGCTTTTTATCAATGGTAGATTTGTTTATTGATTTGGTTGCTCTCCTTTTATATATATATATGTTTTTTCCATTTTCTCTTTTTGTGAGTGGGTATGTGTATGCCTCTTTGTGTGATTTTGTCTGCATAGTTTTGCTTTTACCATTTGTCCTGGGTTTCTGTGTGTCTGCTTTTTGGGGGTTTTTCTGAGTATAGATTTTAGCACTTGTTATCATTTGTTTTTTGGTTTGGTTGCTCTCTTCTTTTTTTTTTAATTACTCTTTTATTTTCTTATTTTTAATAATATTTTTTAATTTTTTATTTTAATAACTTTATTTTATTTAATTATGTTTTTCTCCCTTTTCTTCTGAGTCAGCTGGCTGACAGGTTCTTGGTGCTCCAGCCAGGTGTCAGGCCTGAGCCTCTGAGGTGGGAGAGTCGAGTTCAGGACATTGGTCCACCAGAGACCTCCCAGCCCCACGTAATATCAAACGGCAAAAGCTCTCCCAGAGATCTCCATCTCAATGCTAACACCCAGCTCCACTCGATGACCAGCAAGCTACAGTCCTGGACACCCTATGCCAAACAAGTAGCAAGACAGGAACATAACCCCACCAATTAGCAGAGAGGCTGCCTAAAATCATAAGTTCACAGACACCCCAAAACACAACACTGGATGCAGTTCCGCCCACGAGAAAGACAAGATCCAACCTCATCCACCAGAACACAGGCACTAGTCCTCTCTACCAGGAAGCCTACACAACCCACTGAACCAACCTTACCCATTGGGGGGAGACACCAAAAACAATGGCAACTACAAACTTGCAGCCTGTGAAAAGGAGACCCCAAACACAGTAACTTAAGAAAATGAGAAGAAAGAGAAATACACAGAGATGAAGGAGCAAGATAAAAACCCACTAGACCAAACAAATGAAAAGGAAATAGGCAGTCTACCTGAAAAATAATTCAGAGTAATGACAGTAAAGATAATCCAAAATCTTGGAAACAGAATGGAGAAAATAGAAGAAACATTTAACAAGGACCTAGAAGAACTAAAGAACAAACAAACAATGAGAAACAATAAATGAAATTAAAAATTCTCTACAAGGAATCAATAGGAGAATAATGGAGGCAGAAGAACGGATAAGAGACCTGAAAGATAAAATACTGGAAATAACTACCATAGAGCAGAATAAAGAAAAACGAATGAAAACAATTGAGGACAGTCTCAGAGACCTCTGGGACAACATTAAAAGCACGAATATTCAAATTATAGGAGTCCCAGAAAAAGAAGAGAAAAAGAAAGGGACTGAGAAAATATTTGAAGAGATTATAGTCAAAAACTTCACTAATATGGGAAAGGAAATAGTCAAGTCCAGGAAACACAGACTGTCCCATGCAGGAAAAACCCAAGGAGACACAAGACAAGACACATATTAAACTATCAGAAATTAAATACAAGAAAAAATGTTAAAAGCAGCAAGTAAAAAGAAACAAATAACATACAACGGCATCCCCATAAGGTTAACAGCTGATCTTTCAGCAGAAACTGTGCAAGCCAGAAGGGAGCAGCAGGACATATTTAAAGCAATGGAATGGAAAAGCCTAAAACCAAGATTACTCTACACAGCAAGGATCTCATTCAGATTTGACAGAGAAACTGAAACCTTTACAGACAAGCAAAAGCTAAAAAAATTCAGCACCAACAATCCAGCTTTACAACAAATGCTAAAGGAACTTCTCTAGGCAGGAAACACAAGAGAAGGAAAAGACCTACAAAAACAAACCCAAAACAATTAAGAAAATGGTAAAAAGAACATACATATCAATAACTACCTTAAATGTGAATGGATTAAATGCTCCAACAAAAAGACATAGATTGACTGAATGGATACAAAATCAAGACCCATAAATATGCTGTCTGAAAGAGACCCACTTCAGATCTAGGGACATACAGAATGAAAGTGAGGGGATGGAAAAAGCTATTCCATGCAAATGAAAATCAACAGAAAGCTGGAGTAGCAATTCTTATATCAGACAAAATAGACTTTAAAATAAAGAGTATTACAAGAAACAAAGGACATTACAAAATGATCAAGATATCAATCCAAGAAGAAGATAAAACAATTGTAAACATTTATGCATCCAACAGAGGAGTACCTCAATACATAAGGCAAATGCTAAAAGCCAAAAAAGGGGAAATTGACAGTAACACAATAATAGTAGGGGACTTTAACACCCCACTTTCACCAATGGACAGATCATCCAAAATGAAAATAAATAAGGAAACACAAGCTTTAAATGATACATTAAACAAGATGGACTTAATTGATATTTATAGGACATTCCATCCAAAAACAACAGAATACAATTTCTTTGCAATTGCTAATGGAACATTCTCCAGGATAGATCACATCTTGGGTCACAAATCAAGCCTTAGTTAATTTAAGAAAAGTGAAATCGTATCAAGAACCTTTTCCGACAACAATGCTATGAGACTAGATATCAACTACAGGAAAAAAACTGTAAAAAATAAAAACACATGGAGGTTAAACAATACATTACTAAATAACCAAGAGATCACTGAAGAAGTCAAAGAGGAAATCAAAAAATACCTAGAAACAAATGTCAATGAAAACATGACAACCCAAAACCTATGGGATACAGCAAAAGCAGTTCTAAGAGGGAACTTTATAGCAATACAATCCTACCTCAAGAAACAAGAAACATCTCAAATAAACAACCTAACCTTACACCTAAAGCAATGAGAGAAAGAAGAAAAAACCCAAAGTTAACAGAGGGAAAGAAATCATAAACGTCAGATCAGAAAAAAATGAAAAAGAAATGAAGGAAACAATAGCAAAGATCAATAAAACTAAAAGCTGGTTCTTTGAGAAGATAAACAAAATTGATAAAGCATTAGTCAGACTCATCAAGAAAAAAAGGGAGAAGACTCAAATCAATAGAATTAGAAATGAAAAAGGAGAAGTTACAACAGACACCACAGAAATACAAAGCATCCTGAGACTACTACAAGGAACTCTATGCCAATAAAATGGACACCCTGGAAGAAATGGACAAATTCTTAGAAAAGCATAACCTTCCAAGACTGAACCAGGAAGAAATAGAAAATATAAACAGACCAATCACAAGCACTGAAATTGAAACTGTGATTAAAAATTTTCCAACAAACGAAAGCCCAGGACCAGATGGCTTCACAGGCAAATTCTATCAAACATTTAGAGAATAGGTAACAACAATCCTTTTTAAACTGTTCCAAAATATAGCAGAAGAAGGAAAAGTCACAAACTCATTCTACAAGGCCACCATCACCCTGATACCAAAACCAGACAAAGATGTCACAAAAAAAGAAAACTACAGGCCAAAATCATGGATGAACATAGATGCAAAAATCCTCAACAAAATACTAGCAAACAGAATCCGACAGCACATTAAAGGGATCATACACCATGAACAAGTGGGGTTTATCCCAGGAATGCAAGGATTGTTCAATATACGCAAATCAATCAACGTGATACACCATATTAACAAACTGAAGGAGAAAAACCATATGATTATCTCAATAGATGCAGAGAAAGCTTTCGACAAAATTCAACACCCATTTATGATAAAAACCATCCAGAAAGGAGGCATAGAGGGAACTTCCCTCAACAAAATAAAGGCCATATATGAAAAACCCACAACCAGCATCGTTCTTAATGGTGAAAAATTGAAATTGTTTCCACTAAATCAGGAACAAGATACGGTTGCCCACTCTTATTCAACATAGTTATGGAGGTTTTAGCCACAGCAATCAGAGAAGAAAAAGAAATAAAAGGAATCCAAAACGGAAAAGAAGAAGTAAAACTGTCACTGTTTGCAGATGACATGATACTATGCATAGAGAATCATAAAGATGCCCCAGAAAACTACTAGAGCTAATCAATGAATTTGGTAAAGTAGCAGGATACAAAATTAATGCACAGAAATCTCTTGCATTCCTATACACTAATGATGAAAAAATCTGAAAGAGAAATTAAGGAAATGCTCCCATTAACCATTGCAACAAAAAGAATAAAATACCTAGGAATAAACCTACCTAAGGAGACAAAAGACCTCTATGCAGAAAACTATAAGACACTGATGAAAAAAATAAAGATGCTATAAACAGATGGAGAGCTATACTATATTCAATTGGAAGAATCAACATTGTAAAAATGACAATACTACCCAAAGCAATCTATAGATTCTATGCAATCCCTGCCAAACTAGCAATGGCATTTTTCACAGAACTAGAATAAAAAATTTCACCATTTGTATGGAAACACAAAAGACCCCGAATAGCCAAAGCAATCTTGAGAAAGAAAAACGGAGCTGGAGGAATCAGGCTCCCTGACTTCAGACTATACTACAAAGCTACAGTAATCAAGACAGTATGGTACTGGCACAAAAACAGAAATATAGATCAATGGAACAGGATAGAGAGCCCAGAAATAAACCCATGCACATATGGTCACCTTATCTTTGATAAAGGAGGCAAGAATATACAGTGGAGAAAAGACAGCCACTTCAGTAAGTGGTGCTGGGAAAATTGGACAGCTACATGTAAAAGAATGAAATTAGAACACTCCCTAACACCATACACAAAAATAAACTCAAAATGGATTAAAGACCTAAATGTAAGGCCAGACACTATAGAACTCTTAGAGGAAAACACAGGCAGAACACTCTATGACATAAATCACAGGAAGATCCTTTTTGACCCACCTCCTAGAGGAATGGAAATAAAAGAAAAATAAACAAATGGGACCTAATGAAACCGAAAAGCTTTTGCACAGCAAAGGAAACCATAAAGAAGACGAAAAGACAACCCTCAGAATGGGAGAAAATATTTGCAAATGAAGCAACTGACAAAGGATTAATCTGCAAAATATACAAGCAGCTCATGCAGCTCAATATCAAAAAAACAAACAACACAATCCAAAAATGGGGAGAAGACCTAAATAGACATTTCTGCAAAGAAGATACACAGATTGCCAACAAACACATGAAAGGATGCTCAGCATCACTAATCATTAGAGAAATGCAAATCAAAACTACAATGAGGTATCACCTCACACCAGTCAGAATGGCTGTCATCAAAAAATCTACAAATAATAAATGCTGGAGAGGGTGTGGAGAAAAGGGAACCCTCTTGCACTGTTGCTGGGAATGTAAACTGATACAGCCACTTTGGAGAACAGTATGGAAGTTCCTTAAAGAAATAAAAATAGAACTACCATATGACCCAGCAATCCCACTACTGGGCATCTACCCTGAGTAATACATAATTCGAAAAGATTCATGCACCACAATGTTCACTGAAGCACTATGTACAATAACCAGGACATGGAAGCAACCTAAGTGTCCATCGACAGATGAATGGATAAAGAAGATGTAACACATATATACAATGGAATATTACTTAGCCATAAAAAGAAACGAAATTGAGTTATTTGTAGTGTGGTGGATGGACCTAGAGACTGTCATACAGAGTGAAGTAAGTCAGAAAAAAAAAAAATCCCGTATGCTAACACATATATATAGACTCTAATAAAAAATGTTCTGAAGAACCTAGCGGCAGGACAGGAATAAAGACGCAGAAGTAGAGAATTGACTTGAGGACATGGGGAGTGGGAAGGGTAATCTAGGGTGAAGTGAAAGAGTAGCATTGACATATATACCCTACCATATGTAAAACAGGTAGCTAGTGGGAAGCAGCCGCATAGCACAGGAAGATCAGCTCGGTGCTTTGTGTCCACCTAGAGCAGTGGGATAGCGAGGATGGGAGGGAGATGCAAGAGTGAGGAGAAATGGTAATATATGTATATATATAGTTGATTCACTTTGTTATACAGCAGAAACTAACACAACACTGTAAAGCAATTATACTCCAATAAAGATGTTAGAAAAAATAAACTATGATTAAGAAAACTCTATTCTCATTCTCCTTTCTTTGGTTTTTAATGACGTCAGTCAGTCCTTCCCCTTTCCAGTTAATTTTTTTTTTTTTTTTTTTTTTTTGTGGTACGCGGGCCTCTTACTGTTGTGGCCTCTCCTGTTGCAGAGCACAGGCTCCGGGCGCGCAGGCTCAGCGGCCATGGCTCACCGGCCTAGCCACTCCACGGCATGTGGGATCTTCCCGGACCGGGGCACGAACCCGTGTCCCCTGCATCAGCAGGCGGACTCTCAACCACTGCGCCACCAGGGAAGCCCCCAGTTAATTTTTTGAATAGAATTTCACTGATGCTAAAACACCCATTGCCTGCTGTTACCTACAGGCAAAATCCTTACCACCTATTGTAAATGAATGAATATTTCAAGCAAATAAACATAAACAATTTAACTTGTGACACATTCTGACTTTGAATTAGTAATTCATTAGCTTGGCTATATCCTCGGTTAGGCTGAGTTGAGCTTAGCAACTTAAACCTGTTGCGCAGCAGAACAGAAATGTAATGATGGTTCCGTAAGGTAAGCATAAGTGCTGCCAAAGATTGTTTCTTTATTTCCTTTTCCTCAAATTATATCTTACTGAGCATGGGATCTAAAAACATTTACTATTTATTTTTGTAAAATTTTTTTTTAAATTTTATTATTGAAGTTTCAAACATGAACACTAGTTCTGGTAATAGTACTATAAACTCAATGTGCCCATTTCATCACTTAGTTTCAACATATTGACATATGACAAGCTTGTTCTACTATACTTTTACCCACTCTTCCCTCAATTATTTTTAAGCAAATCCTACATATCATATCATTTCATATCACAGAGATATTTCAGCATGTATCTCTAAAACTGGAGGTTCTTTTTAGAAGGCATAAAAAATATAATCATCCCTAAAAAATTAACAACAGTTACTTAATATCATCAAATATCCAGACACTGTTCACATATACTGACTGTCTTATAAATTTTTAAGACAGACAAATCATTAAATTAAGATTCAAAATGTCCATACATTGAGATAGCTGGTATGTCTTTTAAAGCCTTCTCCTTGTTTTTATACCTTGCACTTGTTGTTGTTGTTGTTGATACCAGGACTAAGATACTAAGTCATTTATCCTGCAGTTTTCTAAAATATATTATGCTAATTACATAGCAGTGATGTCATTTATAGAGTTCCTTTGTCACCTATACTTCCTATAAATTGGCAGGTAAATCTAGACGTTTGATCAGATTCAGATTATTTTCTTCATTTCTGGGCAGATTTCCTTCATGGGTAATATTGCATACTTCTACCAAGATGTATATGTTGTCTCTCTTTTTTGATGTTATCAACTACTGATGATTATTTCTTAGACACATTAATACATTGGCAGGGTGACAAAATAATGATATTTGTCATTTCTTCTCCATTTATTAGCTAGAATCCTTCCAAACAGAGAAATATTCCCTCACTAATTATTTGGTTACTGAGGTAAGGTTATATAAGAATGGAGGACAAACACTTGATTCTTTCTCTTTAGACATTTTCAAAAAATAAATAAAAAGAATCACCAGGAGCCATCAATGAGTTATTTTTAATACCATCATAAACCTGTGAAATGAAGCATATCTGATGTATCCACTGTAGTTTTTGTCTTAACTGATGCTCAAATAATTTCATCTTAGACCAGTAGAAGCTTATTCAGGTTGCCTCCTGAGCTCTTTTGATATCACCCAAAGTCTTTGATAGTTACCTTGTTTTCCAATACTAGAGGATGTTTCAGGCTCACTTTGTACATTTCTTTTTGTCCCATAACTAGAATCAGCCATTTCTCAAAACAAAACAAAAGTTCCTTTTAACGTAAGTGGTAAAGACCACGATCTGGATACCAAAAAGGTAGTCTTTCCTATTGGGTTGGTCATTGTTTTTAGACACTCTCAGTGTATAGAAGTAGGAAAAAGTTTTTAAAAATAAAATATGCGTGTGAGTTTTTTGTCTACTTGTTTGTTTTGGATAACACCATTATTGAGATCTAATTCACATATAAAATTCACCCTTTTAAAGTATACAATTCAATGTTTTTTAGTATATTCAGAGTTGTACAACCATCACCACATCAGTTTTAGAACATTTCCATCACCACCAAAAGAAACCCTGTACCCTTTAGCTATTATCCTCCAAGTATCCATATTCTCTTTCCCCCCACTAACCCTAAACACAAGCACTAACCTACTTTCTGTCTCTACAGACTTGTCTACTGTGGGTATTTCATATAAATGGAGTCATATATCAATAATATGTGTTTTTTTTGTGGCTGAGTTCTGTTACTTAGTATTAGGTTTTTAAAGTTCATCCATGTTGCAGCAAGTATCAGTACTTCATTCCTTTTTATGGCTGAATAATATTCCATTGAATGGATAGACCACATTTTGTTTATTTACTCATTCATCAGTTGATGAATATTTGGGTTGTGTTCACTGCTTGGCTATCATGAATAGCTGCTATGAATATTTATATACAAGATTTTATGTAAACATGTTTTTATTTCTCTAGAAGTGCAATTGCTGGATCAAATAGTAAAAGTAGGTTTAACTTTTGGAAGCACTATCAGATAGTTTTCCAAGTGACCACATCAAGTTACATTCCTACCAGCAGTGTGTATGAGTTTCTGATTTTTCCACATCTTTGACAACATTTGTTATTATCTGAATTTTTTGTTATAGCCATCCTGATGAGTGTGAAGTGGTCTCTCATCATCATTTGGGTTTGCATTTGACGGTTAATGAGGTTGAGCATCTTTTCATGCACCTTACTGGCAATTTATGTATCTTACCTGGAAAAAATTCTATTCAGATATTTTGACCATTTAAAAAAATGGGTTATATGTCATTTTTAACTGGGTTGTAAGAGTTCTTTGTATATTTTAGATATAAGTCCCTTATCAAATATATAATTTGCAAATATTTTCTCCCCTTCTGCAGATTGTCCACAATCTGACCCTAACCTACAGTGCCAGCTACATCTCCTGCCTCTTAGCATGATAAACTCTTTAAGCCTAACAGTGGCTTATTTCCTGGCCTTCTATTTAGAATCCCTAAATTCTAACTGAAATTTCTTCTCTCCCTCATAAACTCTAACTAAACTTCCAGAAGAGTGAAATGAAGCCTTCTCCAGATGACCTCAAGATGATAATCCAATTATCTTTTCATATATGCATCTCCAGATAACTGTTGTTCATGAAGACTTACCCCAAACTATGATTCTGCATTTACATCTGCAAGACCTTTCAGGATCCTGATGTATAATTTTATGACTCTGAAGAAATATATGCTAGTTTATAGCACCTAAGTGCTCTCCCACGTCTGATCTTGCTTAAATTTCAAATACTCCTTAACCATGCTTGTTCTGCTATCTCCAATTTGAAGTTCACTTCTTCAGAGTCAAAAAGGAAAAAATATATGCAGTTGGTAAAAAGAGTGGTTCAAACAGTATACAATTGAGAACTGAAAAAGTGAGATGTTTTCCTTAGTTCAATCACACTGTGTCTGTGACTTCAGCCAAAGCTCACAATCAATACTGACCCCATTTCCTCATCTGTATAAAGAAGCAAGAACGGGCAACTACTGGAACCTTCTTCCATGTTTGTCCTCAGTAAGTGTACTTCCCACTATCCAGCTGAGCTACAAATCTTTTTAATATTCAAGTGGCTCCACACCACCATCTTCTTTGGTAAAGGCAATTTTCTCCTACCCTGAGGTTTTTCAGCCCATGTTATTGCTAGACAACCTACAGAATTCTCATAAAGCCTAAGAATCAGTCATTTTCCTCACTCATATACGGAAATTTCACAATCTTTTGCAAGAAGTTCTATAGGATTGCGGACTTTGATCCCCACCATTATTGCACACCTTTGCCATTAAAACCCAAGCCACTTGGGCAATGTGAAAGAGGCTATAACTTCCATGTGATGCCAGTCACCAGAGTGGCCTAGAAGTCAAAGGCAAGAATCTATAGTCCTCATAACTGCAGACCCACACTGAATGGCCCCTCAAGGGGCAGGGAAGACTACTCTTCTCTCTGGGTCTTGCAAGTACACACAAACAAAAACTGCCTGAGCCCTTCTGTACCGTTCCCTGTTAACAAACTCTTTTGCACTACACACACACACACACACACACACACACACACACCCCTCACAATGTGGTTGAGTCAGAAGGGGCTTCAATATCAGACACAAGAACCTCTAAAACTAAGTGCCTCAGAGAGCAGAGAAATCCTCTTTCTCTTTTCCCACGGCCTACCTTATTTAATTTTGAAGATTTATTGACATATAACTAACATAATAAGCAGTACCTAATTAAAATGTACAATTTGATGTTTTGACTTATATACACACCTGAAGAGTCATCAGCACAATTATGATAAGGAACATAACCATCATCATTAAAAGTTTTTTCCAGCCCTTTTAATCCCTCTATCTTACCCCTTTCTCATGTACCCCTCTGCTGTTTCAGATATTTATAAGATGTGGCCATCCTTTGGGACTGGGGACTAGAAATCCTACTTTATAACTGGCTCCCCAAGAGATCTCCTATATACCAAGGTTTGAAAAACCCTGCCTGGGGGAAGGAACTTTACATCCTCTTTGAAACATATTCAATTTTGGGCTTCCATCCATGAAAGCATATTTTTTTTTCCTCTAAATGTTTTTAAAAGTCTTCTTTCCTATTGTTTATGATATACATTCAACTATTCCCATCATTCTCTTCTTTTATTTTTTTAGAATTCCAAGTCAAGGTAGTCTAATCATTGTAAATATATAGAACTGTGACATATAGTTCTAAGAGAAGATGGAGGATAATACAAATCTCTGAACTTTACAAAGTTCGGAGTAATTTTATAAAAGGCTTACATTTTATTATACAGAAATTTTCAAACATTACTATATACAAAGTTTCCAAAAATGTACCACATACATTTTCAGGAGAACATGATTCACCTCACAGTGCTAGATAATTAATTTAGAAAGTTATTTTTTGAAAAGTGTTCATCATGGTTTTGTAAGTCAAAATTTCATATTATTTGGACTTCACTGAACATATGCAGTCATCCAGTTCAAACGGAGCTTCTCCTCAATGGGAATATATATGGGGCATGAAATGCAATTACCAAAAACATTAAATAATTTATACTAGTAATATTAACATTGTTGACATTTTTCTTTACACTATTCTTCAAAATGTTCCTAAAGGGAATCAAATAAAAGTACAGTATTTGGAAAGTCCATTGAATGTGTTTATTACTTGCTGTTGTAATAAAAGCAAACTGAAGTCCTACCTCCATTATTAATGCTTTAAGGTCTTATTTATTCTTTTGATGATTACCACCCAGGCAACATTTAAAAAACATAAAAAACCCTTCAATTTCAGGTAGCAGCATTATTATTTTACTTCTGAGTAAAGGAAAGCACCATGAGTCACTGCCATCAAATGGAAAAATGCCTTATGGTAAATAATGTTTCCTTTTATTGCTGGTGTAAAAGTCCCAGCTGTGAGAGTAACCAGGAGGCATTGCAAGTGATTTTCTG
Organism: Globicephala melas; assembly: GCF_963455315.2. Lineage (NCBI taxonomy): Eukaryota > Metazoa > Chordata > Mammalia > Artiodactyla > Delphinidae > Globicephala > Globicephala melas. The sequence continues at coordinate 58,031,985 of NC_083319.1, read as the reverse complement.
TGAATCTGTGAAAAGAATTAAAACTAAATGATCAATGTGGAAACTAGAGTGTAACCCAGACTCAGAGTTAAGCAGGAATTCTCATATCCTAGTTTTTGTCGCCAGGCTGCCAAAAGATGTTAAAATTATATGGGGCAAGTAGGAATGAGGATATAACTGAAGAGTTTTGGCTTGGTATTCTCCCTCTCAAGGAAATTATGCAACCTCTCAAAGATATTTGTTTTACTCTTTGATTATATATCCAAAATACTTCTCTGAATTGTGTAGGTTTATTAAATCTCTATAACAGAGTAAAGCACTCTCTAAGGTACTTCTGTGATTTCTAGAAGAGTTAACTGAGTATAGCAAGATCCTTGATCACAGTGTTTTGACACTTCTTAACTAACTGATTCCACGTAACACCAAGATGTCTCAATAGCATTTCATTTTTAAAAGCTAATACGTTAAAAATTTTGTTGGAAAGATTTAATCATTATTCATTCATTCATTCAACAAAAATGTTTTGAATGTCCACTATGCCCACCTATAGGGTGCTGGAAGATTTAAAACTCCTACTTTTATTTTCACTAAGCTAGTTTATCCATTGTTGCTCTAAAAAAGGACAGCAGAAGTCCTTATTACTTACCTCTCATTCAACAAGTGTCTCTTCCATAAAGCTTTCCCTGATCATCTCAGCTAGAAATTATGCCTCTCATCTCTCTACCATATGGTCATATATCAGTCTTGTACTGTTTTTTTTTAATTAATTAATTATTTTTTTGGCTGTGCCTCGCAGCTTGTGGGATCTTAGTTCCCCGACCAAGGATTGAACCTGGGCCCCCAGTAGTGAGAGTGCAGAGTCCTAACCACTGGAGCACCAGGGAATTTCCAATCTTGTACTGTATTTAATTTAGTTTCATATCTTATCTTTCCATTTAGTCCATAAGCTCCTATACAGCAGAGGCCCTAACTCTACACCCCTATTCTTTCATTCATTCATTCATTCAACAGGAAAGACATTGAGCCAGGCATTATGTGAAATTTAAAGATAAATAAGACACAGTTACCATCATCAATTTGATTTTACTTCAACTGGTGAAATAAGACATGTACACAATTACCACAACATGATTCCTATGAATTTTTGTACATCTAAAAATGTGTTGAGTTGAAGGCTTTTCCCAGCATTCCTGGCCCCTGCTTCTTTATATACCTCACATAATTTAACACAATGGCATGGACAAAGTAGAGACTAAATAAATAGGTGCTGGATGAATATTTGTTGAGAGTATTTTTTAAGATTTTACTGTTAGGCCCATCAAATTTACCTTTTTGTTCATGCATTTCATAAAGCTTCCCACCGTGATACTTTATTACATTTGTATTTTCAGATTCTGGTGGCTCTTAGGTATTATAAGGAGACAGAAATATTAATAAAAATGTGAAGAAACTATGTGTAGTAAGAAGAGCATTGAGCTTTGAGTCAGGGAATCCACTCTGGACTTTCGTTCCTCCATTTCCTAGCTGTATGACTTGCATCTTGACCTCTGACTCTAGCTCTCAGTTTCTTATTTGTAAAATGGGAATAACAATTGCCACCGGACAACGCTGTCATAAGGCACAAATGAAAGAATGCATTTGGAAGCACTTGGAAAACTGCAAAACCTTTTTGAAATGATACTGTGAGCTCCCAGACTGCTTACGGCTAGTAAAGAGTAGCATGTAGGGCTTCCCTGGTGGCACAGTGGTTGAGAGTCCGCCTGCCGATGCAGGGGACACGGGTTCGTGCCCCGGTCCGGGAAGATCCCACATGCCGCGGAGCGGCTGGGCCCGTGAGCCATGGCCACTGAGCCTGCGCGTCCGGAGCCTGTGCTCCACAACGGGAGAGGCCACAACAGTGAGAGGTCCGCGTACCGCAAAAAGAAAAAAAAAAAAAAGAGTAGCATGTAGTCAAGCACAATGAGAACTTCCCTTGCTGCTATGGACTGTCAGCCTGACTTGCCATTGACATCTTATCGATTTAGAAAAGTCACAATTTGCCGTTGAATTTCAGTCTTTCTAGACACAACCTGAAAAGATGCCTTATACAGATAAAAGCTTAGCGGGATCCAGCATTTGATGATCCTAACAATAGTTGTAAAATCTTCATAAATCTTTATAATAAAGGTAATAGGCAAATACGGCCTTGCTAGTCACACATTTATAGTAGCTTTCAATTACAGAATATTTTTATGTGTGAGGCAGCGTGCAAAGTGCTCTAAAGACATTTTCTTAGCGTGGTATGTGGACAGAAATCTCAAGTTCCAGTCAGAAGATGCCACATCACTTGGACTGCACCACAGTATACAATGGGTTATGGAGTCTGAAGACCTGGACTCAAGTCTAGTCCCTTAAAACTAAATGATTCTAGTACCAGGCTTCTCATCCATTTTTTAAAAAACGGCACCAGTGTAAGTCTCTGTCACATAGGTTATTATGAGGATTGAATCTAATAATTCAGTAGAGCGTATGCAGAGTGTCTGGCTCAATTAGTACTTTTTCCATCTCTTTCACCTAATAGCAAATTACCTTGAGCAAACTACTTAACCCTACCAGACTTCAATCTCCTTATCTGTAAAATGTGGATAATAATAAAACTTTGTCACTGTACTGTTGTATTAAATTAGATAATGTATAATTTGGAAAATAACACAGATATTTTAATTCATATTATCACCTCATCCTCTTTCTCTTCTGCCACTTTGCTCTTCATAATAACCACAGTAAACTACCAGGATATGCTCTCTGGAAGGAAATTCTGGAATAAGTTAAAATTCCAAGAAAACTGTATTTTATCACCAAGAATAGTTATCTCCCTTGGGCTATGTATGTTTCACATCAACAGCAGCCCCAGAGCCATCTAACTTGACAGTACAACTCCATGTGGATTAGTGTCAACAAACCTTGAGATACAGTTGGCTGCAGGACACCTGAGGCCCATCTCCTCTTCTGCTGATTCGCTGGACAACAAAGAGCAGCATTCTCAGATGTTCAACCATGCACCACCCACCAGGCCTAAAAGAGATTACAGGGGGGATGAATATGAGTTCCCTTCTCATGACAATAATAAAGAACAAGGGAGTAGAGAGGCGTCCTGTTGAAGTTAATAAGTGTTATGGGAAGAATTGAAATAATTAAATCATTTTTTGCTCACAGCTCTAAAGGTCTGGGTTCACTGACTTGTACTTTGACAGCACTTCCTGCTCAGCTGTGTATATGCATCAGACACTTCCAAGTTAAGAAGGTTCAAGACATTATGAAGTGTCATTTCTTAGAGAGAGGCCACACTATTTATTCCTCATCTAATAAATGCCAGTACCAGACAAAAGGAAATACATATACATACAACAAGAATTGTATGTGCTGAATAGCTCACGTACAACTCCTTGAATTCGATGAATGTAAGCATTAGTACTAGACTGAAAGCAGGAGGAAGATGGCGGAGTAGAAGGATGTGCACTCACTCCCTCTTGTGAGAGCACTGGAATCGCAACTAACTGCTGAACACTCATCGACAGGAAGACACTGGAACTCACCAAAAAAGATACTCCACATCCAAAGACAAAGGAGAAGCCAGACAGAGATGGTAGGAGAGGTGCAATCACAATAAAATCAAATCCCATAACCACTGGGTGGGCGACTCACAAACTGGAGAACAATTATACCACAGAAGTCCACCCACTGGAGTGAAAGTTCTGAGCAACACGTCAGGCTTCCCAACCTGGGGGTCTGGCAATGGGAGAAGGAATTCCTAGAGAATCAGTCTTTGAAGGTGAGCAGGATTTGATTGCAGGACTTTGACAGGACTGTGGGAAACAGAGACTCCACGCTTAGGGGGCACACACAAAGTAGTGTGCACATCGGGACACAGGGGAAGGACCAGTGACCCCACAGGAGACTGAAATAGACCTACCTGCTACTGTTGGAGGGTCTCCTGCAGAGGCAAGGGATAGCTGTGGCTCACCGTGAGGACAAAGACACTGGCAGCAGATGGTCTGGGAAGTACTCTGGTGTGAACCCTCCCAGAGTCTGCCATTAGCCCCACCAAAGAGCCGGTAGGCTCCAGTGTTGGGTCGCCTCAGGCCAAACACCCAAGGAGAGGGAACCCAGCCCCATCCATCAGCAGACAAGTGGATTAAAGCTTTACTGAGCTCTGCCCACCAGAGCAACAAACAGCTCTACCCACCACCAGTCCCTCCCACCAAGAAACTTGCACAAGCCTCTTAGATAGCTTCCTACACCAGAGGGCAGAAAGCAGAAGCAAGAACTACAATCCTGCAGCCTGTGGCACAAAAACCACATTCACAGAAAGACAGACAAGATGAAAAGGCAGAGGGTTATGTACCACATGAAGGAAAAAGATATAACTCCAGGAAAATAAGTAAATGAAGTGGAGATAGGCAGCCTTCCAGAAAAAGAATTCAGAATAATGATAGTGAAGATGACCCAGGACTTAAAAAAAAAATGGAGGCAAAGATCAAGAAGATGCAAAAAAGGTTTAACAAAGACCTAGAAGAATTAAAGAACAAATGCCTAGAAGAATTAAACAAAAAACAAACAGAGATGAACAATATAATAACTGAAATGAAAAATACACTAGAAGGAACCAATAGCAGAATAACTGAGGCAGAACAGATAAATGACCTGGAAGACAGAATGCTGGAATTCACTGCCAAGGAACAGAATAAAGAAAAAAGAATGAAAAGAAATGAAGACAGCCTAAGAGACCTCGGGGACATAATTAAACACAAAAAACATTTGCATTATAGGGTTCCAGAGGAGAAGAGAGAGACAAAGGACCCAAGAAAATATTTGAAGAGATTATAGTCGAAAACATCCGTAACGTGGAAAAGGAAATAGCCACCGAAGTCCAGGAAATGCAGAGAGTCCCAGGGAGGAAAACTCCAAGGAGAAACATGCTGAGACATATAGTACTCAAACTGACAAAAATTAAAGACAAAGAAAAATTATTGAAAGCAACAAGGGAAAAATGACAAATAACATACAAGGGAACTCCAATAAGGTTAACAGCTGATTTCTCAGCAGAAACTCTACAAGCCAGAAGGGAGTGGCATGATATATTTAAAGTGATAAAAGAGAAGAACCTACAACCAAGATTACTCTACCTGGCAAGGATCTCATTCAGATTTGATGGAGAAATTAAAACCTTTACAGACAAGCAAAAGCTAAGAGAATTCAGCACTAACAAACCAGCTCTACAACAAATGCTAAAGGAAGTTCTCGAAGTGGGAAGCACAACGGAAGAAAAGGACATAGAAAAACAAACCCATAACAATTAAGAAAATGGTAATAGGAACATACATATCAATAATTATTTTAAATGTGAATGGATTAAATGCTCCAACCAAAAGACAGCCTTGCTGAATGGATACAAAAACAACAGCCATATATATACTGTCTACAAGAGACCCACTTCAGACCTAGGGACGCATACAGACTGAAAGTGAGGGGATAGAAAAAGATATTCCATGCAAATGGAAATCAAAAGAAAGCTGGAGTAGCACTACTCATATCAGATAAAATAGACTTTAAAATACAGAATGTTACAAGAGACAAGGAAGGACACTACATAATGATCAAGGGATCAATCTAATAAGAAGATATAACAATTATAAATATATATGCACACAACATAGGAGCACCTCAATACATAAGGCAACTGCTAACAGTTTTAAAAGAGGAAATTGACAGTAACACAATAATAGTGGGGGACTTTAACACCTCACTTACACCAATGGACAGATCATCCAAACAGAAAATTAATAAGGAAGCACAAGCTTCAAATGACACAATGGACCAGATTGATTTACTTGATATATATATAGGACATTGCAATCAAAAACAGCAGACTACACTTTCTTCTCAAGTGCTCACGGATCATTCTCCAGGATAGATTACATCATGGGTCACTAATCAGGCCTCAGTAAATTTAAGAAGACTGAAATCACATCGAGCATCTTTTCTGACCACAACCTATGAGATTAGAAATCAATTACAGGGTAAAACAAGTAGAAAACACAAACACATGGAGGTTAAATAATATGTTACTAAATAACCAAGACATCACTGAAGAACTCAAACAGGAAATCAAAAAATATCGAGAGACAAATGACAACGAAAACTGGACGATTCAAAACCTATGGGATGCAGCAAAAGCAGCTCTAAGAGGGAAGGTTATAGCAATACAAGCCTACTTGGAGAAACAAGAAAAATCTCAAATAAACAATCTAACCTTACACCTAAAGGAACTAGAGAAAGAAGAACACACAAAACCCAAAGTTAGTAGAACGAAAGAAATCATAGATCAGAGCAGAAATAAATGAAGTAGATACAAAGAAAACAATAGGAAAGATCAATAAAACTAAAAGCTGGTTCTCTGAGAAGATAAATAAAATTGATAAACCATTAGCCAGACTCATCAAGAAAAAGAGGGAGAGGACTCAAATCAATAAAATTAGAAATGAAACAGGAGAAGTTACAAGAGACACCTCAGAAATACAAAGCATCCTAAGAGACAACTAAAAGGAACTCTATGCCAACAAAATGGACCACCTGGAAGAAATGGACAAATTCTTAGAAAGGTATAACCTTCCAAGACTGAACCAGGAAGAAATAGAAAATACAAACAGACCAATCACAAGTAATGAAATTGAAACTGTGATTAAATATCTTCCAACAAACAAAAGTCCAGGACCAGATGGCTTCACAGGTGAATTCTACCAAACATTTAGAGAAGAGCTAACACTCACCCTTCCCAAACTCTTCCAAAAAACTGCAGAGGAAGGAACACTCCCAAATTCATTGTACAAGGCCACCATCACCCTGATACCAAAACCAGACAGAGATTGTACAAAAAAAGAAAATTACAGACGAATATCGCTGATAAATACAGACAGAAAAATCCTCAACAAAATACTAGCAAACAGACTCCAACAACTCATTAAAAGGATCATACACCACGGTCAAGTGGGATTTATCCCAGGGATGCAAGGATTCTTCAAAATATGCAAATTAATCAATGTGATACACCATATTAACAAATTGAAGAAAAAAAACCCTATGATCATCTCAATAGATGCAGGAAAAGCTTTTGACAAAATTCAACACCCATTTATGATAAAACTCTCCAGAACGTGGGCATAGAGGGAACCTAGCTCAACATAATAAAGGCTATATATGACAAACCCCCAGCAAACATCATTCTCAATGGTGAAAAACTGAAAGCATTTCCTCTAAGATCAGGAATAAGACAAGGATGTCCACTCTCACCACTACTATTCAACATAGTTTTGGAAATCCTAGCCATGGCAATCAGAGAATAAAAAGATATAAAAGGAATACAAATTGGAAAAGAAGAAGTAAAACTGTCACTGTTTGCAGATGACATGATACTATACATAGATAATCCTAAAGATGCCAGCAGAAAAGTACTAGAGCTAGTCAGTGAATTTGGTAAAGTAGCAGGATACAAAATTAATGCACAGAAATCTCTTGCATTCCTATATACTAATGATGGAAAATCTGAAAAGAGACATTAAGGAAACACTCCCATTTACCATTGCAACAAAAAGAATAAAATACCTAGGAATAAACCTACCTGGGAGACAAAAGACCTGTATGCAGCAAATTATAAGACACTGATGAAAGAAATTAAAGATGATACAAACAGATGGAGAGATATACCATGTTCTTGATTGGAAGAATCAACATTGTGAAAATGACTATACTATCCAAAGCAATCTACAGATTCAATGCAATCCCTATCAAATTACCAATGGCATTTTTTACAGAACTAGAACAAAAAATCTTAAAATTTGTATGGAGACACAAAAGACCCCGAAGAGCCAAAGCAGTCTTGAGGGGAAAAAACAGAGCTGGAGGAATCAGACTCCCTGACTTCAGACTAAACTACAAAGGTACAGTAATCAAGACAATATGGTACTGGCACAAAAACAGAAATATAGATCAATGAAACAGCATAGAAAGCCCAGAGATAAACCCACGCACATATGGTTAACTAATCTATGACAAAGGAGGCAAGGATATACAATGGAGAAAAGACAGTCTTTTCAATAAATGATGCTGGGAAAACTGGACAGCTGTATGTAAAAGAATGAAATTAGAACACTCCCTAACACCATACACAAAAATAAACTCAAAATGGATTAGAGACCTAAATGTAAGGCCAGACACTATAAAACTCTTAGAGGAAAACATAGGAAGAACACTCTTTGACATAAATCACAGCAAGATCTTTTTTGATCCTCCTCTTACAGTAATGGAAATAAAAACAAAAATAAACAAATGGGACCTAATTAAGCTTAAAATCTTTTGCAAAGCAAAGGAAACTAGAAACAAGACGAAAAGACAACCCTCAGAATGGGAGAAAATATTCGCAAACGAATCAACGTACGAAGGATTAATCTCCAAAATATATAAACAGCCCATGTAGCTCAATATTACAAAAACAAACAACCCAATTCAGAAATGGGCAGAAGACCCAAGTAGACATTTCTCCAAAGAAGACATACAGATGGCCAAGAAGCACATGAAAAGCTGCTCAAGATCACTAATTATTAGAGAAATGCAAAACTACAGTGAGGTATCACCTCACACCAGTTAGAATGGTCATCATCAGAAAATATACAAACAACAAATGCTGGAGAGGGTGTGGAGAAAAGGGAACCCTCTTGCACTGTTGGTAGGAATGTAAATTGATAGAGCCACTATGGAGAACAGCATGGAAGTTCCTTAAAAAACTAAAAATAGAATTACCATATGATCCTGCAATCCCACTACTGGGCATATACCCAGAGAAAGCCATAATTCAAAAAGACACATGCACCCCAATGTTCATTGCAGCACTATTTATAATAGCCAGGTCATGGAAGCAACCTAAATGCCCATCGACAGATGAATGGATAAAGAAGATGTGGTACATATATACAATGGGATATTACGCAGCCATAAAAAGGAATGAAATTGGGTCATTTGTAGAGATGTGGATGGATCTAGAGATTGTCATACAGAGTGAAGTAAGTCAGAAAGAGAAAAACAAATATTGTATATTAATGCATATATGTGGAACCTAGAAAAATGGTACAGATTAACTGGCTTGCAGAGCAGAAACAGAGATACAGATGTAGAGAACAAACTTATGGACACCAAAGCGGGAAACGGGCGGGGGTGGTGGTGGAGGTGCGATGAATTGGGAGATTGGGATTGACATATATACACTAATATGTATAAAATGGATAACTAATAAGAACCTGCTGTATAAAAAATAAATAAAATTTAAAAATTCAAAAAAGAAGAACATTAGTACTAGGCTATAAGAATGGTTGCTCTTATAAGAACAGAATTTACTTAAACATCATTTTGAATGATGTTTTCATTTTTGGTTCTGGTTGAATGAGGTACTGCAAGGACCCAATGTTGGTAGACAGAAGAAATGTGGGCATCTACTGTGTAAATTAGCTGCCATTTTGCAAGTCATGAACATCTTATACACACATACACACACACACACACAAAATCATAAGCTTCAGACTCAGTGGTAAATTATTGTATCATTTTTAGAATACCCTATTTTAAATCATTTGAAAGCCTCTATTTTTCAGGTTCTAATTATATAAATCATCTATTAATATTAATATAGTCATAAGAATAATGTATGTAATAGCATTATTTAACTGCAAAACATGTTACTGATGTTAGTTATTACACCTCTTAACCCTGCCTTGAGACAATTAAGTCAGTTATATTTACATGTTATTCAGCAGTCCACACAGTAGGCTTCTTTTAAGGTTCAACTTAAAATATTCTTCCTCCTAGATTTAACTCAGATGCCTCCATTCAATTAGAAACCTTTTTTTCCTACATTCTCACTAAATCTTCTTACTACCTCTGTTATAACATTTGTCACAGCCTACAGGTATTAGATTTATTTATGCATATGCTTAGCTTCCAGATAAGATTCCAAAAGCCAAGAAGGTAGGCTCTATCGTGCTCATCTTTGTGTAAGCTGTCCCCTCCACTTGTCTCCATGAGAAGTTGGTACCTAGCTGGTCTTTAATGATTTTTTTTTTAATGATTTTTTTAAAATGTTGCTAGTCATTCTCAGTTATATTTTAACTATGGAGCTATTTATTCTGACTGTTAAAGTAAGACAATTATGTAGCCCACCCTCCCCCTTACAAAAATCTGTGGTTATCTACTAGGGACACATGGAACCAGATTTGTTTTGTGCCTTTTTCTTAGCTACACGGGACATTCCCTCCTGCAGTTCTAAGGGTGATATTTTCTCTCCATGCTGTCTGTTGTAAGTGGTAAGCAGTGCTTTACCCTAGTGAGAAGGACGTCAATAGGCTGTATTTTACTATGACAGCCGGGCCATTTGACTTGAGTATTATTACACTTGATGGCTACCTTTTGGGAATGTCTTTTTCAATTGTTTATTTTCCAAGCCTCTTGTCAGTTCAAACTACAGAAAACAAAAGGGGAACCCACATCTTACTAATGTGCACTCATAACATGGAAAGCACTTTATCAAACATTGGCCTGAGAAGATATTTCACTCTAATGAAATCCACAGATATTTACCAGATATTAATAACAATATGAGAATGAAACAAAACTTAATAAACACTAACAGTCCACTCATGGGTATTATATTTAGGAAATACTAAGTATACAGGTATATATTGATAAATATGAAATTATCTGAATTGCTTAAAACAGAAGACCTTCCAAAATGCCAAGAATATCCATTTTGGGCAAGGTTTTAGTAATGGGCACTCATTTTAGGAAGGCACTTTGTCTGTACTTGTCAAGACATTTACTGAGTTTTTCAATGGGGAAAATATTGACATTTCAGCAAAGCAATCTTTATTGCATAGGGCTGTTAAAAGCATTACTAGAGATTCAATATCCCTGGCCCCTGGACACTGTCATTATGACAACCAAAAGTGCCTCTTACTGTTTCCAAATGCCCTCTAGGGTAACACCCCACAGTTGTGAACCAAGTGTATGAGTCAAAATAGGCTAAGTTATGCTATAGTAACAAACAACCTCAAACCTCAGGGACATAATATAACAAAAGAATAAACTTTTTCTCTTATACAGAACAGGTCAAGAGGCGTATTCTGTTCATTATAATGACCAAGGGACCAAGGCTGATGAGGCTCCGCTGCAACATGTACACACGCAATCACTGTAGCAGTGGTGATCACACAAGGGGTGTGTTTGAAAGAGTGAGGGCATTATAGCTGCAGATATCAGAATGAGTCAGCAAAGCATAATTTTTTAAGGTGAAGGGCACACCTTGAGTTGCTAAACTTAATCCCTAGGTTCCCTAGAACTAGTTTTATTCCTTGAAAAAAAGAAGGTAGAGTTAAATAAGGAATCCCACCAAGAAGCCATGTATGCAGGAAGCACACTGTCTCTGTGGCAGTGTAGAAGGAAAAAGATGTGATTTAAAAAAAAAAAAAGAAAACAAACAACAACAACAAAAAACAACACTGCCTATTCCATTCACCGAGGAGAAAAGCAGGCTATGGAAACTCGCATAAGACTCCCTGAAACATGGGGATAATTCCAACTGGCCTGGAATTCAGTTCTGGCTCTGTCCTGATGTAAACCTGCTCCTAATGGCTGAGAAAACTCACCTTTTCAGAAATAGTTAAACAAGGGAGCAAAATCAGGATATTCAAAGATATACTGAGGAAAACGGACAGTAATGTAAGAAATGAGAAAAAAATACATGGTAGATTCATAACATCCAGAAAAAATATTGTAATGGAGCATGTAAAAATTATGACCAAATATTTCTCCCTGAATTTTAAAAACTTAAGAAGTAATTGACTCGATGAAGGAAGAGCTCAAAGCACAAATAAAAGAACTTACAGACAAGATGACTAGACAGCAGGAGAAGATAAAATATGTAAGTTGTCAGAGCTCAAGAAAAGCAGTGGCAGAAAAAATAAAATCATCAAATTTTTAAGGACAAAGTAGAGGAATATGAGGGAGAACAGACACTGTTATAAACACATTAAGGAGAAAAGCTAAACTAAATAGGAAAACAAATGAAAAGAATTTGTAAGAAAATAAGAAAAACAAATGAAAAGGATTTGTAAGAAAATGAAAAGAGATACAACAGCGTTTATAATTGGGATTTTTTTTTTAAGAAAAAGGAAAAAATACAACAAATATTTAAAGGGAAGATCCATTTTGGCAACAGTACAGCATGAAGATGGCATGCTGAGCCCACACCAGGCCCCCGGGGCACAAGTGAGGGATTACAGCATGTCACACTGCACTGGTGTTCTCCTCCACATGCTGATGCTGCAGCCATGGCTCTCTGGCCATTGCCCATCCCAAGGTCTATGAAAGTAATGAAGATTCCCTCAAACATACTCATCAACAAAGTAAAATAACAGATTGTTAGCTGCAGGGAAATAAGTAGAGGCTAGTTCTTCTCACAGGAAGGCAGACATATATCTTTCTCAATCTATGAGCTGACATGGTCTGAACAGGCCCATTTATCACTGGAATTGCAAACGGATCACTGCACAAAGCAGCTCTGCTCATTCTGAAGACGTGGAAAAAAAGTATTTGAAGGTATGAAAGTCCAGAAGAATATGGACTAGAATGTTGCTCTTCATCTTCAGGCATCTCCAACCCTATGCTGTGGAAGTTAAAAATGCAGATCCTTTTCTTTTCTAGAAATGGAGGCCCGTCACAGAGACAAACCTACAGAAATTTTGGGTGGGGGGTCTTTTATGAGATCTACTTTTTAATTCAGCCACAGAATAAGCCGGCAGAACCATGCATTAGAAGCAAAGCTCCAAAAAATGATCAAATACCTATAAATGGGCATATAACCAAAACTGTATATCTAAAAAGGCATATGGAGAAAAAATTAAAACAAAAGAGTCATGTGGAATGCTTTGAGCCTAAGAATGAAAAAATAAGAAAAGAAAATAAACAACGAAAGGCTGAAAAGATCTTCACAAAGTTCTATTAAAAAAAGGAGCCATAGGTAGATGCTGCTGATTCTCTAAAAAAAAAAAAAAAAATCAGAGGTATGGAGCTTGCCATCACATTTAAAACTTCAACATCATCAATCTGGCAGAAGTTTGCAGCAAATACAGGGAAAGCCAGGCACATACCAATACCCAGGCTTATTCTCTCTAATTTTTCATCTCTAAAATTTATTTTCTTAGAGGAATATTCTCCAGAATGTTCTGAATGGAGTTACAATTAAGTAAAATAGAAGAGCATGTCAGAGGAGGAAAGGAGGAGAAATAATATAGTTCATAGACAATAATAATAATAAAAATAACAACACACAGAAAACCACCATGCCAGGGATACCCCCTAAAAGTGCATAATCTGTCAGTACTTCAGGAGAAAAGGCAGAGCCATGACTTAGGAAACTGAAATATGTGGCATATCTGATGTTTTGACTCAAGCTAAGGATTTCAGATTTGGTAGACACTAAACTCTTAGAGGTTCAGTTTGTCCTACCATAAACCAAATGGTTACTGGGAGATCTTTTCCAAGAAACAATTATTTTTCTCTTCTTAAGATTATAAATGTATGAAAATATGTCTTATGTAATAATCTATAAGGTCATAAAAGATAGTTCAACACCAAATTTTAACATGAAAGCCTAGGGTTCTCTGTATTCATTTTGTTATGCAAACTTTATTCATTCATATGAGGTGTGTAAATTGCATACATTTCTAGATGAAACTACGTGTACCACACTCTGAGCTCCTTTAACATAAAGATAACATTAAGACTAACAGAATGCTTTAAATGTCTATTTATGAGGAAAGAAACAAATTAGCTTTGCTCTTTTCTTAATTACCATTTTACATAATTAATTGAGCTACTTTTGTAAATTTAATTTTTTTTGTTATATAGTGCACTATTTTAAAATATCCAATGAATTATCCTCTTGTCTTTAACGATGAGTGAGTGGAAGTAATACTATTTGGCTGTATTTGGTTATGAGAAAACAATAAGTGTGCTTTAAAAAAGATATAATTCAGATAAATATTCTTGGAATAAAGACAACAGAATATATATATATAGTTGTTTGTGCCTGGAAAACTGAGCTAGAATAGTCCACAAGGATATATATTCTAGTAAAGATGTTATTGGACTTCAACAACTTTAAGAAGGAAGGAAGGAAGGTGGAAAGGAAGAAAAAAAAGAAAATCATTTGGGCATCTAGGCAAAAGATCTAGTCACTTACATCAGAAAATAAATTGTCCTGGCCTCAGAATTCTCCACAACAATATCCAACGTCAGAAGATAGTGGAGTAATACAAAATCCTTAAGAAAAGAAAGTACTATCCCAAGTGGTTATACTTTGCTGCCTTAACCTAGGTTCTTCAGAGTGCAGACTCTGGAACAAAAGTTTAATTGAGTGCATTTATTAGTTTCCAGTGGCTGCTATAACAGACTTAGTGGCTTAAGATAACAGAAATTTATTCTCTCACAATGTCAAGGCAAGAGCCTGAAATCAGTATCACTGAACTGTAAACAAGGTATTAGCAGGGTTGTACTCCCTCTAGAGGCTCTAGGGGAGAAAATGGCCCTTGCCTCTTCCAGTTAGTTTCTAGAGGCTGCCAGCATTCCTTGACTTGTGGCCACATCACTCCTATCTCTACTTCTGTAGTCATATGGGCTTCTCTTCTATTGTGTAATCTCTTTCTGCATGTTACTTATAAGGACACTTGTGATTGCATTTAGGACCTGCGCAGATAATCCAAGCATAATCACTCCATTTCAAGAACCTTAATTAATCACATCTGCAAAGTTTTCTTTTGTTTGTTTTTATATAAAAGTTAGCATTTACAGGCTGCACACAGATTATAAATAAAGGAATTGTAAGGGACTACTCTTCTCAACTTAATGCAAATAAATGTGAAAACTGGGATGAAGTAGCTAATACTCCAGAAATATATAATTTAACATAATTATTTACAGCAAAAAATTTAAAGATTTCCGAAATTCAAATAGAGAAAATGTCAAAGAACCTCCTCTCTATTTCCCTTCCCCCCATCAAAATAATAAGGTGCCTGGATTAGACAATTTCACAGGGAAATTCTAACAAAACTTTTAAAAAGCAGATAATTCCAATGGTATTTTAACTCTTGAGAGCACATAAAAAGAAGGAATGTTTCCAAATTCTTCTTATGAAGTGGGTATAAAAGTGATCTCTAAAATCAAGAAGGATTACACACACACAAACTATCGACCACATTTCAAAGGTTCAACAGAAGGCACTGCTAAGTCAAGATTAGGATACATGGAAATCAATAACCTTCTAAGAGTCAAACAACAGCCAGTTAGAAGACACAAGAGAAGGAAAAATCCCTTATTTTCAATAATAACATGAAAGATTAAAATGTCTGAGAGGAGGACCTTCAAGATGGTGGAGGAGTAAGACGTGGACATCACCTTCCTCCCCACAAATACATCAAAAATATATCTACATGTGTAACAAATCCTACAGAACACCTACTGAACGCTGGCAGAAGACCTCAGACTTCCCAAAAGGCAAGAAAATCCCCACGTACCTGGGTAGGGCAAAAGAAAAAAGAAAAAACAGAGACAAAAGAATAGGGACGGGACCTGCCCATCTGGGAGGGAGCTGTGAAGGAGAAAAAGTTTCCACACTATAGGGAGTCCCTTCACTGGTGGAGATGGAGGGGGGAAGCTTCAGAGCCACGGAGGAGAGCACAGCAACAGGGGTGCAGAGGGCAAAGAGGAGAGATTCCCACACAGAGGATCAGTGTAGACCAGCACTCACCAGCCCGAGAGGCTTGTCTGCTCACCCACTGGGGTGGGTGGGGCTGGGAGCTGAGGCTCAGGCTTTGGAGGTCAGTCCCAGGGATAGGACACTCCCCTGCGCTGGCTGCATGAACACAGCCTGAAGGGGGCTAATGTGCCACAGCTAACTGAGAGGGAGTCCAGGAAGAAGTCTGGAACTGCCTAAGAGGCAAGAGACCATTGTTTCAGGGTGCGTGAGGAGACGAGATTCAGAGTACCACCTAAACGAGCTTCAGAGATGGGCGTGAGCCACAGCTATAAGTGCGGACATCAGAGACGGGCATGAAACGTTAAGGACGCTGCTGCAGCCACCAAGAATCCTGAGTGCAAGCACAGGTCACTATGCACAACCCAGGAGCCTGTGAAGCCCACCACTGCCAGGGTCCCATGATCCAGGGACAACTTCCCCAGGAGAACACATGGTGCGCCTCAGGCTGCTGCAACATCATGCTGGACTCCGTCACCGCAGGCTCGTCCAGCATTCCATACCCCTCTCTCCCCCCGGCCTGAGTGAGCCAGAGCCTCCTAATCATCCGCTCCTTTAACACCCTCCTCTCTGGACGAAGAACAGATGCCAGAGAGTGACCTACTTACAGAGGCGGGGCCAAATCCAAAGCTGAATGCTGCGAACAAAGAAGAGAAAGAGAAACTTATCCATGCACCCACAGGAGCAGCGGATTAAACCTCCACAATCAACTTGATGTACCCTGCATCTGTGGAATACCTGAATAGACAACAAATCATCCCAAAATTAAGGCCGCGGACTTTGGGAACAACTGTAGACTTGGGGTTTGCTGTATATGACTGACTAGTTTCTGAATTTTATGTTTATCTTAGTATAGTTTTTAGCACTTGTTATCACTGGTGGATTTGTTTATTGGTTTGGTTGAACTCTTTTTCTTTATTACTTTTTAATAATTTTTTAAAATTTTATTTTATTTTTCTTTCTTTTTTTTGTCCCTTTTCTTCTGAGCCATGTAGCTGACAGTGTCTTTGTGGTCCAGCCAGGTGTAAGGCCTGAGCCTCTGAGTTGGGAGAACTGAGTTCAGGACATTGGACCACCAGAGACCTCCCAGCTCCACATAATATCAATCAGTGAGAACTCGCCCAGAGATCTCCATCTCAACGGTAAGACCCAGCTCCACTCAACGACCAGCAAGCTCCAGTGCAGGAAACACCGTGCCAATCAACTAGCAAGACAGGAACACAACCCCACCCAGTAACAGAGAGCCTGCCTAAAATCATAATAAGTTCACAGACAATCCAAGAAACACCACCAGATGCGGTCCTGCCCACCAGAAAGAGAAGATCCAGCCTCATCTACCAAAACACAGGCACCAATCCCCTCCACCAGGAAGCCTACATAACCCACTGAACCAACCTTACCCATTGGGGGCAGAAACGAAAGAAAACAGGAAATTTGAACCTGCAACCTGAGAAAAGGAGACCTCAAACACAGCAAGTTAAGCAAAATGGGAAGACAGACAAATATACAGCAGATGAAGGAGCAAAGTAAACACTCACCAGACCAAACAAATGAAGAGGAAATAGGCAGTTTACCTGAAAAAGAATTCAGAGTAATGATAGTAAATTATCCAAAAGCTTGGAAACAGAAGGGAGAAAATATAAGAAACATTTAACAAGGAACTAGAAGAAGTAAAGAGCAAACAAACAATGATTAACAACACAATAAATGAAATTAAAAACTCTCTAGAAGGAATCAATAGCAGAATAATGGAGGTAGCAGATGGATAAGTGACCTGGAAGATAAAATAGTGGAAATAACTACCACAGAGTAGAATAAAGAAAAAAGAATGAAAAGACTTGAGGACAGTCTCAGAGACTTCTGGGACAATATTAAACACACCAACATTCGAATTATAGGGGTCCCAAGAGAAAAACAGAAAAAGACAAGGACTGAGAAAAATTTGAAGAGATTATAGTTGAAAACTTTCCTAATATGGGAAAGAAAATAGTCAATCAAGTCCAGGAAGCACAGAGAGTCCCATACAGGATAAATCCAAGGAGAAACACGCCAAGACACATATTAATCAAACTTTCAAAAATTAAATACAAAGAAAAAATATTTAAAGCAGCAAGGGAAAAGCAACAAATAATGTACAAGGGAATCCCCATAAGGTTAACAGCTGATCTTTCAGCAGAAACTGTACAAGCCAGAAGGGAGCGGCAGGACATACTTAAAGTGATGAAAGGGAAAACCTACAACCAAGATTACTCTACCCTGCAAGGATCTCATTCAGATTCGATGGAAAAATTAAAACCTTTAGAGACAAGCAAAAGCTAAGAGAATTCAGCACCAACAATCCAGCTTTAAAACAAATGCTAAAGGAACTTCTCTAGGCAAGAAACACAAGAGAAGGAAAGATGTACAATAACAAACCCAAAACAATTAAGAAAATGGTAATAGGAACATACATACTGACAATTACTTTAAATGTAAATGGATTACATGCTCCAACCAAAAGACACAGACTGGCTGAATGGACACAAAATCAAGACCCATATATATGATGTCTACAAGAGACCCACTTCAGACCTAGGGACACGTACAGACTGAAAGTAAGGGGATGGAAAAAGATATTCCATGCAAATGGAAATCAAAAGAAAGCTGGAGTGGCAATTCTCATATCAGACAAAATAGACTTTAAAATAAAGACTATTACAAGACACAAAGAGGACAAAACATAATGATCAATGGATCAAACCAAGAAGAAGATATAACAATTGTAAATATTTATGCACGTAACACAGGAGCACCTCAATACATAAGGCAAATGCTAAAGGCCATAAAGGGGAAATCGACAGTAACACAATAATAGTAGGGGACGTTAACACCCCACTTTCACAAATGGACAGATCATCAAAAATGAAAATAAATAAGGAAACACAGGCTTTAAATGACACATTAAACAAGATGGACTTAATTATATTTACAGGACAACCCACCCCAAAACAATAGAATACACTTTGTTCTCAAGTGGTCAGGGAACATTTTCCAGGATAGACCATATGTTGGGTCATAAATCAAGCCTTGGTAAATTTAAGAAAATTGAAATCATATCAAGTATCTTTTCCGACCACAACGCTATGAGACTAGATATCAATTACAGGGAAAAAAAATGTAAAAAATACAAACACATGGAGGCTAAACATTACACTACTAAATAACCAAGAGATCACTGAAGACATCAAAGAGGAAATCAAAAAATACTTCGAAACAAATGGCAATTAAAACACGACGACCCAAAACCTATGGGAAGCAGCAAAAGCCGGTCTAAGAGGAATTTTATAGCAACACAATCCTACCTCAGGAAACAGGAATCAACTCCAATAAACAAGCTAACCTTACACCTAAAGCAATTACAGAAAGAAGAACAAAAAATCCCCAAAGTTAGCAGAAGGAAAGAAATCATAACGATCAGATCAGAAATAAATGAAAAAGAAATGAAGGAAACGATAGCAAAAGATAAATAAAACTAAAAGCTTGTTCTTTGAGAAGATAAACAAAACTGATAAACCATTAGCCAGACGCATCAAGAAAAAAGGGAAAAGACTGAAATCAACAGAATTAGAAATGAAAAAGGAAAAGTAACAACTGACACTACAGAAATACAAAGGATCATGAGAGATGACGACAAGCAAGTATATGCCAATAAAATGGACACCCTGGAAGAAATGGACAAATTCTTAGAAAAGCACAACCTGCTGAGACACAACCAGGAAGAAATAGAAAATATAAGGAGACCAATCACAAGCACTGAAGTTGAAACTGTGATTAAAAATCTTCCAACAAACGAAAGTCCAGGACCAGATGGCTACACAGGTGAATTCTATCAAACATTTACAAAAGAGCTAACACCTAGCCTTCTTAAACTCTTCCATAATATAGCAAAAGGAGGAACATTCCCAAACTCATTCTACAAGGCCACCATCACCCTGATACCAAAACCAGACAAAGAGGTCACAAAAAAAGAAAACTAGAGGCCAATACCACTGATGAACATAGATGCAAAAATCCTCAACAAAACACCAGCAAACAGAATCCAACAGCACATTAAAAGGATCACACAGCATGATCAAGTGGGGTTTATCCCAGGAATGCAAAGATTCTTCAATAAATGCAAATCAATCAATGTGATACACCACATAAACAAACTGAAGGAGAAAAACCATATGATCATGTCAATAGATGCAGGAAAAGCTTTCAACAAAAGTTAACACCCATTTATGATAAAATCCTCCAGAAAGTAGGCATAGACGGAACTTATCTCCACATAATAAAGGCCGTATATGACATATGCACAGCCAACATCGTTCTCAATGATGAAAAACTGAAACCATTTCCACTAAGATCAGGAACAAGACAAGGTTGCCCATTCTCACCACTATTATTCAACATAGTTTTGGAAGTTTTAGCCACAGCAATCAGAGAAGAAAAAGAAATAAAAGGAATCCAAACTGGAAAAGAATAAGTAAAACTGTCACTGTTTGGAGATGAGATGATACTATATATAGAGAATCCTAAAGATTACCAGAAAGCTACTAGAGCTAATCAATGAATTTGGCAAACTAGCAGGATACAAAATTAATGCACAGAAATCTCTTGCATCCCTATACACTAACTAATGATGAAAAATCTGAAAGAGAAATTAAGGAAACACTCCCATTAACCACTGCAACAAAAAGAATAAAATACCTAGGAATAAACCTATCTAAGGACACAAAAGACCTGTATGCAGAAAACTATAAGATACTGGTGAAAGAAATTAATGATGATAAAAACAGATGGAGAGATATACCATGTTCCTGGATTGGAAGAATCCACATTGTGAAAATGACTATACTACCCAAAGCAATCTACAGATTCAATGCAATCCCTATCAAACTACCAACAGCATTGTTCACAGAACTAGAACAAAAAATTTCACAATTTGTATGGAGACACAAAAGACCCCGAATAGCCAAAGCAATCTTGAGAAAGAAAAACGGAGCTGGAGGAATCAGGCTCCCAGACTGCAGACTATCCTACAAAGCTACAGTAATCAAGACAGTATGGTACTGGCACAAAAATAGATATATAGATCAATGGAACAGGATAGAACATCCAGAGATAAACCCACGCACCTATGGTCACCTTATTTTTGCTAAAGGAGGCAAGAATATACAATGGAGGAAAGACAGCCACTTCAATAAGTGGTGCTGGGAAAACATTCCCTAACACCATACACAAAAATAAATGCAAAATGGATTAAAGACCTAAATGCAAGGCCAGACACTATAAAACTCTTAGAGGAAAACATAGGCAGAACACTCTATGGCATAAATCACAGCAAGGTCCTTTTTGACCCACCTCCTAGACAAATGGAAATAAAAACAAAAAGAAACAAAGGGGATCTAATGAAACTTAAAAGCTTTTGCACAGCAAAAGAAACCATAAACAAGACGAAAAGAAAACCCTCAGAATGGGAGATAATATTTGCAAATGAAGCAACTGACAAAGGATTAATCTGCAAAATATACAAGCAGCTTATGCAGCTCAATATCAGAAAAAACAAACAATCCAATCCAAAAATGGGCAGAAGATCTAAATAGACATTTCTCCAAAGAAGATATACAGATTGCCAACAAACACATGAAAGGATGCTCAACATCACTAATCATTAGAGAAATGCAAATCAAAACTACAATGAGGTATCACCTCACACCAGTCAGAATGGCCATCATCAAAAAATCTACAAACAGTAAATGCTGGAGAGGGTGTGGAGAAAAGGGAACCCACTTGCACTGTCGGTGGGAATGTAAACTGATATAGCCACTATGGAGAACAGTATGGAGGTTCCTTAAAAAACTAAAAATAGAACTACCATACAACCCAGGAATCCGACAATTGGGCATATACCCTGAGAAAAGCATAATTTTCATGTACCACAATGTTCACTGCAGCACTATTTACAATAGCCAGGACATGGAAGCAACCTAAGTGTCCATCAACAGATGAATGGATAAAGAATATGTGCCACATATATACAATGGAATATTACTCAGCCATTAAAAGAAATGAAATTGAGTTTTTTGTAGTGAGGTGGATGGACCTAGAGTCTGTCATACAGAGTGAAGTAAGTCAGAATAAGCAAAAGAAATATCGTATGCTAACACATATATATGGAATCTTAAAAAAAAAATGGTTCTGAACCTAGGGGCAGGACAGGAATACAGATGCAGATGTAGAAAATGGACTTGAGGACACGGGGAGGGGGAAGGGTAAGATGGGAAGAAATGAGAGAGTGGCACTGACATATATACACTACCAAATGTAAAATAGATAGCTAGTGGGAAGCAGCCGCATAGCACAGGGAGATCAGCTCCTTGCTTTGTGACCACCTAGATGGTTCGGATATGGAGTGTGGGAGCAAGACGCAAGAGGGAGGGTGTATGGGGATATATGTATACATATAGCTGATTCACTTTGCTATACAGCAGAAACTAACACAATATTGTAAAGCAATTATACCCCAATAAAGATATTTTTTAAAATGTCTGAGAGAAAATGTGTGAGCTCATTATGGAAAAGACTAAAATGATACAGAGGAACACACAATAAGCTATGAACCAAAGAAAAAGCATTCCATGTCCTTGGACAGGATGACTCAACATCATAAAAATGTCAATTCTCCCTAAATTAACTTACAATTTTCACACTAGTCTAATAAAGATGTCAGCATCACTTTGTCAGAATAATCAAGCTGAGTCAAAAGTTCATGTGGGAAAATAAACAAGCAAAAATAGCCAAGAGAAGTCTGCAACAGAAGAGTAATAGAGAGGGATCAGTCTCCAAGTATTAACCCATTACAGAACTTCAGTAATTACAATAGTGTGACACGGGCACATGGATAAACAGAGAAATCATGGAACAGAATATGAAGTCCAGGAATAGACATACATTAATATATGGCATTTTAGAAAATGTGGTATTTCAAATAGGTGGGGAAAAGGTGGACTATTTAATAAACAGTGTTGAGAAAAATGGATCAGGGAAAAGAAAAGGAAAAGAAAAAGAAAATCTGATTCTATTCCTGACAGCTAGAAATAGGATAAATTCCAAACATATTAAAATTTTAACTGTTTAAAAAAAAAATCCCAGGGGAAACCATAGAAAATGGAAGGCCTTTCTATTTATGACATGAATCTCAAAAGCTATACAAGTAAAAACTGATAAACTCAATTACAGGTTTAAAAAATGTGCATGGTAAGAAGTACAACAAGCTAATTCAAAAGGCAAATATCAAATTGGGAGAAAAAAAGTGAATTGATATCACAAACAAAAGGTTAATCTCAATAATTATAAAGAGTTCCTAGAAATCAATGAGAAAAAGACTATCCAATGAGAAAAATGGGCAAAAATATTGACAGTTCACAGAAAAGGAAATACGAATTGTCCTTCAATACACATAAAGAAGCTCACTTATAATAAGAAAATTAAATCATTTTCACCTATCAGATTGGCAGAGAGTGAAGTTCAATAATTCACTCTTTTAGGGAATTGGGTAGGGAAACAGGTCTTCTCTTACTTGTTGGTGAGAGTGTAAACTGGTACCACTTCTATAAAGGGCAATTTGATTCTGTTCATCAAGCTTATAAATACTATACCCTTTTAGAAATATATTCTAAGATGTATATGTTTGTGATATGATGTATGCACAAGGTTATTTATTATGGCACTATACGTAATAACAAAAGAATGGAAGCAGTCTAAATGTCTATTAATGTCCATCAATATATGAGTATAGTACATCCATACAATGGAAGCCTATGGAGCCATACGAAAGAATGAAGAAGATCTTTACTCACTGACTGTTAAGAGAATCAACTCCCAGATCACTGGAGGAAAGGTGCACACAGGTGCACAGAGATAACTCTGAAAAGATACACAGGAAACTGGTATGGCTGGCTGTGTTGGTGAAGGGGAACTGGACGGCTGGGGAACAGAGTGTGAAGGATACTTTTAATAAGTACCTTTTCACGCCTTTTGCATTTTTAAAATCTATGGGAGACGACACAGGCCTTGTGAGTCATAAGTGCAAAATGAACTGTAGAGAGTGTAAGTAGTAAAAGAAATAAATACAATAGAGCTAATGAGGTAAAGTTAGCTTTCAACCTTTTCCTCCTATGTCCTTCCCCCAAAATGCACACTTCTTCCTCTAATTACAATTTTGCTTGCTTTCACTGGCTTCTACCCTTATCCTCAGACCCTACTGTTTCATTTATCTTAAGAGGTATCAGTGTTTCCAATAATTTTCCAATCAAAATTATGTAAGTACATTTCAATTTGCACTAAGTGCAGTTCTAGAACATGGACTCCATAGAAGCCACTGAGAGTTTTGGAGGCATATCACAATAGCACAAAAAGGTTCAAATCATTCATCTGAGGCAATCATAAGAGAACAAACACATCTTATGGAAGGTACTTTAAAAAAACAGTGGTTAAAATAAAATCTTGCCTGTTATTGGCAAAAAGTATTGTAGCCCATTCTAATAATATTTGTTTGGAGAATTAAAGATCTCATCTCCTGACATTCTTAGCTGTTACAAGCACACTAAAGAAGATAAGCTTTTAGATAAAATATAAATTAGTAAAGTCACATACTTAATAACCATGATATCCATGGAGATGCACAATCCCATCTATTGGGATATGAGAAAATATTAAAATTTCCATTTCTATTATTTAATCTTATCCTTATAATACTGTATAAAGTAGTATATTAATATATAACTTATAAATAATAAATGGGCATGCATAAATTCTATTGCAGGCTCAGTCTTTTTTTTTTTTTTGGCTCAGTCTTTTTTATCCATAGAGTGTAATCAAAATGTTTGGTAACCATTGCCAAATGATTATTTCTTTCTCACATATATAAGAAGAAATCAGATGTACTATAGAATATTTTATCTGAGCACAGTAAGAAGCAGCAGCCATAAACTATGAATTTCTAAGCGAAATACTGTTGAATTCATTTGGTACAGCACTTAGCATAATGTTATCTAAAGAGAGATTACTAATACATAATAGAATTTTGAAGTTAGATATCACCTATTTCAAATCTCATTTCAAACATGAGGTAACTACAGGCCGGAGAGAATA
The DNA here is from genome assembly GCF_963455315.2 of Globicephala melas. Taxonomy (NCBI): domain Eukaryota; kingdom Metazoa; phylum Chordata; class Mammalia; order Artiodactyla; family Delphinidae; genus Globicephala; species Globicephala melas. The sequence goes on along the minus strand of NC_083319.1, from coordinate 58,006,937 downwards.
AATAACGTTCTCTGTGTCATATGGCTGACTCGTAGTGACAGAGCTAGGTACAGATCACAAATTTCCCAAAAGTTTGTCTTTCTACTACACAACACACGGAGATATAGATTTATTTATTTATTTATTTTAGGGAAAAGGGGATGGTTTTAGAAATTAAGCAGCAGGCAATCTAGTATTCTCACTACTTTATTTTCTCCTATTTAACCATATCTTTATTTTTGTCTTTTTAGTCTACCCAAAATCACATCACCGTTTTAGAAAGGTGAAGAGTGAATTTCTTTTTATCTTGTTAATTTTTTAAGCCATTCTAAAGGAGAAAAGTTCAAACCTGAAATTAATCCTACTGTCGCCCATCTTCTCTAAGAGAAACAACCTCTGAATTCTAAATGCCTTTGTTCTTACCAATAATCCTCTGAGAACAACCCAGCACAAGAAACATATGCCCAACCCTACCCGAAAGAAAGGAAAGGTGGGATGAAAAATGCTAGAGCGAAATTAAAAGTGTTTATGCAGGTAATTCAAACCCATTTTTAATACCCGTCTTATATTTGTGTAGTCCCTTCACATTATGTACAGGTAGCGTATAAGAAATTTGATTCTCTCTTCACACAGACATTGGGTCTACTATGGCTATGTCACCTAACCAGTTTTGTCACGTATTGGGAAACTGATACCGTGTTGGGTCGGGAATAGCAAATGGCATAATGCAGATAATCGCTTAGCAAAGTGTCTAGCATACAGTCAGGCACAAACTACTTAACTCTTTTTAAGTCAAACACCTCCAACCTTTTTAAGTCAAACACACAGGGGAAGTGACATGCCCGAGGTCTCACCTTTCCTATTAGACAGGATACTTAGAAACCCAGACTTTTCCTCTAAGGAGACTGCGAGTTGAGACATTTAGGGAGTTGGCTAAATTCTTAAAAGGACTGGGAGGGAAAAAAAACTGGCCTCCGTCATGACCAAGGTTTTCGCCACAGAACACCCGTATAGCAGTCCACCTCCGTCTTTTCCCTCCTCCGAGGCAAGCAAGAACTACATTTCCCAGCGGCCCTCGGGCTGCTTCCGGTGCAGCGCGCCAGCGCTCTGTTTCCGGGCACATCTTCTACGTCAGTTCGTGGGAAGGTTCCTACGGCTGAGACCGAGCTCCTAATCATGGGTTCTTCCGTTTCCCAGCCACTTGAACCAGTCAAGGAGGTTGTGCCTCCTGAGGTCGCCTCCTCCGCCAACCCCGTGCCCGTCACTGCACCCGGAGCGCTGACCCCTCCAGCGGAAGCCCCTCTGTTTAATAACTGCTGGAGCTGTCGCGTGCTCTCCGGGTCCGGGCTGATAGGGGCGGGCGGGTACGTGTACTGGGTGGCACGGAAGCCCATGAAGCTGGGATACCCCCCGGGTCCAGGCACGATTGCGCAGATGGTCTTCGGCATCAGTGAGAGTTCGGGGCACTACCCTTGGGCTGGGGGAAGAGGGAGAAGAGGGGCGCAGCCACGTGGGCGGGGGCGGGGCGCCCGGGTTGGCCACGTGGCGGCAGGCATTTACCACCCCCTCCCAAGATGGGGGTGGGGAGAAAAAGTTATTGGGAAGCTTTTCTTTCTTTCTTTTTTCTTAAATCACAATATTTTTTTTGAGAACTCTTACTGGCCTCAATCTTTTTAATCCTATCAAAAGCTATTAAAGATAGGTATGAATATAGTAGTCCTATTTTCCTGCACAGAGAGTTCGAAGTCAGACACCCAGGATATGACACAGCTAGCCTTTGATTCCCAGCTTATCTGTTACCAAAACCCATGCTTCTTCTCTAGATTGTGGAGAAGGCCTGAGTGAGGGCACTTGACCTTGGTTTAAGAACTTTGGCTTTGAAGGTAGATTGTAGACATGGGTTCAAAGCCCACATACTAAGGTCTACCATTGGCTACTGTGGTCCACAGTTCTTATTTGTAACAATAGTACGTGATTGTCAAGCTGTCGTCCAGTAAAATGTAGTGATTTTTTTAGCGCTTCAGACCAACTGAGTGAATAGAATTTTAAGTTTTCAGATCTCTTACCTTCTTAATTAGATTACCCAGATCAATTCCCTTTTAGTAACTTTCTTGCTTTGGGGAAGTAACAATTTTTTTTTTCTCTCAACTTTCCTTTCCTGAGCTTCACTTTTCTGTAAGATAGAAATAATGGTAATTGTATCTTCAAGGAGTATTATGAGGGTTAAATGAGTTGATGTATATGAAAGCACCTGGTAAATTGAAGTACAACATAAAGAATAAAGTACTGTTGTTTTTTCCCTAGGCATTGCTTGCTGGGGTGTCGTCATCCTGTCAGACCCCAAAGGGAAGGCCTTCCGTGCTGGTTGAAGTACCACCACTGAATGTGTCATCTCTCGGCGTCCCCATGACACACAGAACAAGCATGGGGCGTATGGATGTTCTGGACAGACACATGGACATTGGCAGACTCAGTCCTGCAGATACTATAAGACTGAAGAGACAAACATAGGTTGTCATTCATTGGCCATGAGTGTTTCTGGCCTTCGCAGGTTCCACAGGGACCAATAAATCCCTCAGAGAAGAGGTTCTTTGTGTTATTTGAGGAAGGAGGGTATAATTTTTAAAAAATACAGAGGAAATGATAAACCAAATGATAAAGTGAGCTAAAGTTATTTTAAATAGTTCTATCTACTTCTCCTATGGTTGGGTCAACACCTACTATCCACCTCATCCTGGATAGGCATAATGCAATAGGCAGAAGTACATAAAACATTTATCTGTGTACTACGCATACTTCCCAAGGCATTGTCAGATCCATGACTTCGTGAGAGTTTCCCAGCTACTCTGAGGAGGTTATTTCATTGGTGGTAAGTGAACCTTAAAAAACAGAGTCCTAGTGATTTGCCCAGGGTCATTCAGCAAGTCAGTGATAGACTTAGGACTTGTTCTTGTCCAGTTGTTCTTGTCTTTCAGAACTAGGATTGTTCCAGAAAGGCAAGAATTACCTTTATGAAACAATTAGATAATCATAAAAATCAGCATAAAATAAAAAGCTCAAGTACCAAAATATTTGAGAGGAGTTCAAAGTCTTTTGTGCTTTGTGTGTGGGGTGAGAGGGGAGTGTGGCGGGGGTTGGTTCTTTTTCCACAAGCACAGGTAAGGTTTCTATGATGAAATTTAGTTGCTTTTGAGAGAACTTAATATTAGACACTTTCTTTTTAAGAGAAGTCTGCTTCCAACCAGTTTTTTAATTTCTGAAACACTATGGCTTCTCTATAAAGTTACATGTAGCTATTTTTCAGAGCAGAAAGGTACTCTTAAATTTACCTGCCAATCACAACGTGTAAATTTTGAATGATAGGTTGAGTAAGTAGAGTACCTTTAGGGCTATTTTTCTAATATTGTAAAGAAGGGCCCAAGTCTTTTAAGCCTCACAAATGACAATAAGCCTCTTGCATTGTCTACACCAGAATTCATGGCATGGATGGTTATATATCTGTGCAGTTGAGAAGACATTGCAACATAAGGCAAACAACAAACAAAGTATTTAAGTGAAATGCACAATTCAGTCACGTGATGTTAGTGAATATAGAAGTTTTAAATTAGAAGGGACCAGAGGGGACCCAAAGCAGGGTACTTCCTTGAGGGCCCATGACACTAAAATGCTAACGTAGACAAGTTACTACCTGCTTTAAAAGGCAAGCCATTCTGTTGATGGACAGCTGTAGTCCTAACATTTTCTTAGTTTAAACCCAAAGTGGGTTTAAACCCAGTTTGTTGCTGGTCTTGGCTTGACTTACTGGATACATAGAGTAACTCTTAAAACTTATATATTGTAATATAATTGTAACATCTTTCCCAGAATTTGTACTAGTATGAATCTTTAACCAAGTAAGAGCTTTTAACAAATAAACTTGCCCACTCATCAGATATATTGCCAAAGTATGTTTGGTTCTTCCCAACTTGGAGTCACTTAACTAGGTGTGAGCAAAGTATTGTTCTACCATGTCTATAGGCAGTTGGGAATAATGCTCCCCTCCCCCCAAAAAAATAGAACTTGTAGTTAAAAATTGTTTCATTTTGTTTTTCTTTTGAGGTGTGTTCCAAAATTTGCTTTGATTTCTGCTGGTGGTGAGTCAGAGGTCCTGGTTTGTTTTAGGGATGACTTCAGAGAGAGAAGAGACATTGCCTTAGTCCTGCAATGCAGGAAGTGCATTTAGTGTCCCTATTATCTTCCCTTTTCTTGGGATGAAGTGGGGTGAGCAGGACAAACAGGCTCAAGAATCAAGGGACTATTACTCAGTAATTTAAGAACACCAGCTTAATTATGATTTATGGGCTTTAGAATCTCTTCACAGCATGGAAATGAGAGTTTATAATTACCGTTAGCAAAGAAAGGAGAAAAAAGTACAAAAATAGGTAATTTGAAATGAACTTAGAGTTTTCCCTGGGACACAGATCAAAACGTGAGTATACATTCAAATATTGACATTTTTCATGATGTCCAAGATACCTATTAGCACAGCCTTTACACAGTAAAAACTTTGATATCTCCAGATGATCAAGAAATCATTACACCATCTCTTGTTGCCTTTGTGTACTGCACTGAGTAATCTAGAATCCGGTGACCAACTAAGAATATGTCTGAACATATTAAAAGACCTGAATATAGGTTGATCTTTAGGATCTTGCTGTGTGTTGGGGGAGAGGTAAGGGGTCTCTTTTTCTCCTAGGCCAATTGCTGGGCAGCTGTTGCTTGCAGCACTGGTGTAGGCCAAATGCAGATCAATCTAAAAAGTTCTGGAGTTTCACCTGACCAGGACCCATTGCAGGGACAGCTGTTGCTGGCAGCCCTAGAGGTTAAGCATTTCAGCCGTGATTTGTACTTCACTGCCACCCTTAGCTTAGCATTTGCCCCTTGCTCCTTTTTATTACTGGTTTCTCAGCCTGGCTGTGTCTGAATTAGGGGCCTCTTGAATGATGCCACTTGATTTGACAATGTGAAATATATTGCTCCTGAATTAAATATATGTTCAGGGCAAGCACATGTTCAAGTACCCCCTCAAACCAGGCTTGACCTCAACTGATTTGTTGCCAGGACTACATTGATCAAACTGACACTTCTCAAATCTTGCAGTGAGGAATAGTAAGCAATTTTGAGTTCAAAAGCTTTAGTGTGTGTGTGTGTGTGACAGATAAATCCTTGCCTTGACCCAAAGATTATTTAGGTGTTACGAGCAAAGAGTCAGAGGTGAAAGACCTATAATTATACATCATTCAGAGGTATCCTGAGAGCATGGAGAAAAAATATGTCACTCTTCTAAATGCATGTCTCTTAGCCTTTGAGATAATTCAGCAACTTGTCATTCAAAGGTAAATGGAATGTAGAGAAATAGCCAAAAGGGCAAATGTTAAATGCAGCAGTGCCACTAAAAACCACTGCTCAGTCCTGTGACTGAACTTGCATATGCTTCAGGAGTGTGGTAGACAGGATTCTTAAAATGGTCCCCCAAGGTTCCCAACCCCTGGGTGAAAATGTACCTTCTCCCAGTTATTCAAACACCATCGTAGGTGCTGCTGTGAAGGAAATTTGCAGATGTAATTAAGGTCCCAGGTCAGTTGATCTTAAGGAGATTATCTACATGGGCTAATCACACGAGCCCATTAAACCTCAGTCCAGACATCAGAGACTTGAGAAGCCAAAGATTCCTCCAAAGCAGGAGGGGGAGTCAGTGCATGGGAAGTGCTTTGGAGGCTGGAAGAAAGCAGACATCTACGCTGAGCATTTCCTGTGGGGGCCACGTGACAAGGAATGGCAGGCAGCCTGGAGTGCTGAGTGGCCACCAGCCAACAACTCAAAGGGAAACGTTCTGCAACTGGAAGGAAATGAATTCTGCCAACCACCTGTGAGCTGAGACGAGGGCCTGTGAGAACCAAGAACCACAGCCCCGGCCAACACCTTGGTTTCATCCCACTGAGACCCCAAGCAAAGTATCTACGCTGTGAAACTGGAGATAATAAATTTGAGTTGTTTTAAGTTGTCAAGTTTGTGGTAATTTGTTACATAGCATAGGCGATGAATACAAGGAATCAGAAGTGTTTTGAGGTATCATAGTCATAGCGGAACAGAGCAGAACCCTGTGGCCCCCTCCCCCCAAGTACAAAGGCCCCTCTATGTCCCCTGCCTCTTGTTTGTAGGAAAGCTGAAGTCTCCCAGGCCTCCCAGAGTCACAAAAGAGCACACTCAAGCAGTTAATGATTAGGACAATAGAGTCATAGACTCAGTGTCTGATGAAAGAATGGGATTAACACTATTGCTCATAATAATATATATCTTTGTGGGCATTAGAATAATTGTAGCTTGGTCTGCCCATATATGTAAGCAAGCAACTAAAATTGTCAGCAAAGAGATGCTGCAGACCCATGTCAAGATCTTCCACTCTGAAAATAACAGCACCCTATGTCAGCATGAAGAAGTTACAGAAGATGGACCTTCACCCCTAATCTCATAGAAATGGAATGATGTCTGACAAGTGGGGATTTGTAGGCAGCTCTTTTGCCCCTTTCCTGTAGTCTATTTCTATTCCCCATAAACCTTAATTATAAAAAGGAGATCACTAGGTAACATTTAACCTAACTCTTGACTTCTCCTCTACTGAATGTACACAATGCCCTGCTTGACCTGTTGATTCCTTTCCTGGATTAAAAGGAGTAAGAACGAAAGGTTAAGCAGTTAAAGAATGACTGACTCTCTACCCCTGGCTTCCCCCTTAGCAAATTTGCAGGCCAACCAAGCAGGCAAGAGAGCATCCAAAGGAAGATCAGAAGTCAGCAGGTCTGCACACAATGGAAAAATGAAGAATCTGATCTCCTACTCTGATGATTAGCTGAGGTTGTTTCCCCTTTTTCCCTCTGAAAATTGTCATGGCTGAACAGAATCTTTGGAGTTGGTCTCCAGACATGAGTCCACCTCCTCCCCAAATTGCCAGCTCTTCTGAATAAAGCGCCTTTCCTTTCTACTGACGCTTGCCCCTCAGTTATTGGCTTTTGAGCGGCGAGCAGCTGAACCTGAGTTCGGTAACAAGAGCAGGCGGCACGCCAGACCAAATACACATCCCCATTCTGGGTACTCAGGAAGTAGCAAGAAGGGACCATCTGAATAGCATTTCTCTTTGTATTGTTAGTAATGGTCTTCACTTGTCCTTTTACTAGTGGTTTTCTTGGAGAGTTCGTATTTTCCATTTTCTAGTAAAATTGTTCCACTGTTAAATATAACAAAAATTACAGCACCCTTTTTACGTGCCAAGCATTATGGTAACTAAATGCTTTGCAGGAATTGTTTACTCCTCTCAGCAACCCTGTTTTACAGATGAGAAGACTGAGGCCTGGAGCAGGTAAGAATTTCCCCAAAGCCTCAAGTGATGAACCAGTACCAGCCTGGCTAAGAGCAGTAACTGGGAATTGGGAATTCATTTTGTTACAGTCGTTTTCTTATCATCCATTCTCAAAATGTTCCGTTATCAAAATTAGAAATTTTAAATTCTGATTTTCCATTTTTTCCTTGTTATTCCTTAGTTTAACGTGTATCATTAATCACTTTGATTTCCTCTTCTTTATAATTGAGGATATATCGCTTATCACTCTGACAAGCAATTTATATGATAATCCAGGACAAGAAATTCTTCTCATCTCTTTAAGCAGGCTCATACCCTTCCCTGACTTTGCCCCAATTTCTCTACTGATCTTGGGCCATTCTCCTGAACCTCAGATTCTATTTCCCAGGAACAGCAGAGCATCCTGTCTTTGTATAGACACCAGAACCCCAACTTGTCCCAAATGAACTTATCTCCCACCTACCTGTGCTCCTCTATTTCCTATCTCCAATCATAGCATTTCCATCTAGTCAGCTGGCAAGCTAGAAATTGTGGAATTATCTATGACTCTCTTTATTGTCATTCTTTACTTCTGATCGGTTCACAAGTCCTGGTTATTTTAACCCTTTACTGTTCTTTCCTATCCATTCCCATTGCTATTGTTTTGGATCAGGTATCATCATTTCTCAGGTAGATTACCATAATAGATTCTTAATTTCTCCCTGCTTCCAAGAAATCCCTCTCATATGCCCTCCACACTATAGCCTGAGTAATCTTACAACGTGTCTCAGCTTAAAACCGTTCGGTATCTCCGCTGCACACAAAACGAACTCCAGACTACTTGGCAGGGTATGGAATGCCTTTCATTATTTCACCCACCATAACTTTCCATCTGTATCTTTTTCCACTCCCTGACTGCTGTTCCACGCCACCCCCCTCCATGTTCCTGCCACTCTTAGCCAGCTCTTCCTAAAAATGCCATTCTCCATGCCTTTGCATGTGCTCTTCGGTCAGCCTATAATATTCCTTTTGCCTGGAGAAATCCTGCTTATCCTTCAGAGCCCAGCCCAAATGTCACCTCTCTGGTAAAGCCTTCCCTGAGAAGTCCCCAGGTCATTACTTTTAGGGCTATGCAACAATTACACTTTCTATAGACTTCTATCACTGCATTTAAAAGATTGCTCAGTAATTATTTATGCATCTCTCCCTTCCCACCAATTGTGAACTCCTCAGGAGTTCACAGTCGTGCTTTTTTCATCTTCATGTTTCCTGTCCCCAGCCACAGCAGCAAACGTGCCAGGCACTTGGTTGGTGTTCAATAAATATTTGATGAGTAAGTGAATAAAGGGCTGAACAAATTAGTAAAGAAAGAATATTTCTTTTATTTGACAACTTTAGTGTATTTCAGTGATTCTTATCTCAGGTATGATCCCTGGCCCAGCAGCATCAGCATTACCTGAGAACTCATTAGAAATGCAAATCCTTAACCCCATGCCAGACCTACTACTGAATCAGGAGCCCTGGAGTTGGAGCCCACCAGTCTGCATTTTAACAAGCTCTCTGGGTGATTCAAATGAATGCTTACATTTGAGAACCACCAGTGTAACTGAACCTGACTGACGTGTGTAGAACAGATCTCAGCTGTAAAGTAGTGGAAAGAATATCTGGGTCATAAGACTCAGGTTCTAAACTCAGTTCTGCCATCAGCTCCTACTATGCTCTTGAGAAAGTCACTTAACCTTTTAGAACATAAATGTTACCCTCCATAAATTCAGAAGATCAGACTAGGTAATTTCTAAATTCCCTTTTAGCACTAAGATTCTCTCTTTGCATAAAGAAGGAGATGTATTCTCTGATTCCGAAGGACAGAGATGATAGTGGGGAACCGAGAGAAAATTGAAATAGCAGTCTCTGCAGTGATCCCGTGAAGGTGCCACTGAAGATCAGACCATTGCTCCTGCAAGCTCACTCCCGAGAATCCTGCAGCCGCAAATGCCTGATGCTTCACAGGAGTTTAGCAACCCCTCACCCCAATTAGTGCATCTGGCCTACCGAACAATTCTGCAAGGGAGGGGAGAGGTCCTTCCTGACCCTCTTGTGATCAGATCATGCCCTGAAGCATGAAATGTGATTACCCTCTCCTAGCTGGCAAAACTGCCTAGGCAGTCAAAAGAAATATGGGAAGTCACGGAAGGACTGGGCTTGGTGGTGGTGGTGGTGATGTCTGTGTATGTGTAGTTTCTTTCTATTTCCCAAGAACCCAAATAGGAAAATCCCTCCTTCAGTTTCACCCTGCATAATACTGATTTAGTGACGTGAATTAAATTAAACGTGTTGTGTTATGCAGGCTGTGTCTAGAATAACGATGCACTTCAGCAAAGGAAAAGATGCCATCAGTGAGTAGGCAAAGCAGACCAATAAAAAATGCACATTCTGTCCTGTACCTGGAGGTACAAAATTATATATATATATATATATATATATATATATGTGTGTGTGTATTTTTTAATGGTGTCTACCTATATATGAAGCTGAGTGGACACAATAAAACCCAACAGGTAACTTCATCACTATAATAGCCAACTACAGAAATAGCCATTAAGCCTGGGACTAGGAGCCAGCATTGGTGAAAGCCCTAGATTCTGGTCATGTTATCACCAAAACGGTTTCGATAGCTAGAAGAAATCTGGCCTCATTTCCTTCAGGGGAATTACCATTTTCAGGTACCCTGGATGCATTGTATTGAAGTTCAGTCCAATATGTATTTATTAGCCTTTGTTGTATGTCAGGCACTGCCAGGTGTGTTAGGAATATTGCAGGGTCCCTGATCAAAAAAGTTGAGAGTCGACTGGGAGAGACACTTTAAAAAGTGACTGTGATATAAGGAAAGTTTACACACTGGATGCATGAGAGCAAGGAAAAGGGATATTTTAGATCTTCTTAAACTGGCACAGAAATCAAGTCTGATATGTTACCCAGAGCAAAGCCCAATCACCAGTGGGACAAACTTTTGACCTGTGTGCCACCCACCAGGAGGATGAATAAAGCAGACGCATGTCAAGAAGAAGGGCTACCCACACTCATATCCAGGCATGTCATCAAACAAAACCTCTAGGCGGGGGATTCTCCGAGTTCCCGACTTGGGGTTGCTTTAAGCAGCGTGCTGTGCAGCCATGCTTGGAACTGTGTGACAGAGAACTGCAAAACGCCTGTCAGAACCCTTGACAATTAAAAGACAGGCAAAATTGGGCGGAAGCCTGCTCTCCACCCTCACCACCCTGTGAACACCTGTTACGAAGAGAGCAAGCTGAGAGACACACTGGCACATGTTGACAGCAGCAGCAGAATCAGCCCCTCCCCATGAGTTAGTGAACACGTGATCCTCTCTCTGTGGCTTCTGCTACACAATCTCATTACAGTTTCCTTTGCTGTATAGTTATTAGGAGTGAGGGGGGAGGTAAGTAAACTCCTCGAGTAGGTTTTACCACGGCTGAATATAGGGATACTTAAAATTTTGGCAACAGTATTTTTTAAATGAGAAAAAAAAAATCACACTAACCTCACAGGGAGGGAGTTTTCCAATTGACAGGCACTTTCATGAATTTACACACTTGGGTCTACAGCAAGGAAAGAGAATGGGCAGGGCATCTCCCAGAGTTCCCATTTTACAGATGGAAGTAATGGAGGTGGTTTGGGGAGTCGAGGGGCTGTGAAATCACCAGTAAGAAGCAGATGGGTCATGTGAGCTCAGGTCTTTGGAACTTTTTCAGGATGTTCCTTCCACACTGGTTCTCTAAGAATTCAAGGAGATATGTCTATATTAACCCAGGTGTCTTTCTGGTAGGGAGCAATTTAGGTTGTGCCTTCTAAAGCAATGGAAATTCAATTTGTCTCCCTCGGATCTAATTGCAGGGACCCTGCCTTTAGAAGCCCGAGGGACAAGGGCAATGCAGACAAAACGTTTGCTTTAGAACCAGCCAGTTGGAAGCTGTTTGTCCCTAGACAAGCTACATTCTCTGAGCCTCGGCTTCCCGATTTTAAAATGGGAACAGTCATACTCCCCAGCTTTTGTGGGGACTGACCGCGTGTTAATGACTGTGATGTACTAGGACGTCAAGAAATGATCACCAATATTGTTTTTATTAGTATATTTTGTTTTTAAATAGTATAAGTGTATAAATATTTAATAGTATAAATAATGAGTCACCACTCCTCTCGTCAGCTGACTGAGGACTCAGGGTCTGGATATGGGGAAGTGGCTGCTACACTAGTGTCTGAGGGACTGGGTGTTTGGGGTCACATCATGCAGATGCCAAGAAGGCAGACTTAAAAAAAAATTGTTTTTTTTTAACTTGCACACTGTTCCAGGCAGGTTTGTGTTTGCAATTTGGCTCAGTTCGTTCCATTTTTTTTAATTTTAAAATGTTTCCCTTAGTTAGAAATGTAACTTTAAAGTAAATAGCAAAAGAAAAATAAAAAAAAGACAAATCACGAAGTCTATCTAGAAAAACGTTTTCTTCTGAGGGGGCCCCAGGGTTGGCTCTACAAAAGTGCCAGCTGCTGGTTTGTTTTATTACTTGGTTTAAATATATCCATGGCTGAGGGGGAGGAGGGCAATTGACAGCAGTTTCGGCTTTCTGCCATGCTTGATGCTTACTTTACCAAGTCAGTTGTAGGACTGACATGCTTTTCCTTGACATGAGTGCTAAATGATTCTCCTGCATTGAACAAGGCTTTCTCTACCACTTAGTGACTGCCTCGCTTCCTCATCTGGAAAACAGGGATGTTCTCGCCTGTCTTGCCCATCTTGCGACTTTTTCATGCAGATCAAATAAAATTAGTGGATACGTATACGTCTTTGAAACTGCACATAATACTCTCCCAGTGTTACCCACGGCTCTCCTCCCACTTCTAATTTTTCAAAAATAGGCAGTGCAACTCAGAAAAGGGAGTTACCCCTCTAGTGGTGCTGCTACACATCCTGAATCCAAGATCTCCCAAGTTATCCCATTTCTGTGCAATATTAGACATTCTCCTCTGCCACCAGTTTAGCTCTTCAAAAACACCACTGTGATACTGATTCCTGAATAAATACCATGATTTCTTGGAACTTGCTTTCTAATACAGGCATACCTAGGAGATACTGCGGGTTTGGTTCTATACCACTGCGACAAAGTGAGTCACACAAATTTTTTGGTTTCCCACTGCATATAAAAGTTATGTTTATACTATACTGTAGTTTATTAGATGTACAATATAGCATTGTGTCTAAAAAGTACATACCATGATTAAATAATACTTTATTGCTAAAAATTTCTAACTAATATCTGAGCCTTCTGCAAATAATCATCTTTTTGCAATAGTAACTTCAAGGATCACTAAACACAGATCACCATAACAAATATAATAATAATGAAAAAGTTTGAAATATTGCAGAATTACCAAAATGTGACAGAGAGATGAAGTGAGCAAATACTGTTGGAAAAACAACGCCCATAGATTTGCTCGATGCAGGGTTGCCACAAACATGCAATTTGTAAAAACGCAGTATCTGAAGTGCATTAAAACTAGGTAAGCCTGTGGATAATCTTGTTAAATAAGACTTTCAGCTTTGAATCCTTCGAATCAGAAGATAAACCATCAGGGTGAGCTCCTTCCTTCTCCCAGTAGCTCACACGCTGTTCTATGATTCCTCTCCCCTTTCCTCTGACCTGCGACTTGAGATAGGGCAGCTCTTTCTGGGAGGATTCTGTTCAGCATCCAGGCTGTTTAGGAGCATAGGCTCTCCTCGTCTTAACAATTGGAATCAAATGGAATCCCACCCGGGCTCATTGACCACTATATATTCCAGGTGTCCTTTAGTGGCATTTTACTTACTCTACAAAGCCATGTGTGAACTTGAGACCAGTTAACATTGATAACATTTCTTGAGAGCTGATTTTTAAAAATTACTATAAGGGACGTACGTCCAAATAGAGGAGAATGTCAACTGGAGTGCCTTAGCCAACTTGAACCCTGGGATATAGTTGAGTTCTTGAGAAATGTTATCAATGTTAACTGGTCTCAAGTTCACACATGGCTTTGTAGAGTAAGTAAAATGCCACTAAAGGACACCTGGAATATATAGTGGTCCATGAGCTCGGGTGGGATTCCATTTGATTCCAATTGTTAAGACGAGGAGAGCCTACGCTCCTAAACAGCCTGGATGCTGAACAGAATCCTCCCAAAAACAGCTGCCATATTTCAAGTCACAGGTTAGAGGAAAGGGGAGAGGAATCATAGAACAGCGTGTGAGCTATTGGGAAAAGGAAGGAGCTCACCCTGTTGGTTTATCTTCTGATTCGAAGGATTCTGGAGAACAGTATGGAGGTTCCTTTAAAAACTAAAAATAGAACTACCATATGACCCAGCAATCCCACTACTGGGCATATACTCTGAGAAAACCATAATTCAATGATACATGTACCACAATGTTCATTGCAGCCCTATCTACAAGAGCCAGGAGATGGAAACAACCTAAATGTCCATCAAAAGACGAATGGATAAAGAAGATGTGTCACATATATACAATGGAATATTACTCAGCCATAAAAAGAAACTAAATTGAGTTATTTGTAGTGAGTTGGATGGACCTAGAGTCTGTCATACAGAGTGAAGTAAGTCAGAGAGAGAAAAACAAATACCATATGCTAGTGCACATATATGGAATCTAAGAAAAAAGGTACTGATGAACCTAGTTGCAGGGCAGGAATAAAGATGCAGATGTAGAGAACAGACTTGAGGACACAGCGGGGAAGGGGAAGCTAGGACGAAGTGAGAGAGTAGCAATGACATATACACACTACCAAATGTAAAATGGATGGTTAGTGGGAAGCTGCTGCATAGCACAGGGAGATCAACTCAATGCTTTGTGACGACCTAGAGGGCTGGGATAGGGAAGGTGGGAGGGAGGCTCAAGAGAAAGGGGATATGGGGATATATGTATACATGTAGCTGATACACTTTGTTGTACAGCAGAAACTAGCACAACACTGTAAAGCAATTATACTCCAATAAAGATATTAAAAAAATTAGAGTGGTGCTTTCTGAAAACTTACAGAAAATTTCTATTCCATTGAAGAGATAACAATACAAATAATTTTATAAGCTTATTTTTCTTTCTGGATTCATGGCCTCTAATAAAATAGTGTTTTGATGAAAAAAATAAATAAATAAATAAAAATTACTATAAGGTCTCTTTTATATTCAGGATTTTCTCCTACTGAATTTAGTCTTATTTCCTTGAATGTATGTTATATACATATATATTTCATGTTATGTTTATTTCATGTAAGATATATATTTTTTAAATTAAAACAGTACTTGAAAAGCATGCTGATTTTTGCCAAGTCTGTTTTGTTTTAATAAGACATCTAGATACAGTCAGATATGGAACAAAGAAGGAGGCAGAAATTTAGGCTGAAGTCTCAGATCTGCCAAGGGGGATCTTAAATAAGCCAATGATAATGATTTTCAAATTTACATCTCTAGACCCCAAATCTTCCTGACCTCCAGACTCATATATTCAATTGCCTCTTGACATTGCTGTTGGGATGACTAATGGGTGTCTTGAACTGAACCCATCCAAAACCAAAATTAAGAAACTCTTGATTTCTCCTCTCATATTCCAAATCTGCTTCATCTCTTTGTTCCATTTTAAAAGTGGCATCTCCATTCTCCCAGGGGCTCATGTCAAAAAGCTAGAAATCACCTTTGACATTTTTCTTTCTCCTACGCTTCATACTTGTTAAATTAATGAAACAAGGAGGCCATTAGACGGAGGTGGCTCTAAGGTCTTGGCAGCCTAGTAGGCAAACCAAAATGTAAGCCTGTAAATGCCTCAAGGTTATGAAATCAAAACACTAAGGACAGCCAATCACAAGCAGCCAACTAGGCTTTAAGCTATAGCCAATCCAATAACTTCCTTTCTTTGCTCCTGGACTTTCTCCACATTAAATCTTCCCCCTAGCTTCTGTCCAGGAGCCCTCCTAACGACTTTTGGTTTGCTGTTGCCAAGTTCAAATTGATTTTTGCTCAGATAAACTCATAAAATTTTTAATATGCCTCAGTTTATTTTTTAACACACCCAACCCCTCAGCAAATCTTGTTAGCTCTATCTTCAGAATATTCCTAAAATCTGACCACGTGGCACTCTGCCTCCATCATCCCCCACTGCTGCCTGGACTACTATAATCCTCTCCTGACTGGTTTTTCTGCTTCCCGTCTTGTACACACTACAGTTTCACTCCACATAGCAGCCAGCATGACCAGTTCGAATGGAAACTGGATCATGTCACCCTCTTTCCTGAAACCCAACCATCGCCAATCTTGTGCTTCGCACAGAGAATAGATTCTAAGCTTCTTAGCTTGGCCTTCAAGGCCTTACATGATTAACCCTGGATATTTGTGTGATCTCACTTCACAAACTCTCCCTCTTGCTCACAGAGTTCCAAACATACTTCCTGCTGTCTCTCAAATACATATTACATCCTCTTAGCTCAGAGTCTCTGCACTTACTGTTCTCTCTGCCTGGAAATCCTCCCTTAAAATAGACAAATATCTTGTCCCTTGCATCAATCAGGTGTCTGCTCAAACTCCCTCAGAGTGCTTTGCATCAGATCCAAAAGAGCTCCCACTTTTAATCCTATTGCTCAGTTTCTTTACTGTGCTTCGTTTCTCTTCCTAGCTCCCATCACTCTCTGACATTTTGCTCAAACACATACCCACACTTCGTCACTCCTCAATTGAATATAAGTGCGATGAGGACAGAAACTTAGAGTGTTCTGTTTACAACTTTCCATTCCCAGTAACTAGACCAGTGCCAGCCATTCAGTAAAGGCTACACGAAAAATTGTCAATGAATGAAAGCATGCAGGCTAGGGGCCTGTTTCTTTTCTATAAAATAAATGTTTCAATAAGATGATCTATAAGATCTCCACTAGCTTTAAAAGCCCATGATTCCTTGCTTTATTTTTTGGTTATGATCTTGATTTGTTATGCACAGAAAAACTGTGGCAGAAAACAGCAGTGTGGGAGGCAATGAGCTGGACCTAATAGCATCTCTACCAAAGCTTTTAAGGATTGTCTCTCAAATTTTCTTCTGATGAAACTTCTCACTCCCGAGAGTTTACATGTCTATGGAAAATAAATGAGTATAGCTAATGCAATAGGTGCAAGGAATCTGATTTTGCTAAACTAAGCAAACCAAGAGCCTAGTGAGGTCCAGAGGCTTGGGCCAGCCTTCCTATCTCCAGAGAGCTTTACATAAGCAGCCATATAGGCAAGGACATCCCCAGATTGTTCTGTTTGAGGTCCTAATTAGTAGGTACTTCCCAGACAGTGTATTATAATCAAATGAGCAATCTGATTCTGATGACCTGTTCCAACACATCCTGTGGATGTTGACAAATCATTCATTATCTGAGCTTCATCTATTGAATGCATGGACTGAAATAATGAAATACTTTCATGCAGAAATTGATCTGTATGTTTAAGGTGCAGAGATAGACAGACAGAGCTCTTTCATAATGTTCATGCTGGCAAACCTTTTTTGGCTTCCATTCAGCATGAGGAAGCTTGGAGTCAATTTAGAGTAACCCCAGTACTATTCTTTAGATGGATGAGAGGGGCAGTACAGTTCATTTTTAAACACCCTTACTTGTAGTCGAGCATTCACATAAAATACAGAAGATGTACAAATTGTTTTTTGTCCATTGCCTCCAACTTTTACCCTCAGGGTCGCTAGGAAAGCAGACCTCTTCCGCCATGGCCAAGGAAGGTCTATGACCCTACTGCATTTCTCTCTGTGGGCTACCTCTTTTTCTCAAGTCTCTGGCCCAAGTTAACAATTATTTGTGTGTGGGGCTGTACAAAGGGATCAGTACTTGGAAAGCTTCAAGTGGAGGACTGGTAAGACAGTAGAACAGTTTTATACTGGCAAAATAATCTCTTCTTTGCACAGCTAGAGTTTCTGTTTCTTTCCTCATTTGATCTGCACTACCGAATTCCTTCTTTTGCTCTCCTGATTTTAATGTGTCTAATTCCCATGAAGAAGGAAGAATGAGAGAGAGAAATAAGTTTATCTCATCACAATTAGCAAAATAAGATGGAGATGCGTTTGAAGGAGCCTTGCTCATGAGACGGATAAACCAAGCCAAGGGTATTAAGTAACACTGAACAACAACAGTTGCAGAAGCTACAGACACAAGCTTTAGAATCCAGCTTTCTGTTTCTTATACTATGATATATACTACATGTATAGGTTCTGTACATTAGCTCAGAATCCCACCTGAGTCCCAGAGATCTGGTTCTGCTTTGGCAAGTTATAAGTGAGAGAAAAGAACAGCAAATGAAAGGGTTAGATCAGCTCTTGATTGGCAGCTCTGTTGCCAAAATTACAGCCAAGTTTAAACCTCAGGTTCATGAGGC
Source organism: Globicephala melas (assembly GCF_963455315.2). Taxonomy (NCBI): domain Eukaryota; kingdom Metazoa; phylum Chordata; class Mammalia; order Artiodactyla; family Delphinidae; genus Globicephala; species Globicephala melas. The sequence goes on along the minus strand of NC_083319.1, from coordinate 57,989,116 downwards.
GTATTGCTCCAAACTGAAAGCATACCAATGCACCTGAGCACCTGAGATTAGCATGTGCAAACCACTGTGCTCAGCATTCCAACTGTAATGTCAGGCAGAGTGGGGAGCCATAAAATGTGAAGTCAAAAGGCTGACTGAGTTGTCAATGGAAGGTTCATTACTATGATGTGCTCCTTGGCATTTACCCAACCTGAGGCTATGACATTAACATGCGGTTCTTTATGTGAATCCAAGTTTTGCTGCTGCTTCCCCAGAAAAAAATGTTGGGGGGGGGGACCTAAAATATTTTAATTTCTTCTGCAGCTTCACCAAAAGCCCAGGAATAGTTTTAGATGTATATGAAGGCTATCATCTGAAATAAAAGTATAAGACTTTTAAAACTTTTATTCATATATTACACATATGTAAATAAAAGTTATGATAAATGCTGTCATCCTTTCAGATATTTTTCAAATCAATCTGCATGTGCATCTTCAAAATACTTAAAAGACAGGGAAAAGATAAACTATTCCCTAATACCACTGAGGGTTATTAAATTTAAGGAAAAAGAAAGAGAAAAGGGCCTTCCTGCTTTTAATAACAAAGCAATCCAAAGGTCTTTTCCAATTGAGAAGAGCAACTTCTAAACATATATCTAAACGTATATCAGTGTCCAAGGTTTGGACTGCTTTTTGACAACACACGACATAAATCCTGCTTAGGGAATAATTGCCTGGGATGGTGCTGAGTTACCAGGTCGTTTAAATCGATGCTGTGTGCTATTGCACACTTAAAATTATTTACACTGCTCTTATCCTAGCTACAATCTGTTCTCTCACACTAATGCAGTGGAGAGCAATTTACTCCAGAATACCAAAGTCCTTCTGATTTCATTTTTGCTTCCACATCTGCTGCTCTGAGCACAGGTCCTAGAAATAAAACCAAATAAAGAAGCACATGGAAGCTTTGGGGAAAGTGGGTTTTAGAGTAAACATCAATGAAATTTTCAAAGTTCTGACACTTTGTTCTAATTAACTTTAATGGTTAGTTGCAGTTGCTCTTTGAGAGATTTGGAGGATTTGTTCCCTCCTTCCTCCCTCCCTCCCTCCCTTCCTCCCTCTGTTAACTTTTTGGACACATCTCCCCTTCAGGACTGAGGCAGAGGGTGTCCCCTTGAAGTGAGGCTATGCTCGGTGGCTCATGTTACTCACACTTTTGAAGTGATTGGCTGTTTGTGAAAAGTAAGAGAGTTCTGATCAACAGAACTAAAATGATTGGTAAACCTTGGAAGATATCAAACTTCAGTGTTTTATTTAATCTCAATTGTTTCATTATCTTTATAATTATTAATTTTTTTTAAAAAAATTATTTATTTATTTTGTTTTATTTATTTTATTTATTTTGGCCATGCCACGCTGCTTGCAGGATCCTAGTTCCCTTACCAGGGATCGAATCCAGGCCCCTGGCAGTGAGAGCATTGAGTTCTAACCACTGGACCGCCAGGGAATTCCCTTGTCACATTATTAAACCTACATTATATTTACATCTACCTGAAAAGCACTGTAAGTTCTTAGATTTTTTTTTTTTAACCAAAAAAAAAAAAAACCCCAGAAAACCACCAAACAAACCAGGAGGCAGCTAGAAACGAACTGAGAAATCAGACACTAGATCATGGATAACTAGTGAAAAATCAAAAACCTCCCCATTATGGCAAGCCAAGGTCTAAGATGTGCTTCTGCCTATTCTGGGGTTCCAGAGTGGAAATCTAGGGGTTGCCAACATGCTGGAGGTTAGGTTATTAAAAACTCCATTGTTCTGCCAGAGCTTTTTCATCATCTTTCAGTAGAGGCTCTTGGTTGCCTATCCCAAACCCGCCTCTTTTCTTCTCAGCTAATAACACCCCAACTTTATTCATGTGTCTAGCTTTCAGGGATGAAATACTGAATATTCTAAGGAAAAAAATCCACAAGTTTAACCTGTTTCCCCTTGTGATTGGTTTAAGGGTGAGTACGTAACCCAGTTCTAGTCCATGAGATTAAGAGATAACTTGCTGGGAATTTTGTCAGAGAGGTTTCCTCAGGAAGGGATGGACCCTCTTCTTTTGATTACTGAGTCTATAGTTGATGCCTGGCACTACTGTGGCCATCCTGTGACCAGGGGGTAAACCAGTGTGAGGACAAGCCAACAAGCTACAGAAGACAGAAAACCTTGTGTCCTTGATGGCCTGTTAACCCAATGAAAGCATCCTACTGAAACGTCCTATGGAAAAAAATAACCTCAGCCTACAAGGGAGAATATTAAGGTCAACAAAATTGATAGGAGGTTGAAGAACCTTTGTAAGAAAAAATGATTAATTTGAATGTTATCAGCTCCCTACCCAACCTCCTAAACCCTACCATAAATGACTTCTGATCAACTTCTGTGCACAGGAAGAAGTAACCAGTTAAGAATCACATCACTCCACTCTCTGGCAAGACACTGAGAGTAAAGGTAGACCCATTTAAAGCACTGGTTGCAGAGGGTGATACAGGGTTATGAAGCAAGTACTCCTCACTGGCAGGGTAGCCTGTTGGAACTGGACGTATAAAAGCAGGACCGAAGTGAGCTCCTGGATTTGGAAAGTTGGGAGCAGAATAACAGCATCCTGGATGAGGTATTGGACATGCCAGTGATGGTGTCAGAGCAATATTATTGAAAACCTGAAGAGCAAGAAAGGAGATGAGGCCATCTAGGGACCACATGAGAGCACATATGGACTTCCTAGATGCCTTGGGAGGAATTTGAGGATGGGATTGCTGGGTGTACAGCCAGAGGGCTATTCTTTTGTTAACTTTATTGCATACCTAGATCACTGTGACAAGGGAAAACAAGGGTTCTCAGTTACCAAACCAACAGTCACTTTGATTTGGGTTAGAATGGAAAATTGATGTGTGGAGAGAAACTCCTTAATAACTACCAGGCCAAAATGGCTTTAATTAATGGTATACTGGTGAGTTGTTGTTGTTTTAATGGAGTTTATTAAAGTTGTATAATCATAACACAATGAATGAATATATTCCAGAGTACAACCGGCTACTCATTCGATATGTTATACGATAACTTAAGTTTTTTAAAGTACTGTTTCTGAAACTTCACTGTGTCTAAGACTCACCTAGAGTCCTTGTTTAAATTGTTGAATTCTAGAGTCTGTTGATTCTCATTATGAAGGTCTGAGGTGGGGGCAGAAATCTGTATTTTCAACAAGTTTCCTATGTGATTCTAACATAGGTGATCCACACATTAAGAAACTGTTCTAAGAATTGTGCATTAAAGTACAGATGTTATAAATAAAAACATGTGGTTTTCTCTCCAAGAAGGCTTTGCATCTGAAATACTGTTCCACCATTAGGAATGATGTTGATACTGAACAGTCCTCTTGGGATCTACAAATAGTCCATGAGTTGTGATTTAGCCACCCAAGAGCTATTGAATTGCTGTCATTTTTCTTCATAGAGATTCCTTAAACCTTACAGAAAGGAATTTTTTTGTTGTTGTTGAAGAGGAGAAATGAGAAATATGGAAGATAACACTCACTTCATATTTCCTCCCTCACTGAAAGCATAAGTATAAGAGGAGGTCAAAAGTCACCATCCTTGAGACCTAGAAGCAAAGTATTGACTTGTGATTTTCTGAGAGCAGAGACTGTTATTCATCTTTGCATTCTCAGCACCCACCTGTGACACTGCTCTACCTACTACCTTGCATGTAATAGAAACGTACTAAATATCTGTCAAACGTTAGTGGATTTGGGGTGTTTCTGGTCTGAGCTTAAAATAACCCTAAGACAGCAACAAATATATACTAAATTCTTGGCTCTAAGAGGTAAGAGCAATGTATATATATATATTTTTTTATTGTTTGTCCACCATTGTGGGCACTTAACAAATGTTTGTTGAATGACTAATGGATGTATGAATATATATAGATTCTAAGACTCTAGAATCCTCTTTTACATGACATCAGTTTTCCAAACTAGTTTTTTAGTAACAGAACCTTCCCTTCAAAGAAAAACTCATGGAGGATCCCTTCAGATAAGACAGACATATGCAAAGTTGAGAGACTGGAGGCTGAAGATTCCTTTCCTTTGCATGTCCACAGTCTATCAGCAATAAATAATCCCTGAACCAATTTCTCTTAACCTAATTTAAAACTATTAGTCTGTACAATCTTCACAAGGTTCTTGTACAACTTTCTATACTTCTAGAGCTTATACTTTCGTATCATGGGTTATTGAAACACTAACTTTTGTATGGCTCTGTGTCACATTTTGGTAATTCTCCCAATATTTCCATCTTTATTATTATTATTTGTTATGGTGATCTGTGATTAGCGATCTTTGATGCTACTACTGCAAAAAGATTTTGACTCAAGGAAGGCTTAGATGACGGTTAGTATTTTTAAGCAATAAAGTATTTTTTACTTAAGGTATGTCCATTTTTTAGACATAATGCTATCGCACACTTAATAGACTGCAGTATACTGTAAACATAACTTTTATATGCACTGGGAAACCAAAAAATTTGTATGGCTCACTTTGCTGCGGTGCTCTGGAACCAAACCCACAATACCTCTCAGGTCTCCTTGTATATGATTAGGAAACATAGTTACTCTGCACGTTTCTTTTTAATTCATTTTATAGATTGTGTCTATCATAAATTCTACTTATAGTAGACTATGGTAGGTATAATTTTTCCTTTCTCTACACACTTTCCCACCACTTTCTTCTGGTCCGTTTCCTGAGCTGGTGGAAATAAAAATTATAGCGCCCCCTAACTCCACCCCAGTGACTAGCACTCACCACCACCATCATCATTGTTATCTCAGGTAGGTGCATCAACCAGGCTGGCCAGTCAGAATGCTCATCTCCCTAACTACAGTGATTGGCTCAACAGTGAGCATGTGACTTGGGACTGATGAATGGGTGCTGGGAAGGAAAGGTCTTCTTTCCATTTTGCTGCTATGCTATAAAGGTGTTGGTGTGAGGATGATGGTATCACCTTGCTCCCCACATGGGAGAAAACAGGCAAGATAGGGAATGACCTGATGATATCATTTGAACCCCTGGATCTGGCTATGCTCTTATACTGTTCTCTGACTTAACAATTTGTGTGAGCTTTAACATTCCCTGTTCTCTTAAAATAGACTTAGTTGATTTCTGTCACTTAAAAATCAAAAGATGTCTTTTAAACCAAACAGTAATTGTATTCAGAAGAACAGGAGAAATTTTTGAACTTTTAGAACACTGAAGAGCATTTACCATACTGAACTGAATTTACTTAATCTCTTTCTTACTTATTTATAATATCAAAAGAACCATGTAGACTACATGTGAGATTATACTGTAGCATACTGAAAGTTTGTAGTTAGTAAAATTTTTTTCAAATAGCAGCTACAAGGATTCTGATATTTTATTTTATTTGGACAAACATCATTGCATGTCTTATTTTATAGGTACTATTCTGGGTGAGAAAGGTAGAAACAAGGAAGAAGTGGGTGTTTCTATCTATTTAAAATTTCTTCTCTGTGATTTTTTTGCAATTTCCAAATTTTGAACAGAAATTATGCCTTAACTTTTAAATTACTTTCAACAAATTAATAATAATTGTTAACACTTAATTAGGGCTCCAAACGTACTTGATACACGCCAAGCTAAATACTTATGTACATCAGCTTAGTTGGTGTGGTAGTGAGCCATCAAGATGGCCTGTAGTGATCCTTGACTCCTGGTAATAACACTCTTGTGTAGCCCTCACACTGAACAGGGCTAACCTATGTAACCAATAGGATATTGTGGAATAGATGATGCGTGACTTTTGAGACTGTCATAAAATATGTTGCTCTCTCTCGTATTACTCACTCTGGAGGAAGCTAGCTGCCATGTTGTGAGGACACTTAAGCCCTACAGAGGAGTCCACATGGCGGAGAACTGAGACCTCCTGCTAACAGCCACACCAACTCATCATCACGCAAGTGAATAGATCCTCTAGCCCCAGTCTAGCCTGTAGATGGTTGAAGCTGCAGCCAACATCTTGACTGCAACCTCAGGAGAGATCCTGAACCAGAGCCATCCAGCTATGCAGCTCTGGAATTCCTGATTCACAGAAACTATGAGATAATAAATGGTCATGTTTTTTAACTCACTAAGTTCTGGGAGAATTTGTTATCCATCAAGAGAGAACAAATACATTTAGTTCTATTGCAATCCCCATCTTATAAGTGAAAAAAATTAACGCTTAGAGAAGCTATAAAATGAGCTCAAGATCACAAAGAAAATAGTGAAAACACCTGGATTGAAAATGAAGCCTGTCAGATTCCAAAGCCCTATATTACCTACTGGGCACACATATTCTGGAAGGCAGACAATAAAAGTCAATCTTAAATGGCTCCTCACACAGCAACTTCATGTGTTATCTCTCTCCCACTAACCCTGGACAAGTAAAAGGAAGACAATGTGATACTGTCGTTATTATAGTTCAAAAAAAGTTGAATATTGGCAATTTTATATGTTAAAACCTTACAGAAAATATACCCTCAGTAAATGTCTCCTTTTCCTGTGACATCAAAGGGAGGCTGTGACATCTTTTATAGTTTTTACAACGTTCTGAGGTAGAGGTAACGTGTCTCCTAGAATAATAATACTCGATAAGGTTTAAATTAACAAATATTCCATATATTAAATTTATAAATAATTATGGATTTTCAAAAAGAGGAGAGGAAGCAAAATGACTCATGATAAATAGATGAGAGAGAAAAAAAATGTATGTAGGTATGTATACTTAGAACAGAGGCAGTCATGCTCAAGCATACCTGCTGCCTTGTCTACTCTCCATCCTCTGCTACCCTCTTGGTCACTGCACTTCCCAAACCTTTGCCTTAACAAGTATTACAAAAAGATCGTGTACCCAGCTACCACCCTCTTAGTCTCCGCCTTTTGCTACTCTGCTCCAGCCACACACATAAACATGTCTCAGTTGCCCTCTGCGTGCACAATGCCTGCCACAGGACAACCACTACCCTGCGCTGCAATGAGAATGTGTCTATGTGCATGCGTATATGCGTGTGCCATTGTGCACTGTCTGTGACCTGACACTCTCCATCCAGCTGCATTTTCAACATCTGCATTTAATTCTGCCATCACAGCTCACCTTTCCCTTTACTAACCCCCAGCACAATCCCCTTAAGATTATTCTTGCATTTTTATTATTTCCAGAATGTTGAAAGCAGAACCTGCTGGCTACAGCAGAACCATGTGAGCTACACAAAACATGAAGCTGAAATCAAAATGAATCAGCAGGACAGACAACAAACAGAAAAAGGCACTGGAGCACCACTGTTCATATAGGAAAACTCCAGGGAGACTCAAAGCACCCTAGCTCTGCCCAGAGAGCAAGGCAATGTGGTGCCTTCAGAAAGCAAGTATTTCATAGAAAATACTGGTTTAAAGTAATGTTTCCTTAGTTCTTCTAACTACTACAGTCCTAAAATGCAAGTAGATAAGAAAAGGGGGAATAACTCCAAATTGAGTATTCAAGAAGAATGGATTGTGATATAAGCTCTGCTGACAGCTAGTTGTATAATCTTGGCAATATTTTTTTTCATTTCTCTGAGTCTTATTTTTTTCTCTATTAACGATGGTGGTTTAACTATAAGATTCCTAAAATCACTTCTGCATTAACATTTTTCTGGTATTAATTAAGGAGCGAGTCATAATTTAATGAAGTTGAAAATTAGCTCAGTAGGGGAAAGTTAAAATAATAAGATTAGAGAAATGATTTAAAGTGAGCATATAATGGTCCTTATTTTAATAGAGAGAATTTTTTAAAGATGAAGATTATCTGGACTTAATCTTAACTTCAGTCAGCATGAGAGGAAGTACACTTTATTTGCTTAGGTTAGTTTTAACAGGGATCTCCCTGACTGCACTGGATGCCAAAGTGGCAATACGCAATGGGAAAGAATGTACCTATCCTCTTAAGACAACTGTCAAAACGCATATGTACTTATTTCTTCAAATGGTCTATTCCAAGCAGAAAGAATATGCAGGTGGCTTTTCATTGATCCTTTGATTTCATGCATTTCATGGACAGAGTATTTGATGTAAGAGATTAAAATCCCTACTTTTAACCTGTGCTTTCTTCTTTTTTCCACTATTCATCTACTGTCTGTCTCCCCCACTAAAGCTCACAGTGCTTGAAGGGAGAAGACAGATGTTGGAAAGACAATGGCAAAATATGGTAAGTGCCACAGGCAGTGGTTTGCTGGTAAATTTTATGACTTTTTCTATCATAAGTAAGATCACCACCCCTTTAATCCTACACACACACACACACACACACACACACACACACACACAGAGTAAGGACCAATGTTCATATTTATTATAACTGTTTGTGGAAAGTAGAATAATTATTGTAATAGTTAACATAGTTTACTATGTGAAGGCTTTATATTAAAAGTTTAATAAATGATCTCATAGATCCCTCACAGTAACCCTTGGGAATAAGAAAAACTTTTATCTCTACTTTACAGGCGAGGAATTCAAGAGTTGGAGAGGTTAAGCATCTTGCCCAAGGTCACACTACTATTAAGTGGTGGAGCCAGGATTTGAACCATGGTGGTCCAATTTCAAAGCCCACTGTGGCTGGCCCAACAGAGAGATACCAGGTCTGATTCATACAACCCTCAACTGGAGCCTGATCTTACACTTTTTTTTTTTTCAGGAAACAGGATTAAGTTAAGGATCAATGTGCAAAGAAAATTCCATCTCCTACTTGCAAGAGTGAGGACCACACTCTGTATTGTGGTGGTCACACTCATATGCTGCCCCAGTGCAGCTTGGCCTCTATATTAATGACTTTCAAACATCTTTGACTGTGACTCACAGTAAGAAATACATTTTACATTGCATCCAAGGGTGCACGTGCATGCACACACACACACACACACACACACACACACACACACACAAACACCTAACAAACAAAACTTCACAGGAAAGTACTTAATCATATAATATGTAATATACTCCTTTTTTTGTCGATTACACTCTATTCCATTCTATTTCATTATTGATAGAGACTCACCAAAATGACTCCCCAACTGCAATTTTGAATAATGCTGCTCTATAAAATTCCTCCAGTGGTGGGCTTCCCTGGTGGCGCAGTGGTTGAGAGTCCGCCTGCCGATGCAGGGGACACGGGTTCGTGCCCCGGTCCAGGAAGATCCCACATGCCGCAGAACGGCTGGGTCCGTGAGGTATGGCCGCTGAGCCTGCACGTCCGGAGCCTGTGCTCCGCAGCGGGAGAGGCTACAATGGTGAGAGGCCCGCATACCGCAAAAAAAAAAAAAAAAAAAAATTCCTCCACTGGTATGTCTCCCCCCCCCATCTCCCCTTGTTTTCATCCCAACTTACTACAATATGATCATTGTATTCCGTGAGAGACACATATACTTTAGAAATAATTTGAGAATGTTTTAATAAAATTTTGTCACTTCTTATCAAAGAGGAGCATTAATTATTTGGCAATAATAAATACCTCATTTCCTTATGATGTCAGAAAAATAAGTTTGTATAAATAAAATATGAACACAAAAATGATGCAACAAAACTAAATAACCATGGTTTAAATTATAGTATTTAGCACATCTATTGATTATTCATATACACATACATATATTTATGTATATATATAATTAAATTTCCAATGGTGTCTATATCCTATTAAAATAATTGGATAAACTTTCACCAAGTTGGAAAAGTAAATTTAGGATTGTCTAGCCTAAAATATAAGCTATGTAGCTCCTATAAAATTCAATGTGAAGAGCCCTGGGGGACATGTTAAATAAATAGTTATCCTCCAAACTAAGAACTGCCTTGGTACAGACAGAGCTTCCACGTTGACGTGTCACAGACAACGGGTTCGAATATGAACCCCAAGTTGAAAATGAACATCTAAGGGACAAATGCTGCAATCATGGGGGTTGGTTTCCAATTGGAGTTGCTTCTCACATGGGCTCCTTTAAGTAGGGCAAATGGCAATAGAGATTTATTGATTGCCTGAACAATAAGGACATCACCTAATATCGGGTTATTTGGTGGCAGGGGATAAGGATTTTTTTTCTCCTTTGTTCCTCAGGAGAGGTAATAGAGAAAATGAGAAAGTAAAGTGTGCGAGATCAGAGTTCAGCCATATGGAGGGACCCCAAAGCCCTATTTTGCAGAAATGGCCACAAGATTTTAAGAAAGGAATGCTTACTATTTAATTTTTATATTGCTTATGATTCTTAAATGTAAATCTCCTTCTTTTCCTTAAATATTCTTTTATACCCATAAAATCCTTATAATGAATTTTTTTTGGTTTTTGTTTGTTTGTTGTTTTGTATTTTTATTTGTTGTTTGTGTTTGAACATCAAGTAAAGGGACTGAGTTCTACATCTGGGTTGATACAGTGAGTCTGGGGGACAGCTCATTTGGGATGACAGGCAAATGTGTAACTGAACTATGTCAGCAGAAGCAAGACTTGGAGCTGCAGGTGGCCATGAAATGCAAAGCCTGCTGGGAATTCACAGACACACTTACTGATGGCACTGTATCTTCCACAGGATGCACAGTGGGGTCATGACTTGATCTTATTTAGATCAAGGAGCAGTTACCCCAACTGATATCACGTATTTGTTTTTTTAAAATAAAACTACATGTGGCTCTTAAACTTATGTCTAAATCCAAAATATCCAAAATATACATATATTACTTCACTTCTAAAAGAGGGATATGTATTAAACAATAGGACAATGTTTGGTAATTTAGATTGGAAACATTGTTGGGAATCTAGGCTATTATGCTATTGTTCATCACACTCATAAGTGGACCTTCTATAAAATACTTAAGTTCAAGTGAGTGAAACTTAATCCAGGACCCTATAAAATTCATATTCTTATATTTAGTTTAGGAATTTCTAATTTGTAAGGTTCTTTTCAGTCAAAAAAAAGCAGAAAATTGGAGAAATCCTACTTAAAGTACAGACTGAAATATTTTTTGTGCTGAAAACCTGATTAAAGTAACACACACAAGGGTCGTTCACATTTTTTAGGCCACTCTCATTTTCCATTTCATCTGCACCCCTTCATGTTTTAGCCTTACTGGACAAGTGTGTCATAAGTTTCTAAGTTTCTTATTTTCTAATATGCTTTACAATATTATTTTCTATAGATCATATTCTTTCTATGAGAGTTTACCTAATAACAGAGGAACAGGGAAGGGGAGGAGAGCAGAAAAGAATTAATGTTGGTTGAGCTCCTAAGTGCCTCTTTTATGTGTGGCCATTATGAAGATCCTTCCTTCATAAATTATTTCATTAAATTAAGTAGTCCTCATATATTATTATCCCCATTTTATAAAGAAAGCTTAAGAAAATCAAGTCACTTGACCAAGATCACATAAACAATAAGTGAGGTCCACTTCTGACTATACCAGAGGTTTCCAAAGTATGCTCACGTGTCAATTAAACATGTCCCAAAGAAACCAGAAGTTGCTTGATCACACTAGCTTGGCAAATACTGAATTAAACAACATCAAAAGGTTTCTTTACTACAGGACTTCTCTGAGTCATTAATATGTTGAGATTGATTGTCATTTTCCAAGAAGGTAATATAGTAAGCAGAAACTTTCACTAATTTTTTAAAAAGAGTACCTCCCAGAACTAGTGTTCAGTGAATTATTCCCTTTGGGAAATAAATACTACACAAACTATGTCACCTCCAAAAAGAAAGGATTTGATCGATCTATAACAGTGCAATGACATGATCACAATCTTCCAGAATGTGGTTTAGGACAGGTGGCTGGTAACACATCAAACATGCCCTGCAATTCTGAGCACAAGTAAGGAGTCTTTATTGATTTTCTCTGGTTGCTTGACAGCCTGAGCCCATGGGTGATGTAGGGCTACAAATCCCATCAAATTCACAGGAACTTTTCAACAGACTGTGTCTGCCTCTGATGCTGCAGTGATATGGTTGAACCCTTGTTGGGTTTATACATTGATTATAACCTTGGATAACATGCCACTGCAATTTCTAACTTTCTGGCTGAAGAAAGGGTCCTACTGAGAAAAATAAAAAGCAAAAGACCAACGGAATTTTCTTCCTCTCTGATGCATGTTGTCTTTTTGTTTGATAGTTATTTTTACTAAAAGTGTAATTTTATTGTATCATAATTTTGATTGAAAAAACAATTTTTGTTGAAAATTCTGGTAAAAAAATCAAACACTATAAAAACATATGTAAAAAACATAATTCTTTCTTCCAATTCACTTCTCTTTTCCAAAGTCAGTACTGAGACCAATTTCTTAGAAAATTATTTCAGATGTTTTCTATGTATATACAAGCATATATACATGAGTGTGTTTATGGGTCTTTTTGCAGGGAGGTACATATATTGAGAATTACTACATAGAGTGTTCTGGTCCTAATGTTCTGAAGATTTCCTGAATTAAGATCTTTTTCCGGTAACTTAACTTGAGATAGAATGGGTTAGTATAATCCATTTCAAGTGGAATACCAAATTTAACTAGCTGGACTGGCCTTTTTAAAGAATACAGCCATGTTAATTGATGTCCCACACAGCCCAACCATTCTCCGTGACACCATTCTATGATCTGAGTATTTGTCCTCAGGGAAATACCAAGTGAGCAAGGGAAAGTGACATGAATGGGAAGGTGGAGAGAAAAGCAGGGACTGGTTGGCCCTGTACAGAAGGTGGCTTTTATTTTAAGGGTGACATGAAACCATTTAAAGGTTTGACTGGTGATTGGGTAATTGTACTAGTTGTATTACCTGTGCTGTCCAACACAGTAGCCAAGAGCCACATGTGATTATTGAGTATTTGAAATGAGGTCAGGCTGAATTGAACTGTGCTATAAGTGTAAAACAGACATTGGATTTTTAGACTTAGAAGACTCAGAATGAAAAAAAATTGTAAAATATCTCAAAAATGTTTAAATTGGTTACATATTGAAATTATAATATTTTGGAAGTATGTGATTAAATAAAATATGATAATAAAATTAATTTCATCTATTTCTTTTTAACTTTTTAGTATGGCTACTAGAAATTTTTAAATTACATGTGGGGCTCACATTATATTTCCTCTGGTTAACCTAAAAGAGACAAGAACATCTAAGCAAGTGCATACTGGAAGTCTTACTGGTCTATTGGATTTCTCATAGTTCTGAAACTCCATTTGCATTTTTTCTAGAATGAATATTAAGCCTAGGATGACCCAACATTTTTAAATTGTTGTTTTCAAAAATAGTATAGGCTCTTGGAAATGAATTCTTCCTGTTTGCATATGAGGGCTACTACCTAGTCTGAGAAGCAGTGAGCCATAGTGGAAAACTGATTATAGTCTGTGTCATGAGGTCTGAATTCAAGTACTGACCATGGACGTGTCATTTAACATCAGCTTTCTCGTCTGTTAAGGCAAGAATCACATCATCTGGCCTATCAACTGCCGTTGATATTGTATCAACTGAGAAAGCAGATAAGCATGTAATGAATTATTAGGCACCCTTTAATAGTTGACTAAATAGGTAAAACAAAGAACTAAGAATATTACGGGAAGTTTAAATTTAGAAGCTTTTTAAGAAACTGTGTAGTCTAACATACAACTACCCTTCCCTCATACCTCTCTGCTTCATTTTACAGATGAGGAAACTGAGTTCAGGCTTAATCCAGGTAAGTTAAAACCAACAGTAATTAGTTGGATAATCATAGATTTAAGATTATAATCCAGATCTAATTTATTTTTTCAGTAAGCACCTAAATGGCTTCTAGCCCATTCATCCGTTTATTCCATAAATACTTAGTTTCTATTATGGACCAAGAGTCCAGTGATAGCTAACAATAGCTAACATTCATTGATTCCAATACTAAGCAATGGACACATTATATAATTTATCTCATTTAATCCATCAACCCTTGAGATAGGTGTTATTAGAGCCTAATTACAAAGCGGGAAACCTAGGTTCTGTGAGGTTAAGTAACCTGCTGAAGGTCACACAGTGGGTAAGTGGCAGAGCACAGATCGAACTCCTGTTTCTCTTTGACTCAAAAGCCCATGCTATCAACCTTGTGCTTCTTCCCCAACGTGGTGAAAAAGCTGGCAGAGAAAAGCAGTCAGGTAGACAATAAACCAGGAACAGTACGGTTTACTCCATAACAAAGATATGTACAAAGTTCTCAAGGGGCCCAGAGAAAGTTTGGGTGGTCCTTCTGCTTCTTCCTCAGTCTTTCCAACCCAGTAAATGGCATGAACACACACCCATTCCATTAAACCGTTCCAAACTTAGTTATCCTTGATTATCCTCTTTGCCACTCTGACACCACTCAAATCAATTCTGCCTCCAGTGAGTATCCCCTGTTCTACTTCTCTCCACCTGCACCATCATCACTTTCCTGCCTCCCCTCCACACCATCATTCCATGCCTGGAATGTTAACATGCCTACTAATTGGCTACAAACTTTCTTGCGTCCTCTCTACAAAAACCTTTTCCCACCAAGCAACCAGAGTGATCTTTTGAAATTGTAAATCTGATGATGCCATTCCTCTGAGTCAAAACTTTAAATGGTTTCGTATTAACCTTATAATAAAAGCCTCATTCCGTACATGGCCAACGAGCCCCTGCTTCCATCTCCAACTTGCCATTCATGCCACCATCCCTTGCTAGCTTTGCTTTAGCCACACTGGCTTCCTTTTCATTTCCAGAACAAGCCAAGCTTTTGCCCTCCCAGAGACTTTGCATATGCTTCTGACAGGGTGCCCTGCTCTTGGCGTTCTACATGGCTGGATCCTTCTCATCCTGTAGGCTCCACTTAAATGGCTGCTGGCGCCTCTAAGCACATTTCCACTATTTTCAATCTTCACAGCATTTTCATCTAATTGAAAATATGTATTTATTCCTTTAGTGACATGCTTACTGGATCCACTAGACTGCAAGCTCCAGGAAGGGGAGGGATCACGGTAGTCTAGCTCCCCTCTGAATATCCAATACTTGACCTTGTGTCTGGCACATAGTAGATGTTTAACAAATGCTTGTAGAGTCATGAATTATAATTAAGTCTTATTGGAAGGATGGTGAAGGCATGCTAAAAAAGCAAATCAGTCATTCTCATGTCTCTTTTTGTTTGAATAACTACTTTTCTTTTTCTCTCATGCTCATGCTAGAAAAATCATAGGTAGCTCATCATGCAGTTCCCAGAATTGGAAAGGTCAATGTTCAATGCTTACAATGCTCACAGTTTGGGTGATTTGCCTTCTATATAGTCCTGCAGCCATGCATTATGGATGGTTCTCTTAAGTAAAAACTGCCAGAGAAATGAATCAGCAAGAGCTAGAAACCTGCTGTCTCCACCTAGACACAGCTGTTTTCCTGGCTCTATTCAATTCTAACTCCCTGGCTACCTAGTTCAACCAATCATTTTCTGCAGAGAGAAGAGCACAGTAGTTGGTATTTAATAAGACACACAGTTCTATCCCAGAAACAAACAGGAGCTGAATGTCTGAGTTGGATTTTTACTTCACTGTCATTTATTCCTAATCTGGGAGTTACATGCTAACTGCACTGCCACAACTCTAGCACAGTAAAAATCTAGAGCTGTTGATTGTTATTGTCTACAAACACACACACCTTTTTTAGTCTGTTACCTATTTTATCAGGATAAGAGGACAGGGGTTGGAGAGAAAAGAAGGGAAGCTAACACTTGTTGAGTGTCTGTTGGTGACAGGAAACTAGCTAAAT
Organism: Globicephala melas; assembly: GCF_963455315.2. Lineage (NCBI taxonomy): Eukaryota > Metazoa > Chordata > Mammalia > Artiodactyla > Delphinidae > Globicephala > Globicephala melas. Next base: position 57,973,304 of record NC_083319.1, on the reverse strand, counting down.
ACTTTATGCATTGCTTCTTTCATCTTCAGAAAGAAACCCTGTCAAATAAATATGACCATTACTATTGTATCCCCACTTTGGGTTGACAGAGCAGAGAGCTTAATTAACTTGCCCAAAGTTACACAGCTGGACAAAGGTAGAGCCAGGATTTGAAATCATGTCTATCTTTCTCCAAAGCCTATGCTCTCAGAAGAGAAGAGATTGAAATTCAAGTTTATTTGGGGTTTTCTGGTCAGCCAGAAACACAGTTCAAGTTTTGGTCAAAAAGCAATTGAAATTATGGCCCCAAATAGTATTTCTGGGCCATCTGAGTGGCAGCTGTGAAACATCCAGGCCTCTCTACATCTGGGAATGAAAATAAATCAGGTAAATTTTAACATGGAAGCTAGTTTGAAAGAAATATGACATATTTTGCCCTTATTTACTCAGAACTTCCTTTCCCTTTGGGTTTTTGGAAAGCACTGATTTGATAGAGAGCAGTATCTGACAGATGACTACCCCCAGAAAGAAGAGAGCAACAGATGGGGACAACCAGCCCAGAGCAGGAGTGTAGAGGGTTGGTATGCAGTGTCCACATCTGGGACAAGTTCCACAAACTGTTTTAAAAAACTGGCCTATGGGGACTTCCCTGGCAGTCCAGTGGTTAAGACTCCATGCTTCCAATGCAGGAGGCACAGGTTCGATCCGTGGTCGGGGAACTAAGATCCCATATGCCACGTGGTGTGGCCAAAGAAAATAATAATTCAAAAATAAAATAAAATGCTAATCTTGAAAAAAAAAAAAACTGGCCTCTGGGCTTACTGTTTACTACAAACACATCTCAGCTCCAATGAGACCTAGACAACTGCCCAGCAGGGCGAACCTTCAACAAGCTGCATGATTCCTATGGCTGAGCAGACAGGTGTCTGACAGCATGTAAGAGACAGGGGGAGTGACCTTCCCCCAAGAAAATGACATTGGGCATTAACTCCTGTAGACAATGGGTATCCAGAGGAGAGGATGGATGCTCAAGTCAGGCAGGGTTAGGTTCCAATACCTACTCTTTCCCTGTGTATGGGGATCCTATCCTGGTTACATAATTTCTCTAAGCCCCAATTTCCTCACCTATAAAATAGAAATGCTGGGCATTTCCTATCCTTGTGGGGAAGATCACATGGGATAGTGAAGGAAAAGCACAGTGAAGGAAAAGTGAGTCACTCTCCTTTCCTTTCCTATTTTCCTTGTGGTGTTTCTCAAACTTATTTGATCGAGTCATTCCTTTTGTTTGTTATACCTTGCCTATCAACAACTCCAAAAAGAATTTTTCTGAAAACCCACTTGCAGAAAGGGTAGTATAACAAAAGAGAGAATGTCAGTCTTCACAATTCTAGGGGTTGATCTTGAGACACTGAGGCAGATTCCCCTCCCCAGGAGCCTGCAGTAGTGGTCTCCATGATGTGCCCTTATTGCGACGACCCCTCCTTCCCTCTCTCATTTTCCTCACACCCTCTCTCCCGATTGATTTCTGGAATCACCTGCAAAGTCCTTGTCTCAGGTTCTGAATTTGGGCAAACCCAAATGAAGAGTATTTGCCACATTCTAACTAACACATGATATAATCCATGCCTGCCATTACACTGAACACCTTCTAGGGATGTGATATAATTCTTGTATATTTGTTTGTTGTAATATGGAAAAATGATTTCAATACATCCGTTTCCCTATCAACAAATCAGGGGTAATACTAATTCCTACCTCACAGGGGTTTCTGAAGACTTAAGGAGACCTGGCACATCAATATGCTTAGTATAATGTCTGCAACATAAAAAGGCAATTTAAAATGTTACCAATTACTGATTACTATCATCATTTTTATTATGAGATTAAGAGTAATGGGGCATATGGGCTTCTATTAACCTTGTTGACTGAAATATCCTTTGGCCTTTCAGCCAGTCTTCAGCACTGACCCCTTCCCTCACCCTCCCCACTAAACCCCATACCACATATAGATTGTTAAAGACAATATACTAAAACACCAGAGTGTGCTATATCATGTTACTGGGTTTAACTTCACTTTCTTACATTCTTTTACCCAACTTTTCATTTGCATTTATTTTCGCAGAAAAAGAGAAAGTAGAGGGCTGAGCAATCTTTGTGAGTACTGAACATCAAAAGGATTAGCAGGAAAAAAAAATTAAGTGTTGAGAAAGGATTTAAAGAAAAATCAGGTACTGAGTGGGTAAAAGATCAAGAAGAGAAGGTTCATCCCAGCTTAATGGATGGCAGTGAAAGAAGGAACAAAAGTAAGACAGATAAGAAGATTAAGGAATAGCCAAAACTGGATAAAAGGAAGGAAGTTAAACCAGAAATACAGGAGATCAGAGATTTGTAGGCAACTCAAAATGTTAAAGAGGCCTGAAATTGAGCCCATGAAGCTGTTTCTTGAAGAGAAATAAGAAGCAGTCATAAAAGTACAGGATATTAGAGCTGAAAGAGATTTTTGAAGATGATCTAGCCCAATCATTCCATTTTACAAGCAAAGAAACTGAGGCTCAGTGTTGAAAGCACATTGCTTTCCCAAAGCTGCATCATTAGTAAGCTTCCAACCTGGGATAGAACCCAGGATTTCTTTTTCTTTCTTTCTTTTTTTTTTTTTGTTTCCGGTATACGGGCCTCTCACTGTTGTGGCCTCTCCCGTTGCGGAGCACAGGCTCCGGACGCGCAGGCTCAGCGGCCATGGCTCACGGTCCCAGCCGCTCCGCGGCGTGTGGGATCTTCCCGGACCGGGGCATGAACCCGTGTCCCCTGCATCGGCAGGCGGACTCTCAACCGCTGCGCCACCAGAGAAACCCAGGATTTCTTACTTTTAGCTTAGTGATTGGTTCTACTCTATTATTTCTGATAAAAGACCTTAATGAAAAGGAGTGATTTGATCTGACAAATGAGGCATATGATTAGCAAATTAGATCATCTGGGCATGTAAAAGAATAATCTTTAATAAATCATGTTATTAAAAGGTTTACTTGGAATTGTTTATAATCACACAAAAATTGGAAACAATCTAATTATCCAATCATGGAGATATGGTTAAATAATAATGTTGCAACTAGAAGAATAGACCTTTAAAAATAAGGTGCCTAAAGGATTTCAGTGACCTCAAAAACTTTATATCATGTTGAGGGAAAAAATTTCAAGATATGAAATTGTAGTAGCAGTATGATCTCAGTTATATAGAAAATACAAATAGAGAAAAACCAAGAAGGAACATAGAATATGCTAATAGTAGTCATCATTCTCTATGTTTTCGCTATAGATGAATTTTATTTTCTTATTTATAGTTTTCACCCTACACATTTTCCACAATAAACATCCATTTCATTACTAATTAGAACAAAACATTTAACTTTTTTTTGAAAAGCTTCGTTGAAAATTACAATGCATCTGATATTACAATTTGAGATCACATTCTGTTTCTACTTTCAGAATGAGGATGGGATTTTAATGTTCTTTTATTCCTTCCAAATACTGCAGACTTACCTCCTTTATAAAATGACTCCTCACTCTGTGGAGTAACTTTGGACATCCTAATTGCTGCAGCAAGTGATATGGAGTTTATGTTATCAACCTGCATCATTTGTTCACACATTCATTTTTTTCTGCCAGTATTTACTGAGTATCAACTACACATTGTTCTATGACAAATAATGTCTTTACCCTCAAGAGGTGCCTTTACCCAAGTGGAGAAGGCAGATAATGTACAAAAGGACAAATTAGTTTTAATGTGTGATATGATAGAATAGAAATGAACAGGGTGGTTGATAGAATACAGTGTGCAAGGGTGGTATGCTAATTGATACAGCGTGGTTAGGCAAGGCCTCTCTAGTGAATGCTCTGATCCCCCTTCTGGACCTAAGCTCTCATCCCCCCAGCTTCAGGGATTTTGGCTACCATGCTCTCACAGCTGAGCAACTCTAGGAACTGTCCTCAGCTGAAGGGAGCTGCCCAACTCACATTACTACCCCTTCCCAGAAGCAGCCTGCATCCAATGCCTGACTGATGCAGTGCAGGGGCCCATTCTCTTTGTCTCAATGTAGTACAATCCTGAAGGGCCATCCCAGCTCTAGAACCCCCAGTGAGATTGGCTGAGGCTTCTGTTGTGACTGCATCACAGCTCAGCTTCTCCCTCTGTCCAGTCAGGCTTGCTTCACCCCCTTCACAGGTATTATCCCAAGGGTGTTCCCAATCGATTTCGGGATACACACCTGCATGTCAGAATCTGCTGCCCAAGGACCATGGCCAAAACCTGCCTCTCCTTGCAAACAGTATATGATTTGAAATCTGAAAGATGAGAAGGAACCAGCCATGCACAGGGCCAGGGAAAGATCCTTGAAGCAGAGGGGGAGCTCTTGAATTTCAAAGATAACAGTGGGAATGCTGTAGAGACCACATAATTCATCCTGGGCGATCAGGGAAGACTTCCTGGAGGAAGTACTGCCTGAGCTGAGTATCAAGGATACACGTCTAAAATTGTTCAGATCTCAATTCCAATCCACGTGGGGGAGGGGGTTCCCCACAACAACAAGCAATTCTTGGCACCAGCTGGTTGTCCTATAATTCAACTCAGTTCTAATACTATCTACCCAGAGATAGTACCAGATCCCACAGGTTAAGGGCTCAGTCCCACAAGACTGCCCCTCCCTAACACACATACACTTCAGATGTCATCCCAAACCCAGATTGTTACCTGTGCTTCTGACCAGCTACAAATTGGAGGTTCCAATGACCCTCTCCAATTCAGAATGACAATTCCAAGTCCAATTGCAACCATAAGAATGGTTGATTAACTCATAGGTCACTGATGACTGAACTCCATCTCTAGCCCCTCTCCCCTTCCTAGAGGTCAGGGGGTGGGAAGTGAAAGTTCCAACCGTCTAATCACATGGTTGACTCCAGGGGCAACCAGCTCCCATGCTTAGGTGTTTTCTAAAAGTCACCTCATCCACATAATGAAAGGAACATTTATCACTCTTAACACTTTGTAAATTCCAAGGATTTTAGGAGCTCTGTGCCAGAAGTGGGGACAGGACAATGACCAAATATATACGTCTTCTTATAAATCACACAACATCCCCTATACATGATTGCTCATCCCAACAGGCCTTCTCAAATACAGATTTCTTAGTCAAAGTGTAGGCTCATGATTTTGCTACTGTATACATGATTGGTCTCTATGGAATCAAAATACCAACGATAATGACATATCTTTGCAAGTCCTGTCGCCACCAGGAGACCTCTCCTAAAAGGTAAGTCTTCACTGAGCCTCTACTATGTGTAGGGCAGGAACTGGGCTCCACATTGAGAAAGAATGACAAACACTAGCCCACAAATATACATCTTTGCTTTCACACAGAAGCTTTGCCGCATGATAAGGAATTCTGTCTGAGTTGGAGCTAAGCATCATAAACGTGTACCAAGTGCGAGTTGGGAGCACCCCTCTGCCTAAGTATGCATTTGGTAAAAAGGGGAAATGATTTGTTTGATTGTTTTGAAGAGCATGGAGGGGAAGTGGTGCCAATGGAAGGGACATATGGTCTCGGTCCTTCCTGGGGAACTGGCATTTGCTTATTAGATAGATTGCTTGTTTATTTCAATTGGGAAAGAGGAAGGAGGGACTAGGGCCAGAAACTGAAAGTTCTTGGAAAATATGCAAGACCTTAGGCACAAGCAGCACTGCTTCAGGGCCTAGGTAAGCTAGTGCGAAATTGAAATTTCTCCCCACCATCCAGGGTCCACTGTAGGTTTCAGGGCAGCCACAGCACCCTAAAGGCTCAGGAAGGCCAGCAGAGAAGTTCTGAGCCCAGGGAAGCAGCAGGAGGGAAGGCAGCTCCCAGCAGTGGCAGAAGGGCCATGATTCCCTGAAATGCCTGGCAGGCAGTTTGACAAAATCTAGCACAGGCATGAGTGGAATTGCCCCTGCATGTTTGTAAGCTGACTCTTTCCTTTGTTCTCTTGGAAATAACCAGTAGAGTCTTCTGGGGGATGTCAGCTAAGGTCCTGCAATTATTCAAGTGGGGATATAAGTAATGTAAATTTGGGCACTAATGTTGGTATGTCAGCATCTGTACTCAGAAAGTACTAATGTCTGAGACATTCAATTTATTTTTGATTGGCTTACAGAGAACAAAGTTCTGAGGAGTGGAGACTCAGGACAACTGAAGCATCACTGACTGACCTGCTAGATAACTTTGGACAAGTCATGTTACTTCTTTGGGCTTCAGCATTCTTAAATATTAAACGGGGTGGAAGATGAAAATAAATTAATGATTCTTAACTCAGTAGGCAAAGGGCTCAGAGCAGTAGGCAAAAGGCTCAGAGCAAAGGGTAGGGTGCAACTTTACTGAAATATATCTCAGAGCCATTAGATTGACCTGAAGCCCATCAAAACCCTCAACTTCCACTAAAACAGGAAATCTCCTTATTGTCTATGCCCCATCTACCTGGCTTTGTTTCTGTTTGATTCTCTCTTCCAAATCTGATTCTCATCTCTTTAGCAGTTCAAAGTCATACTTCTAAAGGCAGTGCACTGAAAAAAGAATCTTTAAATACTGACTTCACCAGGTCAGGATTCTATTCTAAACACTTCAGTGGTTCCTATGACATTTGTTTCCATAACTTTAAAAGTATGTATTTACAAGGTGTAATGAGGCTGTTGCAGACACCAGAGAGGAAAACCCAATAGATCTTGGTGATTGAAGAAAGAGAGTAAAAGTGATTCTAATTAATTGAGAAAATGGTGGTAGCATTTACAGAGGGCTGTTGAAAGGGAGTGCTGGTTTAGAAGTAAAGGAAATGACCTCACTTTGGCATCTACTGAGTCTGACATGCAAGTGAGACAGTGATTTGGCAGTTTCCCACAACTGGTGCATTAGAGGAAGCTGAAGGTTTACGAGTAAAACAAAAGAGCAAAATAATATTCACGGAGCACTTACAGTATGCCATTCCTGAAGCAGGGATGTTATATCAGGATTCACAGTTAGTGCTACGATGAGGTAGATATTCTCATTGCCATTTTATAGACAGGAAATCAAAATGGAGAGAAGTTCAGCCACCTGGCCAAAGTCACATGATTCAAAAACCTGGATTTGCACATATATCACCTTCATATCGAGATGTGTGCCTTTTCCACTACACTCTGCCTCCCTTGTGAGCGCCAAAGAACAAAAAGTGGGACCACAGATGTTGATGAGGTCTGCACATGTGATGTTTAATTTGTGTTTTAAGCATCTAGTCTTGTAGTCCCCATTCTGTATAAAAATACTATATATTTTTTATTTTTATTTTTTTAACATCTTTATTGGCATATAATTGCTTTACAAAGGTGTGTTAGTTTCTGCTGTATAACAAAGTGAATCAGCTATACGTATACATATATGCCCATATCTCCTCCCTCTGGCGTCTCCCTCCCACCCTCCCATCCCACCCCTCTATGTAGTCACAAAGCACTGAGCAGATCTCCCTGTGCTATGCAGCTGCTTCCCACTAGCTATCTATTTTACATTTGGTAGTGTATACATGTCCATGCCACTCTCTCACTTTATCCCAGCTTACCCTACCCTCTCCCCGTGTACTCAAGTCCATTCTCTACATCTCTATCTTTATTCCTGTCCTGCCCCCAGGTTCTTCAGAAACTTTTTTTTTTTAAGTCCATATATATGTGTTAGCATATGGTATTTGTTTTTCTCTTTCTGACTTACTTCACTCTGTATGACACATTCTAGGTCCAACCCCCTCACTAAAAAAAACTCAATTTCATCTCTTTTTATGGCTGAGTAATATTCCATTGTATAGATATGCCACATCTTTATCCATTCATTTGTCGCTGGACATTTAGGTTGCTTCCATGTCCTGGCTATTGTAAATAGAGATGCAATGAACATTGTGGTGCATGACTCTTTTTGAACTATGGTTTTCTCAGGGTATATGCCCAGTGGTGGGATTGCTAGGTCATATGGCAGTTCTATTGTTAGTTTTTTAAGGAACCTCCATACTGTTCTCCATAGTAGCTGTATCAATTTACATTCCAACCAACAGTGCAAGAGGGTTCCCTTTTCTCCACACCCTCTCCAGCATTTATTGTTTGTAGATTTTTTGATGATGGCCATTTTGACCAGTGTGAGGTGATACCGCATTGTAGTTTTGATTTTAATTTCTCTAATGATTAGTGACGTTGAGCATTCTTTCATGTGTTTGTTGGCAATCTGTATATCTTCTTTGGAGAAATGTCTATTTAGCTCCTTTGCCCATTTTTGGATTGGGTTGTTTGTTTTTTTTTGATATTGAGCAGCATGAGCTGCCTGTATATTTTGGAGATTAATCCTTTGTCAGTTGTTTAATTTGAAAATATTTTCTCCCATTCTGAGGACTGTCTTTTCACCTTGTTTATGGTTTCCTTTGCTGTGCAAAAGCTTTGAAGTTTCATTAGGTCCGATTTGTTTATTTTTGTTTTTATTTCCATTTCTCTAGGAGGTGGGTCAAAAAGGATCTTGCTGTAATGTATGTCATAGAATGTTCTGCCTATATTTTCCTCTAAGTGTTTTAAAGTCTTTGGCCTTACATTTAGGTCTTTAATCCATTTTGAGTTTATTTCTGTGTATGGTGTTAGGGAGTGTTCTAATTTCATTCTCTTACATGTAGCTGTCCAGTTTTCCCAGCACCACTTACTGAAGTGGCTGTCTTCTCTCCATTGTCTAGTCTTGCCTCCTTTATCAAAGATAAGGTGACCATATGTGTGTGGGTTTATCTCTGGGCTTTCTATCCTGTTCCATTGACCTATATTTCTTTTTTTGTGCCAGTACCATACTGTCTTGATTACTGTAGCTTTGTAGTATAGTCTGAAGTGTGAGCGTTTGATTCCTCCAGCTCCGTTTTTCTTTCTGAAGATTGCTTTGGCTATTCGGGGTCTTTTGTGTTTCCATACAAATTGTGAAATTTTTTGTTCTAGTTCCACGAAAAATGCCATTGGTATTTTGAAAGGGATTGCACTGAATCTGTAGATTGCTTTGAATACTATAGTCATTTTCACAATGTTGAGTCTTCTAATCCAAGAACATGGTATATCACTCCATCTGTTTGTATCATCTTTAATTTCTTTCATCAGTGTCTTATAGTTTTATGCATAAAGGTCTTTTGTCTTCAGTAGGTTTTATTTTATTCTTTTTGTTGCAATGGTAAATGGGAGTGTTTTCTTAATTTCTCTTTCAGATTTTTCATCATTAGTGTATAGGAAGGCAGGAGATTTCTGTGCATTAATTTTATATCCTGCTACATTACCAAATTCATTGATTAGCTCTAGTAGTTTTCTTGTAGCATTTTTGGGAACCTCTATGTATAGTATCATGTCACCCACAAACAGTGACAGTTTTACTTCTTCTTTTCTGATTTGGATTTCTTTTATTTCTTTTTCTTCTCTGATTGCCATGGCTAGGACTTCCAAAACTATGTTGAATAATAGTGGTGAGAGTGGACATCCTTGTTTTTTTCCTCATCTTAGAGGAAATGGTTTCAGTTTTTCATGATTGGGAAAGATGTTTGCTGTGTGTTTGTCATATATGGCCTTTATTATGTTGAGCTAGGTTCTCTCTATGCCCACTTTCTGGAGAGATTTTATCATAAATGGGTGTGGAATTTTGTCAAAAGCTTTCTCTACAACTATTGAGATGATCATATGGTTTTTCTCCTTCAATTTGTTAATATGGTGTATCACATTGATTTATTTGTGTATATTAAAGAATACTTGCATCTCTGGGATAAATCCCACTTGATCATGCTGTATGATCCTTTTAATGTGTTGTTGGATTCTGTTCGCTAGTATTTTGTTGAGGATGTTTGCATCTATATTCATCAGTGATACTGGTCTGTAATTTTCTTTTTTTGTAGTGTCTTTGTCTGGTTTTGGTATCAGCGTGATAGTGGCCTCATAGAATGAGTTTGAGAGTGTTCCTTCCTCTGCAATTTTTTGGAAGAGTTTGAGAAGGATGGGTGTTAGCTCTTCTCTAAATGTTTGATAGAATTCACCTGTGAAGCCATCTCGTCCTGGACTTTTGTTTGTTGCAAGATTTTTAATCACAGTTTCAATTTCATTACTTGTGATTGGTCTGTTCATATTTTCTATTTCTTCCTGGTTCAGTCTTGGAACATTGTACATTTCTAAGCAGTTGTCCATTTTTTCCAGGTTGTCCATTTTATTGGCATAGAGTTGCTTGTAGGAGTCTCTTAGGATGCTTTGTATTTCTGCAGTGTCTGTTGTAACTTCTCCTTTTTCATTTCTAATTTTATTGATTTGAGTCTTCTCCCTCTTTTTCTTGATGAGTCTGGCTAATGGTTTATCAATTTTGTTTATCTGCTCAAAGCACCAGCTTTTAGTTTTATTGATCTTTCCTATTGTTTTCTTTGTTTCTATTTCATTTATTTCTGCTCTGATATTTATGATTTCTTTCCTTCTGCTAACTTTGGGTTTTGTTTGTTCTTCTTTCTCTAGTTCCTTTAGGTGTAAGGTTAGATTGTTTGAGATTTTTCTTATTGCTTGAGAAAATACAATTAAGTCTGTATTGCTATAAACTTCCCTCTTAGAACTGCTTTTGCTACATCCCATAGGTTTTGGATTGTCATGTTTTCAGTCATTTGTCTCTAGGTATTTTTTTTATTTCCTCTTTGATTTCTCCAGTGATCTCTTGTTTCTTTAGTAACGTACTGTTTAGCCTCCATGTGTTTGTGTTTTTTACGTTTTTTTTTTTTTCCCCGTAATTGATTTCTAATCTCATAGCATTGTGGTCCCCAAAGATGCTTGATATAATTTCAATTTTCTTAAATTTACTGAGGCTTGATTTGTGACCCAAGATGTGATCTATCCTGAAGAATGTTCCATGTGCACTTGAGAAGAAAGTGTAATCTGCTGTTTTTGGGTGGAATGTCCTATAAATATCAATTAAATCTATCTGGTCTACTGTGTCATTTAAAGCTTTTTCTTCCTTATTAATTTTCTGTTTGGATGATCTGTCCATTGGTGTAAGTGGGGTGTTAAAGTCCCCCACTATTATTGTGCTACTGTGGATTTCCTCTTTTATAGGTGTTAGCAGTTACTTTATGTACTGAGGTGCTCCTATGTTGGGTGCATATATATTTATAATTGTTATATCTTCTTCTTGGATTGATCCCTTGATCATTATGTAGTGTCCTTCCTTGTTTCTTGTAACATTATTTTAAAGTCTATTTCATCTGATATGAGTATTGCCACTCCCGCTTTCTTTTGATTTCCATTTGCATGGAATAGCTTTTTCCATCCACTCACTTTCAGTCTGTATGTGTCCCTAGGTCTGAAGTGGATCTCTTGTAGACAGCATGTATACAGAGATTATTTTTGTATCCATACAGCAAGCCTGTGTCTTTTGATTGGAGCATTTAATCCATTCATGTTTAAGGTAATTATCGATATGTATGTTCCTATTATCATTTTCTTAATTGTTATGGGTTTGTTTTTCTAGTTCCTTTTCTACTCTTGTGTTTCCCACTTACAGAAGTTCCTTTAGCATTTGTTGTAGAGCTGGTTTGTTGGTGCTGAATTCTCTTAGCTTTTGCTTGTCTGTAAAGCTTTTGATTTCTCCATTGAATCTGAATGAGATCCTTGCCTGGTAGAGTAATCTTGGTTGTAGGTTCTTCCCTTTCATCACTTTAAAAATATCATGCCACTCCCTTCAGGCTTGTAGATTTTCTGCTGAGAAATCAGCTGTTCACCTTACGGCAGTTCCCTTGTATGTTATTTGTCGTTCTTCCCTTGTTGCTTTCAGTAAGTTTTCTTTGTCTTTAATTTTTGTCAATTTGATCACTATGTGTCTCAGTGTTTTTCTGCTTGGGTTTATCCTGCCTGGGACTCTGCACTTCCGGACTTCAGTGGCTATTTCCTTTCCCATATTAGGGATGTTTTCCACTATAATCTCTTCAAATATTTTCTCTGGTCCTTTCTCTCTCTCTTCTCCCTCAGGGACCCCCTATAATGTGAATGTTGCTGCATTTAATTATGTCCCAGAGGTCTCTTAGGCTGTCTTCATTTCTTTTCATTCTTTTTCTTTATGTCTATGTCTTTTGGAGTATTTAATCCATTTACTTTAAAGGTAGTTATCAATATGTATGTTCCTATTACCATTTTCTTAATTGTTTTGGGTTTGTTATTATAGGTCTTTTCCTTCTCTTGTGTTTCCTGCCTAGAGAAGTCCCTTTAGCATTTGCTGTAAAGCTGGTTTGGTGGTCCTAAATTCTCTTAGCTTTTTTTTGTCTGTAAAGGTTTTGATTTCTCCGTCAAATCTGAATGAGATCCTTGCTGAGTAGACTAATCTTGATTGTAGTCTTTTCCCCTTCATCACTTTAAATATGTCCTGCCACTCCCTTCTGGTTTGCACAGTTTCTGCTGAAAGATCAGCTCTTAACCTTATGGGGATTCCCTTGTACATTATTTCTTTTTCCTTGGTGCTTTTAATATTTTTCTTTGTATTTAATTTTTGATAGTTTGATTAATGTGTGTCTTGGTGTGTTTCTCCTTGGATTTATCCTGTATGGGACTCTCTGTGCTTCCTGGACTTGATTGACTTTTTCCTTTCCCATATTAAGGAAGTTTTCAACTATAATCTCTTCAAATATCTTCTCAGTCCCTTTCTTTTTCTCCTCTTCTTCTGGGACCCTTATAATTCAAATTGGTGTGTTTAATTTTGTCCCAGAAGTCTCTAAGATTGTCCTCAATTCTTTTCATTCTTTTTTCTCTATTCTGCTTTGCGGTAGTTATTTCCACTCTTTTATCTTCCAGGTCACTTATCCGTTCTTCTGCCTCAGTTATTCTGCTATTGATTCCTTCTAGAGAATTTTAAATTTCATTTATTGTGTTGTTCATCATTGTTTGTTTGCTCTTTAGTTCTTCTAGGTCCTTGTTAAACGTTTCTTGTATTTTGTCCATTCTATTTCCAAGATTTTGGATCATCTCTACTATCATTACTCTGAATTCTTTTTCAAGTAGACTGCCTACTTCCTCTTCATTTGTTTGTTCTGTTGGGTTTTTACCTTGCTCCATCATCTGCTGAATATTTCTCTGTCTTCTCATTTTGCTTAACTTATTGTGTTTGGGGTCTCCTTTTCACAGGCTTCAAGTTCATAGTTCCTGTTGTTTTTGGTGTCTGCTCCCAGTGGGTAAGGTTTGTTCAGTGGGTTGCGTAGGCTTCCTGGGGAAGGGGACTGGTGCCTCTGTTCTGGTGGGTGAGGCTGGATCTTGTCTTTCTGGTGGGCAGGACCACATCCAGTGGTGTGTTTTGGGTTGTCTGTGAACTTATTATGATTTTAGGCAGCCTCTCTGCTAATTGGTGGGGTTGTGTTCCTGTCTTGCTAGTTGTTTGGCAAAGGGTGTCCAGCACTATAGCTTGCTGGTCATTGAGTGGAGCTGGGTCTTAGTGTTGAGATGGAGATCTCTTGGAGAGCTTTCACCATTTGATATTACATGGGGCCGGGAGTTCTCTGGTGAACCAATGTCCTGAACTCAGCTCTCCCACCTCAGAGGTTGAGAGCTGACACCTGGCTGGAGCACCAATACCCTGTCAGCCACACGGCTCAGAAGAAAAGGTAGAAAGAAAAGAAAGAAAGAAAGAAAAATAAATAAATTAAATAAAGTTATTAAAATGAAAAATAAAAAATATTAAAAATAAAAAAGTAATAAAAAAAAGGAAAGAAAGAAAGAAGAGTGCAACCAAACCAAAAAACAAATCCACCAATGCTAACAAGCACTAAAAACTATACTTAAAAAAAAAAAAAAAGGCAGAGAGACAGAACCCTAGGACAAATTGTAAAAGCAAAGCTTTTGGGAAGTCTGAGGTCTTCTGCCAGTGTTCAGTAGGTGTTCTGTAGGAGTTGTTCCACGTGTAGATGTATTTCTGATGTATTTATGTGGAGGAAGGCGATCTCCACGTCTTATTCCTCCACCATCTTGAAGGTCCCTGCCCCCACCATCTGTTCTTTTAAAAAGTCTTTATATCCAGCAGTCAACTGAGTGCCAAAGAGCAGGAGACCAAGAAATGACCTTAAAACCAAGAGCTGGGGAGACCGTCCCAGTGGTACTGGTTGCTAGCAAAGACCACCCTAGTGTGGGAACAGCACTGGCTTGGTCTCCTCTTATCTGACGGTGTGAGCATATCAGAATGGCTTTTGGTTTTGTGCTTCCCACCAAGAGTCCTAGGCCTGTGACAGATCTTCCTGAGCCCTGGCTTGTTCTCCAGGGCTTGTGGGTAGTCTCATCTCAGTTTGTCATCAGTCTGAGGTTCTCCAAAAATAGAAATCCTGGACCCAAGATAAGTGTAGACCTCCCCGCTTTCAGATGTACTTTTCTCACAGATACGATGGCCTTCAACTGAGATTACATCTCTACTGCCTCTCCTTGGGGAATGGGAACTGGAATCCTGCACTCAACAGAACATAATGATGGGTTTGTGTTAAGCTGCCTTCCCCGCTTTGGCTGGTCGAACAGCAGCCACTGTGACCCACAGGGAAGTGCTTTGGGAGCAGTTATGTGACACTTTATAAGGTAAGATGTAGCATAAAAAGGGACCATTTTCTGGTGGCTGTCCCAAAAAGGAGCTCTGTGAACTGGATTGTAGAAGAGAAGAGGATGCCACCTTCCCATCCAAGCAGCCATTCTTTTCAAATGCTGAGAATTACATGAGCCCCAAGAGAGCCACTGCCCACACCATGGCAGGCTGCCAGTTCTCCTGGGCTCAGAGTTCCTCCACATTCTTTCTCCTTCGTTTGCATTTTCTGGGTTTGTCTCTTTTAACACCCTCTCCTCTTTGTCTGGTTAACCCCTATCCATTATTTCAAAATCATCCAGAGACTCATCACTGGCATCACCTCTTATGGATATCTTCTTTGACTACTCTGGCACAGGATGCTTCAGTAGTCCTTTTATCGTGTTTTTCTTTTTTTTTTTTGGTTTGTTCATTTGTTTTGTTGTTGTTGTTTTGTTTTTAGCACCTTCTATGTATCTCCAATACTAATTTTATTTACTATGTTGTTTTATGTGCCTGTCTTTCCCCTGTGGGAGAGATTGGCCATTTGTTGCCCAGACAGATGATCCTCCACATGCTCTCTCTTCCCCTTTCTGCTGGCCAGATGCCGAGAGAGTGGAGGTTCTAGGGATGGTAAAGCCCAGGCCCCTGAAAGTCTGCTTGAAAGAGTGTCTCTGTTGACCCATATTGTTCTGGGACTTGAGTAAGAAACCAACCACTAAGATTTCAGGGAGGGTTTTGAGGTAGCTAGTCTGCTACAGATTCCCGGAGTGACCACATTTTTACATGCTGACCAGCTAGCAGAGTGCTAGCTGACAAATAGTGGACACTCACTTAACATGTGAGGAATGAAAGCAATCTCACAAGAAAGGCTATCAAACTAAATTTTTCCCATTTGTAATTGCACTGATAGTTTTTTATAAACTAAACTAAAAGCCCTATTTTTATTCTTGCAATGAGGCCTCTTACTAGAATTCTATACTCTTTGGATGTAAATTTAAATGGTAAGTTGAACTGGAATAAGAAAGAGAATAGGGCCCCAGAATGTGATCACTGAGGTCTTCTTCTAGATTGGTGCCCATCCATTAATCAATACTCCTTGAATATTCAACAAACAATTAAATTAACAATTATTCTACCAGCAATTAAACTAGTTAACCATACGAGTATCCCAGACCACATTTTTTTCCATTTTATCAGCAAGATAAGACTTTGTTTAATGCCTTGATAAATTTAGCTTTCTCATATCTATAGCATTCCCCTAATTTTCTGGCCTGGTAATTATTTACAAAATGTAAATTATGATTTGACTTGTTAGCTCTGCTTAGGGAGTCCAGGTTGGCCTACATGTCACCTCTTATAAACTGCCTATAAAATATCTACTGGGAAATTCTGTTGGGAATCACCATCTAGTTTAGCAACCTGTAATCCAGGGACCATGTTCCCCTTTGTGAATAACTTCACAGTTGTCTATCGCCTCTGGGCTAACACCTTTCTTATTGTCCATGATTTCTGAAAGATGATCAACAGTGGTCCCACAATCACATCAGACAATTCTTATGGTCCCTTGAGAGGTAATTCACCAAAGTTTGACAAGTTGAACTAACTTCAAGAAACCAGGCAATATCCGACGATTGATTTCCATTTCTCTTTTAAAGAAATGTTTATTTTATGCTTTACAATTGAAGAATGCTGGCTGTTCACCACTCCTGATTAACTTGACACTATCTATATACAAGCATGTGTCTGGTTCCTCCCTCTCTCCCTCTTATATTTAAGTCGTTGATCCATGTTGAGTTGATTTTTGTAAATGGAGTAAGGTAGGGTCCAAATTCATTCTTTTGCATATGCTTATCCAATTGTCCCTGCACCATTTGTTGAAGAGACTATTCTCTCCCTATTGAATGATCTTAGCTTCCATATCAAAAATGAATTGACCATAGATATTTAGGTTTATTTCTCAACTTGTAATTGTATTCCATTGGTCAAATATGTCTACCCTTATGCCAGTGTGACACTATTTTAGCTTTGCAGTAAGTTTTGAAATTGAGAAGTGTGAGTCCTCAAACTTTTTCTTCTTCAATATTGTTTTAGCTATTTGGGACACCTTGTAATTCCAGATAAATATGAGGATGGGCTTTTCCATTTATGCAAAAAAAGGCCATTGGAATTTTGATACGGATTACATTGAATCTGTAGATTATCTGGGGGAGTACTGCCATTTTAAAATAGTATGTCTTTCAATCCATGAATATGGGATGTCTTTCCATTTAATTAGGTCTTGTTTAATTTCTTTCAGTAATGTTTTATAGTTCTCATTATGTAAGTTTTACACTTCCTTGGTTAAATTTATTTCTAGGCATTTTATTATTTTGGATGCTATGGCAAATGGAATTATTTTAATTTCCTTTTTTAATTGTTCCTTGCTGGTGTATAGAAACACAACCAACTTTTTGTGCATGTTGATTTTCTACCCTACAACTTTGCTAAATTCATTTATTTGCTCTAGTAGTTTTTTGTGGCTTCTTTGGGATTTTCATACATAGAATTATTTCACCTGAAAATAGAGAAAGTTTTACTTTCTCCTTTCTAATTTGAATGTCTTTTATTTCTTTTTCTTGCCTTACTGTCCTTGCTGGAACTTCCAGTGAAATGTTAAAGAGCAGTGGTGAAAGTGGACATAGTGGTCTTGCTCCTGACCTTAGGGGAAAAGCTTTCAGTCTTTCACCATTGAGTATGATGTCAACTATGGAATGTTCATAAATACTCTTCATCATGTTAAGAAAATTACCTTTTATTCTTAGTTTCCTAAGTATTTTTATCATGAAAGGGTGTTGAATTTTTTTCAAATGCTTCTCCATTGTCTATTGAGATGATTGTGTGCATTTGTTTTCTCCCTTCATAGTGTATTACATTGATAGATTTTTTTACATGAACTACACTTGCATTCCTGTGATAAATTTTACTCAGTCGTGGTGAATAATATCCTCTTAATGTATTGCTGGATTTGATTTCCTAATATTTTGTTGAGGATTTTTGTATCTCTATTCATTAGGTATATTGGTCTGTATTTTTGTTTTCTTGTCGCATCTCTGTTTGGCTTTGGTATTTTTGTTTTGTATTTTACTTGGTCACTTGTTTTGCTCTGAAAGTGTCATTAAAACCCCATCAGTTGTTTTTGCAAGTTTTGCAATTCTCACATCATTCTGGCCTTTAGCTTCCTTGACTATTTTCTTTATACACCTGCCTTTATGATGTGCACATCTCTCCCTCTACATATGCATCTTTATACACATTAACTGTCTGTATATCTTTAAATACATTAACTCATTAGAGAGCTCCCTGTACAGAAATAGAGAGACTTCCCATTTTTGCTTCTTCAGGATCAATCATGACTTCTGTCAGTATTTCTTATTTTAGAGCTCGTGATTCCTCTCTAAGTTTTAAGGGTGGAAATAAGTGTGCTTTGCTCAGCACTGTGCATAGCACCTTGTACAGTACATAGTGCATGGTCAACATGAAATAAATATTTCTCAAATAAATAATCATAATAGCACTAACTAGGCACTTACTATATGCCAGGGAGTGTTCTAAGCACTTGGCAAGAATTAACTCATTTTTTCCCTCCTAGTAACCTAGGAAACAGATATAATTTTCGCCATTAGACTGTTATAAAAATTGAGGCATAAAAAATATTAAGTAACTTGTGCAGCATCACAAAGCTAGGAAATGGTAGAGGAGCACTCAAACCCAGGGAGTCTGACTCTAGTTATTCTCTTAACCACTGTGCTTTCCTGAATAGACTAAATGAATAAAGGAGACTCAGGCTATGTGCTGATTCATATCTATACTCTGAAGATTTTAGGGTCTGGATTCCTAAATATAGTTTAAGGCAGATTATGCCTGCTGTTCTCTGCTTCATCCTTACATCATCATTACAAAACCCTGTTCTTCCTGCATTCCCCATCTCTATTAATTCCATCCCATGCATCCAGGCACTCAAATTTGCATCAACTCCTTCCTCCCCCAACCTCTTCCCAAACCCCATCCAGGATTCGTTACCCCAACCAGGAATCAGTGGTTCCAACTGAGTTGACATGTTAGACTGTCCTATCAATCAGCGGCAAATTAATTTACTACTGCTAAAGATAAAATGCCAAAGTTTATAAGTAACTTACTTTTTAACTAGTATATAAAATAGAGGGAAGTCAAAATCAACTCTAGGTCATCACTCTCACTCATATGATAGTAGAGATAGTAGAATAGTAGAATCCATCTGGGGAGATTTTAAAAAGTATGATGTTTGAGACCACCTCTTATTTATTCTTGTTTAATTGGTCTGGAGTGAAAAAAAAGAAATGGATAATTTCAAAAGGCTGCCCAACTGATTCTTGAGTGCAGTTACGGTTGAGAACCACTGTGATAAAGCAGTTTATAAGTGGAAGCCTGTGTTCTCAAGGGTTTGATGATCTACCACAAGAAAGAGAATGAGAAAATTGGAGAAATTATGTTGATTCTTAATTGCAACAATGACCATTTGTTACATTTGTTATAGGTAATCACAACTTGAAACATAGGCTTCATTTCCCCTTTTTACAAGGGAGAAAACTGAAGCTTGTTTGAGTTTTATGACATACCCTTAGTCACAAGATTACTAAGTGACACTATCAGAATACAGGTCAGGCAGAATCAGGCAGAGACTTGTCCTTTTGACCTAACTTAAAGAGGTTATAGAAAAACCCAAGGTTGAAATGCAGGAAGGAAGCCAGATTCAATGGAACGTATTTGTAATGGAGACTTATGGATTCTAACTTTGGTCCTTGTGTATAACTTTGAACATCACTTCCTTTTATGTTCTTCATCCATAAAGCAGAACCAGCAATATATCAGGCCAAACTGCTTCAAGGATTCTGTGATGATTAAGGAATAAACTGTAAGGTACTTAGTGAATACAAAGTCCTGGAAGCTGCTAAACAATAAAATATTCTGGAAAGCTGTGAAATTGTGTTTGTTTTTAGCAAACTTGAAACCTGTAGAACATACTCTGTGATTTATTTCTTCGTGAAAGGGAGCAAACGTGATAATAATACAAAGAAATGCATGGATGTTCCATGTAAAACAGTAGAAACTTGCTAAACACAGGTTTTTCCCACTGGGCCTATGCTTATTTTTCAAGGACTTTTGCGGATGAGAGGGGACTTGAATTATGCTCTTGTCACTGTTGTCCACAAGGAAGGAGTGCTACTTTGTGACCGAAGACCATTTCTCTGCTAGATACTTTCCTCAAGACTGAAAATGACAATCCCTGCCCCCCAGAAATCACATCACAGGTCTCCATGTGCCTGCAATCTTGTGCTGTGCTTTGTGAATCTGGGTGTCAGGCCCATACTGGGCATATACCCTGAGAAAACCATAATTCAAAAAGAGACATGTACCACAATGTTCACTGCAGCTCTATTTACAAAAGCCGGGACATGGAAGCAACCTAAGTGTCCATCAACAGGTGAATGGATAAAGATGTGGCACATATATACAATGGAATATTACTCAGCCATAAAAAGAAACAGAATTGAATTATCTGTAGTGAGGTGGCTGGACCTAGAGTCTGTCATACAGAGTGAAGTAAGTCGGAATGAGAAAAACAAATACCATATGCTAACAGATATATATGGAATCTTAAAAGGTTCTGAAGAACCTAGGGGCAGGAGAGGAATAAAGACACAGACATAGAGAATGGACTTGAGAACACGGGGAGGGGGAAGGGTAAGCTGGGACAAAGTGAGAGAGTGGCATGGACATACATACACTACCAAATGTAAAACAGATAGCTAGTGGGAAGGAGCCACATAGCACAGGGAGATCAGCTTGGTGCTTTGTGACCACCTAGAGGGGTGGGATAAGGAGGGTGGGAGGGAGACGCAAGAGGGAGAGGATATGGGGATATATGTATACGTATAGCTGATTCATTTTGTTATACAACAGAAACTAACACAACATTGTAAAGCAATTATACTCCAATAAAGATGTTAAAAAAAAAGTGCACTGGGGATACTGAGGCACAAATAAGCCAGAGTTAGAGGCAAAAAGGTTTTACTATTAAAAGAAGTACAGATATATTATGAAATAGAAAGCAACTGAACACATATTTTTAAACTAATGTGAGCTTTCAAAAGAAAAAAAAGAACCCTTTAGTGGCAGGGCACTTTGGCTGTGCTTTCTGACTACTCAGGAATGCCCACCGCAGGGAACATTTGGGAGCAGACCCTTTTGATACAAAAGGAAAAGTAACAGCCGGGATTGCATATCCCTCAATCTGTTCACCTCCACTTTGGACTTGTGTGCCCCTTCCTGCCTCAGTTTCTCCTGTAGAAAATGCAGGTCATGAAAATATATTCCCCAACAACCTGACAGGGATCACTTTAAAATCAACTGAGATAATATACACAAAAAAGTTTTCAAAACATGAAATACTGGACAAAAACTAGTTGCTAGTTTTAATTATGATAGTAGAGCGTAATGTCTTCATGCCTTACTTAGCACTTAGCATTTAAAATGTAATACATCACTTTACACATGTTGGAACTTCTTAGATTGTTGCAGTTGATACTGATATTTTGTGCTTAAAACAGACCCCAAGCTTTTGGCTTTTATTTCTTTGGTATCTCACAAATAACATCTTCTGTGTTACCTGGAGTTTTTCAGAGAAACAGAATCAAGAGGATACATATAGATATATAGAAAGAGATTTATTATGAGGGATTGGCTCACATGATTATGGAGTCTGCAAGTTGGAGGCCCAAGAAAACCAGTGGTGTGTAGTTCCAGTCCAAACCCAAAGGCCTGAGAACTGAAGGCCAATGGTGTTAAGTCCTGGTCCAAGCTCAAAGGCCACAGAGCAGAGAGAACCAATGTCCCAGGGCAGGAGAAGATGGATGTCCCAACTCAAGCAGAGAGCAAATTCACCCATCCTCTGCCTTTTTGTTCTATTCAGGCCCTCAACAGGTTGGATGATGCTCACCCACATTGGTGAGGGTGTTGGTTTGCAAACTGGCCCCATACATGGAGGGCCAAGAAAGACTGAAGAAAGATGCAGGCTACTCCAGGTTGATAGGTGGCAGCCTTGTATACAAGGCTATCTTGGGTGACTGCGAGACAAGTATACCTCTGCACTCACCCATTAGGATCTTAAAAATTTATATAGAGACCTTAACTGGGTTCAGTCACATCTACAGTCCAGATGTTCTCAACAACACACCTCAAGGCTATGTCTTTGGGGCTTCTAGTGTTGGGGAAGGCAAGGGGGAATGCACATTCCAAGGACAGGGGAGAGGGTGAGAAGCCTCTCATTGCTGTGGTCCAGCTCTTGGATTAACCTGCCATCATGTCTTCTCAAAGACCTCCTCCAACAGGCAGTGATCTTATTTATTCAGTCTTCTGATTCAAATCCTAATCTCTTCCAGAAATGCCCTCATAGGCACACCCAGAAATAATGTTTTGCCAGCTATCTGGACATCCATTAGCACAGCCAGGCTGACACACAAAGTTAACATCACAGATCACAAGAGATGCTCAAAAATACCTTTTAAAATGATTTTAATATAACCACCATTGAAAATATGCTTCCTGCGTGCATGGGGGGAAGAGGTAAGAACACAGTGAGTGCCCTGTATTTTCACATCATAAGATTTGTGGTAAATGTCCATAGTTTCTGCCTGCCTGGGAGATTTTCCACCCTTCTCTAGTAATTCATCCAAATTTTCCTTATGAAACCATCCCTCCTTTTCCACATTATGTGATTTGATTAGAGCTGCCCACACCCTAGCTCAGGGTGGGCCTTGGCCTGAGCATGCTGTTCACTCCAATGACTGCTTCAGAAATGGACAGGTGACCCAATTTTTTTTTTTTTTTTTTTTTTTTTTTGCGGTCCGCAGGCCTCTCAGTGTTGTGGCCTCTCCCGTTGTGGAGCACAGGCACCGGACGCGCAGGCTCAGCGGCCATGGCTCACGGGCCTAGCCGCTCCGCGGCATGTGGGATCTTCCCAGACCGGGGCACGAACCCGTGTCCCCTGCATCGGCAGGTGGACTCTCAACCACTGCGCCACCAGGGAAGCCCAGGTGACCCAATTTTGAACAACACAAATTAAGCCCAAGATTTCTGTGAAACTGCAAGGGAAGAGAAATTCTCTTTCTGTAAGGGTAAGAGAATGATCTAAGATGATAAATCCAAAGTTGGAGCTACTGGCAGACATTTTGTCACCACAAGGAGAAAGTCTGCCTGAGTAGAGAACCATTACAGAATAATGGAAAGAATGAGATCAAGGCAGAATATATGTCCCAAACACTCTGCTTTTAGCCACGATCAATGCGTTGGGTTGTTTTCATTGGTAAGCCAATTATTCTCTTTGATTTAGCCAATTTGAATTTGGTCTTTGTCTCTTATAACTAAAAGAATCATAACGAAAGCAACACTTATACAATTTTTTGACATAACTTATTGGTTATCTGTCTTCTCTATGAGGCTGAAAACTGTAAGGATGGGAGAGTCACATCTGTCTTTTGATTTTTAAATCCCCAGCATCTAGGACAGTGTTTGTCATGCAGTAGGAGATCATTAAATATTGGTTGAGTAAATGCATGGGAAAAATAAAATAAAACGCAGTAGAATGCCTCAAGGAACTTTTGATTTAGAACTGATTCACTACCTGGAGTGCAATTTATTGTTGGCATTAATTTCCAGGGATATTTTAGCCCGATGAGTAAAAAAATTTGAGGGAATAGTTGTTTCCAAGAGATTTAATTTATCTTCCTCCTTTCCACTCCTGATCTCTTGGCAACTTCTTTCTACCATACAAAATCCTTACTAAATTAAAAATATAGTCTCATTTCCTAATAGCTTGATACTGTTGAATACAATTCCCATCGTAAGGAAGATTAGAAAAAAAAATCATAGAATTCCCACCCCCACCTCCTTTTTTTGAGACTGCCACTCTTCTTCTTTTCTTTAAATTACGGCCTGGATTTCTCAAATGTCTGCGAAAGTTCTATTTGGACTGCCGTGTTTGCATAAATGCTGCCCAAACACTTTCTACTCCACCCTCAAACAAGGCCTATCGGCTTAACTCATCCCTTAGGCTACTTTTCACCTCTGTGCAACAATTAAAGTTTATTCACCAAAGAGTATGACCAATAAGCACAAGGAACTTTAAACTGTATCTTTCCTCTTGTCCACTACATCTCAAAGTTTGTTGGAGTGTATTCATTTATTCATGCGTATTCCCACCTGTACATCTAAATTCAGACACATTTAATTGGTTACACGGAAAAGTATAGCAAGAGCAAATTTATTGTGTAGCGAATTGACTATGCACCATTTAGGTTTCAAAGAGATACTTCTAAGACTAACCTATCCAAGAATTCAGCATTTTGGTTATTAATTAAAGATTGAAATCCCAAACAAAGAATTAGTGTTATTAGTTAGAATAAGCAAGAAAAAAAAAAGTATGAGGTGACCCATTATAGGGATTATTCTTGAATTTTTTAATAAAAGGATCTTTGGGTTTTGTCCATATCCTTAGTTTTATTGTGTGGAGACTGCAGAGTAGGTGTTCAACAGGTATCAATACAGTATTACCGTATTGATCACTATAACTATTTAGGCTTAGTCCTGAGAGCTATGCATTCCTTTTGTTATTAGCTCTAATCAGCATTCATTCTGAGCACTATTATACTGCCTTGTAAACAATATTGTTTTGCAACCTTAAAGTCAGTAATTCCATAGAAATTAAACTGGGTTTACAGTAAATCCCTGATTACCATATAATCTGAGGCGTCTAAATAATGATGTACTTAGCTGTAGAACTGCATGTAAAACACAGAGCGATGATTACATGGCTATTTGGGGCCTAGGAAAGAAAGGGATGCCAAATATTTTGATGGTTGAAGAGCTGCGACATCTTTTTGTTTTTAGTGTCTCATTTTAATTATGATCTTCAAACATCTCAATACTACCCTAGCTGCCTTAAAAATGGCCTTAAGATCTACTGTTAAATCTTATGCCTTACATCATGTGTTGGGTGTTTGTTTTAATAAATTAAGGCTTGTTAAAAATAGAAAACCCATCTGATTTAAAGTAACAATAGAAAAAAATTAAACAGACTTGCTTTCAGCAAATAATCTATCCCTGTTTTAGAGGAGGTCTTACATGAGAGTGTTTATTTTAAGCTTTAAGCAATGTTCCTGGACGAAAACAAAAACAAAACACAACTAGTCAAATGGACATTTCATCCAAGGGCCCTTGCCTTCCGGTTTGTCTCAAGGTTTCAACTGTGACTAGACCTGCTCTTAATTAATTGCGGTGAAATCAATGCATGTTGCTCTCCTAACAGAGCCTGAGCTCTGAGCCACAGTAAACGTTGAAATGTACAGTCAGAGTGGCCCACAGAGATATCTACAGAGGTGATACAATTGGTCAAAGCTACACCATTGCTTCATAGCAGAGTCAAGCCTAAAACTCACACGTCCTACCTCCAAACCCAGAGTCCTTCCCACTACATTAAGCCCTGCAGAGAAACCAAATATGAGCTAGATGCAGACAACCTTGAGGAGCTCAAAATCTAGTAGAGAACTCGAGACAATAAGAAGATTCATTACAATAACTCCAGAGCAAGGAAGCTAGCCGGAGGTGGCATTGTGCAGCGGCGTGGAGCGTGTGACTGGGATTTCAACAGCCCAGCGCTTAAAGCACCTTAAACCAGCAAAACCACTGCTTAGCTACGAATCTTCAGCAAGAGACATACTAATTCGAAACCTTATTTTTTCCCATAAAATTAACGAGTAGAACTGTTGTCAGGGTGAAGTATGATAATCTGTGTAAGTTAAACCCTTAGCACAGTGGCTGGTACATGGGAAGAATTCAGTGTATGTTAATTACTATGAATTCAGGAAAAAATTATGGGAGTGTAGAGGAAAGGGATCACCAAATTAGCACAACTGGAAAAGACTGTAAAGAGATGGCATTCGGGAAGCATGAGGAAGGATAACCATGGTCCTCAGAGGGAAAAAAAAGGGAGAGGGTAGTGGAGCTGGAGTATGTAAAGATAGAAAAACAACAAAGAGGAAAAATGAGGCTCATAGGCAGGGAAAGCTGCACCATCATGTGGGCTGAATTCATATTTAAGACATAATAATAATTGTGAGTATTTATTGTGGGCTCACCAGGACCACGATGATAGAGAAGTGGGAGGCCCCAATGGTAAGCAGGTAAGTTAGAGGCTTCTAATGAGGAGGCTTGAGTCCCAGGCTGTGGGTGTTGTATGTTGAGGGATCACTGAAAACTTTGAACAGCAGAGATGTGACTTAATTGGAACTGGATTTCTGAAAAATGATTCTGGCAGCACTGGGAAAGATGCACTGTACAAGGGAAGAATACTCTGCAGCCAGACTAGAGAAAAGCCCACCATAAGAGTTCAGCTGATGGAGACAAAGGTCTCAGCTAGATAGCGGCCACGATAACAAAACATAGGCTATAATGGAAAGAGACAAGAAATATGGTATATTAGCCTCCCAGGGTTGCCATAACAAAGTACCACAAACCAGGTAGCTTACAAGAGCAAAAATTTATTCTATCCTAATTCTGACGGTAGAAATTCAAAATCAAGGTGTCAGTAGGGCCATGCTTTCTCTGAAGGTTCTAAAGAAGAATCCTCAGCAATCCTTGCTGCTCTGTAGCTGGTAGCTTGCTTCATTAACAATCCCTGCCTCTGTTTTCACCTGGCCTTCTTCCCTCTGTGTTCAAATCTCCATCTGCTTTCTCTTATGAAGATACTAGTCACTAGATTTAGAGCCCACTCTACTCCAGTATGAACTCATCTTAATTAATCATATCAGACAAGATTCTATTTCCAAATAAGGTCACAGTCACAGGTACCAGGGTTAGGACTTGAACAATTCAACCCACTATATGTAGTATCCACAAACTTGAAAAATGCTAAGAGGTGGGGAGCCAGAAAGGGGTCCTTTCCATTCTCCTCCTTCTGTGATTTTTTTCTAGTCAAAGGAAGAAAAGAAGCAGCAGTCCATTTTGCCCTTGGATTGGATCAGTTGTGCTCACTGACAGGCCAGACATGAGCAGCATTCTGCAGGCTGTCCTTCACTGAGATCAAGCCAACATGGACATTCCTGCTCTGACAGCCTCCCCGTCTCAACTGAGGGAGGGAGGCTCTCCTAGGCAGAGGTCTAACACTGAGAGAAAGAAGAGGCTGTGGGTGCAGTCAAACCGAATACCAGGCTTGCTCCTTTTCATACCTGTCTGAGCCTCAGTGTCCTAATCTGTAAAATGGGCATGTTGAGTTGATGTGACAATTAAATGCTCTTATCCCAGGGCTTACTGCATACTTAAACACTTGATAAATATGACCTGGTGCCATTACAACGATTATTATTATTCCTTTGTTTAATAATAGCCATCTTTTGATGACTTGCTTTCATTAGACTGCCTCCCAACCTATATGGCGACTTGACTTTACTCTCTCGCATTGATACATGTGGGGAGCCCTGGCACATTTGTTACTGGCATGCCAATTATTTTGAATAATTTTGAAGGCCACAGTCTAAGGATAAATAAAGAAGACATAGGTCCCTTAACCCCTAGGTCACTTTATGATTCCAACACAATCTCTGTGTTTCCCTTTTCCCTTTGCTACAGGAGAGTTTTATAAGTAAAATATCTAAACCACTGGGCATATTTTTTAAATTCATAGATCAAAACCCATTATGACAAACTCCAGGGGACATTTGAAACCCATTTGTTGTACTGAAATTTTGTGGTCCTAAATGTTGTTTGAAACCTAAGCTATGGCTGAGAAATAGTTTCCTGAATAGAATTTTATAAAAGCCGTTGCTGTAATGGAGGGCTGTCCCATCACATCAAAGGATCTCATTGCTCCCTCCTCCCATCTGGTATATTGCTCACCGTGACTCATGAGCATGTACTTTTTTTTTTTTTTTTTTTAACATCTTTATTGGACCTAGAGACTGTCATACAGAGTGAAGCATTTACTTCTAAAAGCCATCCGGAGACAGTGTCCCTGACACTATGCAAAGCTCCAGGAGCTCAATAGGTTGGTTGGTGCTCCTCAAGGGCAGGGGATGCCTGTCATTTGTTCTTATACCCCCAGGTCCCTGCCCAGTGCTTGGAAGAAAAGTAAAAAAATATGTGATAAATGAGTGAATAACTACATGACTAAAGGCTGAATTCATTAGCATCAAATTAGAAGAAGACTCATGAGACTGTGCCCCATATCTGTTTATTTATTTCACCAAAATATTTTACATATACTTAGCATCAAAGCAAAACTGGGGTCTCACAAGACCAGAATAAGCTCCGTGAATCATCTGAGTACCACCTGCAGGCCAGTCATGATATTGTTTCTAATTGGCATTCCTACAAGTGGTTAATTTTTCCCTATGCCTGACTTGCAAGCACTCAGGTGCAAAATTTGTTCCTCTCTTTGAGACCATCTTAATAATCACTCTCTGTCTGAACCTTGGAACCACAATCCCCCACTGATGGGTATAAATGAGGGAGAAATATGTCAGCACACATGGGCACTGGCTCATAGCAATGAAGATTTATTTGATCCAGCCAGCCAAGTGATCACCAGAAGCAAGTAATCAAGGGAATGAAATTCCAGAATGGGTTCCCCCAGTACCTCTTTTGTTCAACAGCATGCCTCTGTCCTACCCATGCAGAGCTTGAAATCTGAAGGACAGTGCATTTGTTAACTCAAATCTTGCTTGAAAATGTTGACCCTGAAAATATTGAGACTTTGGAGCTCAATTTTTGTTCCTAAATGATTTTAAACTTTTGTTTCTTGCTTGGTTGATGTCACTGGGATTTATTTGGCTGCTGGCTCTGAGTTGCTATTTGAAAAGAGCAGTACCATATGCAGCACATGCATATTCAGTGGTGCAGTTCTTTTTCGAGAGGGAGGGGGGAGTGCCAGGACTCATGACTCGCATTATGAATTTGCATCCCACTTTGCATAAATTTGCATGTAGACTTCATAAGCCTCTAATTTCAAGTATGTAAAATGAAACGAATCAATGCAATCTACTGCAATTGTTTTCCAAGGAATTAATCACATGAAATACATACCAGCTTTCCTTAACCAATTAATTTAATCATACCCAAGGTTAGGAGAGACAGAGAAGTGGTGAAAAACGGCTGCTTAGCACCTGGCTTGGGGCTGGAAGAATATATACAGGTTCAGCAATGCCCCAGGTATATCTTCTTTCCAACTCCTATGTCTCCTGTGGAAGATCACATTATGGTTTTCCTAGTATTTCATTTTCTCTCCCTTCAGTGAGTAGTCATAAGACTTACTCTGACCAATGAAAGGTAGGTAGAAGCGGTGCTTGTCCCCTTGAAGCAGAAGCTTTAAGAGCCAACACATGGTTAAGTATCTCGCATTTTCCCTGCTGTGATATAAGCAATGTTCCATATAGAGACTGCTCTATTTGCTTAAATCCCAGGGTGACTACCAGGGTGAAGATGAGGGTGCTATATGCTCCTGATATATTCAGATCATTTTTTGCTGCAGCATATTCTAGCCTATTTTGACTGACGGTACATTTCCTGAATTATTACAATGAACTATAATTTGGCTTCAGAGATTTGTGTCAGCTTTGTGTATGCAAGAACATATGTAAAGCACTGGGGTAGAGATGAAAAATATGGTCCATGTGGTTTATAAACATGTGAAGCAATTGGGGAAATAATCCACATATTCAAGATTTACTAAATGTCACCACAATGAAGAATGATACAGCATGTAATATATCCTCCCTATCTGAGCGAGATGAGGTAGACTATTTAGATTTCTTAAGATTGGCAAATCCATAAAAATTTGATCTGTACTTGAGAGGCTTAGCTTTCTCTTTGCAATACCTTGGAATTCTTCATATTCCATTATGGGAGAAGTCTCAATTAAATGCTAATTTTTAAAGACCTTTCCTTAGTACCTCTCAATGCACTATTAATTTGAGTGGAGGGATTTGAAACCACAGGAGGGTACGAAGCGAATTTTCAAACAATGAAACCTTAAACACTGAATCTGAGAAACCAGAGCTTTCTGTATTTCCAAAGTGCAAAACTGTGTGGTCGAACATGAAAATAATATAGAAATACAGTTTGCAGAAATACAGGGTACAACTTTCCTTCCAGCCAACAAATCTAGAGGCTTTGCTTCTGCTTCTTCACAACGCTGCCCTAAAATTCCAGTGTTGAGCAGTCTGAACTGACCTGAAGAGTACAGAAAGTCCAGGGAAGAAGAAACATGCAATGCTGAAGATTGTTTTTATCCTCATGAGGAAAAGATTAGAAATATATATAAGACAACTCCCAACAGAGATGAAGGAATTATAAATCACAAACATTTAGTTTCTTATTCTTTCCCCAGGCGCACAGAGCCAAGCAACGGCTGTATATTTTGTAAACTCTTCTGCACTAAGTACATTACTATTTATGCTCTCTAGATTACACGGTAATCATCCTTAAATTGAATCTACGTCCTCCCCAGTATAATCTCTACATAATTAGTAGTGTGAAGGTTAAGAACTTTAACAGACCTGTAGAAGAATGAATTTTCCCTAAAGGAAGAAAAAAATATTTACAGAAATTTTACGCTGTGTGAAATGAACCCCAAGAAAAGAAACATTTAGAATGCCAAAACATAGGGAAAACAAAATAGAGAAATGTCCGTCTATCAAAGGATTGGAAGTTTATTTTGCCTCCCCCATTGCTCAGAAATTTGCTTGTATCTCTGACGCTTTTTGGGCAAAGAGATCATCCAGCAGAGTGAGACACTCCTGGCAGATTACAGATGCCACAAGAATGATTTTTCTTAAACTAAATCAATTTCTTGCTCATAGCCAGAGACAGTATGATTAGAAGACTGGTTTTGAAAATCATTTTCTGGGCTCTTTCCCATCTCAAAAGTTTCAGAATCAGTCAGAAGTAGAGTTGAACTTTGAAAACTGGCTTGATTCCTAGAATAATAAACACCTGTTAACTCAGCTTTTGAATGAAAACTGATCTTTGGGTTTGAGGCATTTAAATCAGCAAAAGGGTGACATAGGGACATCATAAAGGATAGTCCTTCCAAACGAGTGCTACTGTAAAAAAAAAAAATCATAGGTCTGGTGATAAGGTTGTGTTCTGCAGCTACCAAGTGGACCATATCTCCACAGGGATAATTCCTGAGAGTATTCCAAGAATTCTTTTGTTCTAAAACTTTCCTTCAAGAAGAAAGATTTTCCCACAGTTGTTCTTTAACTTATCAATTGTCTGGGCCTTGGCCATGCAGTGGTATGAAGAGCGTACCATGGATCTGCCTCATCTTTTATGGGAGGAGAGGAGAGCTTTGTACACTAAGGTCCAATTTGTGATTAACCCAGCATTCTTCCTTTGGGGAGGATGAAACATACGGTACCCAATCTCGTCTTCTTCCAGGGGTTTCTTCTACTGTGTATTTCTATTTGAGATTCTGAAATTCTGACTGGAGCAGGACTTTACTCAGAGTCGGAGAGGAAAGAGATAGGCAGAAATGTTGCCAGTTCCGAGACTGAGAAAAAGTGCTGAATTACTCATCTCTGGATAAGATGCTCCCAGCCCCTTGGGTCAACCTAGTCTTCCTTATTCCTCCAGTGTGTAGGAACTTCCCACTGTTCTTTATGTCTTTCAAGACTTTCCTGTAGCTTTTCAGTCAAGTTGGTGGTAATTTTCCACGCGTTTGAAAGAAAGCTTCATGTGTGACCTATGATCTCAATGTCACCAAAATTTAGCCATCCCTAATATGCCCATTCTTTGGAACGCCAACTTTCATTGCCACAATAATTCTCACATTATTTATAAATAATATAGTGCCATAAATACTGACCTTCAGGGCCAGCACAAGATCTTTTTAATCAGGCTTTTGCCTGGTTGAGGTAAGACTCCAACTCTTTATAACATTTTATTGCAGATAGCTATGTTAAATTTTCTAAAAATATCTGGGACATTTAGGGACAAAGGTATTGTGCAGCGTAAGAGTGACATTGTAGGGCCTAGAAATGAGCACAGTGGAGCCCCACTGTCACTCTGATGTTATATGACAAGGAAAACCCCTGTCAGAGAGATTTTGCACTAAGGTAAGAGAGCATACAGCAGGGTCCTGTATTAACAATGGAAATTATTTCCAGCGAGGCACTGATTAGGCCCTCCAGGGGAACCCATGCCACTCTTAAAGAGGTATTACTTTTCCTTATTTTTTCCTGTGGAACAGGCAGGGTTATTTCTCCATTTACAGAGGAAAACAAGCAAACAAATGAACTTAAGATTTTAAAACATGACTAGCTCTGGTACTGGGACAAAACTGAAAAACTAAATAACCATTTTTGCAGGAAAATTCTCTATTCAGAAGGTTCTGAAAAGGGGATTGTGCCTCAGCTGAGGTGTCAGCAGGAAACAGAATTTATACATAGATGGTTGAGTTGAAGAGACTTTAATGAGGGGGACTATTTGCATTTAGAGCTGGTATGTTAAGGTGACCAACCAGGGAGGTTGAGGCACCCAAAGCTTAGCAATAGTGGAAAGTCATTGCTACTCCTACATACAAAGGGGTAAAGGAAAGAAACAGTGCCCAATGAGCGATGGATTTATGGAGAAGGGCCCAATATCTATAGTAATGGAAGAGTGTGGACCACCATACCTATGACATTTAGCAGGAAGCAGACAAGAAAGAAATTCCCTAACTTTTCTTTTCTCCCGTCCTAACATCTGCTAGTGCCTTTTGCTGGCTAAATCCAATGAGAAGATGAAGTCATGGAGGTCTAGATGATGTGGTCCATAGGTTCGAGCTTGAAGAGCTCAGAGTAGGGCAGAAAATGAATCAGGGGGAGGTGGGAGGACAAAAGGGGAAGAGCCACTGTATTGAGACAGCCTATTGTCCATCAAATGTTCTTTCTCTTGTCTTCAGCAGGATTCCATTTTAGTTTTAGGCAACATTGAGGTCTATTCCTGCAAAGTGCAATGGAGAAATGAGATCCCATCCTTGTCAAGAGACTGGGCATTTGCCATACCTCCAGTGTGCTTAGTCTGAACTTTGCTGGCTTTGCTTAACATGAAATCATGAAGTTTTTCTTTTTCCTACAAAGTCCTCCTTTTTTTTTTTTTTTTTTTAGCGGTACGCGGGCCTCTCACTGTTGTGGCCTCTCCCGTTGCGGAGCACAGGCTCTGGACGCACAGGCTCAGCGGCCATGGCTCACGGGCCCAGCCGCTCCGTGGCATGTGGGATCTTCCCGGACTGGGGTACGAACCCATGTCTCCTGCATGGGCAGGCGGACTCTCAACGACTGCGCCACTAGGGAAGCCCCAAAGTTCCCCTTTTATGACTTTTCCTAACCCCACTATTCTGTTTCTATCCCCCTATACTTTTTTATCCAAAGTAATACTCTGTCTCTTTATATACACCAATATAAGATAACATTACAACAGTGCCGTCTTTACCAGATAAATTTGTAATGGCACTAACGTTTGAAACCAATGGCAAGAGATGCCAAGGGGAACAATCCTGTTTCACCAGTGGGTGAGAAACCACCATATTTTGGGGTGAAGCATGGTATGGATGGACCAGATCTGCCACGATATTATCACAAGGGCCTTCTCTGCCAAACATTCCATCTCTATCAAATATAACATGCTCATGAGAGGGAAGAACGAAGGCAAAAATTTGAATCAATGAGCAGGCGTACCTTTCACAACTTAGAGGACAAGAGGAGGCTTAGAAGTGGAGCGATGGTTCTGAAGGCAGACAAATTCCAAACAGGAGGGAAATGGCATGAACAGAAGTAGGACCCTCCCCTGTTCCCAGGAATCAGGAAGTTCTCAGAAAGCTACTTGGTGGTAGCTCATGACGAAAAGAGGACTCTACACCTTGGAGGCAGCACAGGACAGAAACCTGCTCTTGAAGGGGTTTCCAGTAATCTAGGCCTCAGTAAACATCTGGCTTTTCTCCTTGAGAGCTGTGAGACCTTGCACAGTTATTTTACTCTCCTTCAAAAAATGGGGGAAATACCTAGTATTTATAAGTTTTGAGAAGTATATATGATAGCATTCATAAAGCATTAAACATACAGTAGGTATCTAAAAGATATTCATTTCCTTCTCTTCATTCTACTTCCCCTACTGCATAATTTTGATAAACTCAAGTAGGAACCAAGCATGTTTTCCTCTAAATCAGAGGGGAAATTAATTTAGACTCTGCATTTCTCATGTTTATGTTTGTCATTTCAAAGTTCCCTTTTGTTGCTAACCCAACACATGTCATAAAAAATAATTAAAGGGGAAAAAATATGCTCACTTAAAAAGTAAGTAAAACAAAGCTCACAATATATGTCAGTGAAGGGAAACCTGCTAAGGAGCTTAATTTCTTAGCAGAGAGTGTAAAGACAGATCTAGAAGGCAGGGAAGAAGCAACGAGAAGCAGAGATTTTTACAAATCTTGTGAGCATGTCATTTTATAAATCAAAATGAGGACAGGAATAAAGCACTATTATGGCATTTTTCACTCTGTTTTGCTGTTTTGATTGCTGTGAATATGCTGGGGAATGGCATCCACTTTCTGAAATGGCATGTATTTATGTACCGATAAATAAAGCAGCAGGCAAACCTGGTGAGCCTCAAAACCAACAGAGTATTTCTCTGTAGAGTGAGGTCTATGAAGCCGTTACAGCAGATTTTGTAGCCTTGTATTAGCACCTCCCTACCAAGGGCAGGGTGTGACCATCATCAGATTACGTCAGCTGCGTATCAGTTTCCTATGGCGGCTCTAACAAATTACCAAAAATAAAGATTTGTAATAGTTACTACTTAGTGGCTTAAAACAACACAAATTTATTCTCTCACAGTTCCGGAGGTCAGAAGTCCAAAATGTGCCAGCAGAACTGTATTTCTTCTGGTGACTTTCCGGGAGTCTCCTTGCCATTTCCAGCTTCGACAGGCTGCCTCCATTCCTGGCCTCATGGCCCCATATCGCTTTGATCTCCTGCTTCTGTCATAACACTGTGTTGTCTTACTCTGACCCTCCTGTCTGCCCTCTTATAAGGACTTTTGTGATTACAATAAGTCCATCTGGATAACCCAGGATAATTTCCTCATCTCAAGGTCCTTACTTTGATTACAGCTATAAAGTCCCTTTTTCCATGTAAGGTAATTTATTCACAAGTTTCAAGCAGTAGGATGTAGAAATGTTTGGGGGCCATTATTCAACCTACCACAGGCTATTTCTCCAAAGGTTCATTTATCATCCATGCTTCTGACACAGTGCAGGGATGAGAAGCACAGCACTGCGGTCAGATTTCCTTGACGATAATCCTTCCTCCACCCATCACCAGCTAGATGCCCTTAAGTTATATAATCCTTCTGAGGATAATTATAGCAACTACTTTTGAGTATTAAACAACAACAACAACAACAAAGGTTTGCACAGCGTCTGGATCTTAGTGCCTAATTGAGGTTAGCTAATTGAGGTTACTATCAGTTAGGGTAACCTAATTGAGGTTATTATCATTATTATTATTATTATTATTAAACAATAAAGAGGAATAAACATTTGTATGACTCATAGACTCAAGATCAGGTAGAAGCCGTTTACTTATTTACTTTTTACTGCATAGTTACTTCTGGGACCCACTGAAAGTTTATCAAGACTTAGAAATTCAGATATTAGTTCTGCAAGCCACAAAACCATCCCACTCTCACTGAAACTTCTATAGAAAAAATTTATTCATCCATCCACTCAATGG
Organism: Globicephala melas; assembly: GCF_963455315.2. NCBI lineage: Eukaryota > Metazoa > Chordata > Mammalia > Artiodactyla > Delphinidae > Globicephala > Globicephala melas. The sequence goes on along the minus strand of NC_083319.1, from coordinate 57,937,894 downwards.
CTCGTTATTGAGGCAATGTAGTTTCTGAGCATTCAACATAACTTTCTGTTTTGTATGAAAATCACTTATTTATCCATTCATTAATAACTTTCTTGATTTTGGAGAATTTTCTGAAAAAAACATGCAAACCAACAAAATAACTCCATGCACAAAGCAGCATTCCATGTATTTATCCACTCAGCAAACCTTATGAAGCACTTCTGTTCCAAGTACTCTCAATAGACAAACTCATTAATGAGGCAAAGACGGAGAAAGCACAGCCCTTTACCTAAGAGCCCAGAGTCTTGCAAAGGAGGCACATATACACACATATGTGACTAACCACAAGATGCAGCAATAGTTTTCCTTTTAAGTGGTCTCTGCCCCCCTCTCTACTTGCCATAAGGTTTGGATGGGACTCTAAGACTCTGAGGTGAAATCAAAAACAATCTGCTTTTCCTTTGCAACTTTAAACATGCCTGCAGTTAAGCAGAGGTGGGCTTGCTAGTTACCCAAAACACTCCTAGGAAGGCCCCCAGAGTTTCCAGTGAAAAGGTGGAGATGGCACCTTTCCTTTAATTGAGGAACTTTAGTACTGAAAAAGTACTGAAGACACAGTTGTGAGAGGGTATAGAACAGTGTCAGGCAGCTTGAAGTCATCAGTAATCCCCTGACAGCTCTATCAAAGGGGAAGGTTTACACCCTGCTAATCAGATCAATTTTACCTGGGTCACACAGTCCTGAATTCCTGGAAATTCCGCTTGGCTCTCCTCTTTACTCTCTGCCATCAGGGCATACAACTATAGCTGTATGCTCGGAGGCAGGTACTGCCCCCTCTCCTGCTAGATTTCTTGGCTCGAGATGTCCACGCCAGCAGATGAGCCTGGGGCACTCTTTGGACATCTGATTAGGAATGGATTCATGAAAGAAGAGGACTGGAAGGGACCCTAGCAAACAACAGTCCACAAACTTTGTCTACCAATGAAATGTACAGAGACAGTCACTGGTGAGCCTAAGTGGTACAGCCGGGGCACACTAAGAACGGTACTCAGGTTTACGTGCTGCTGCTGGTTTTCAGTTCTGACTCTTCCTCCTCCCTCTGTCCTGCATCAGTGGTTAGCTGGAAGGCCTACAGTGATTCCAATACAATGTTTTTTTTTTTTTTTTTTTTTTTTTTTCGGTACGCGGGCCTCTCACTGTTGTGACCTCTCCCGTTGCGGAGCACAGGCTCCGGACGTGCAGGCTCAGCGGTCATGGCTCACGGGCCCACCCGCTCCGCGGCACGTGGGATCTTCCCGGACCGGGGCACGAACCCACGCCCCCTGCATCGGCAGGCGGACTCCCAACCACTGCGCCACCAGGGAAGCCCTAATGATTTTATTTAATGGCCTCCCATTTTCGATTATTCATATCAATATTTTCACTGAATGAAGATGATGGAAGGTCAAATAGCCTCCTTTGAAGGGCAAGAAAATACTCCCTAGCAATAACAAAATGACTTCCCTTTTGTCTCATGTATAGATCTGTGGCTGCTTCCTAGACTGAGAATCTTTTCTGACCTGAAGGTACATGGCCTAGAACACAAGTTCTCAAATGACTGTCCCCACTCCAGCAACATTGGCATCACCTGGGAACTTGTTAGAAATGCCAGTTCTTGGGTCCATTCAGACCTACTGAATCAGAAACTGGTGTGGGGTCCAGCCATCTGTGTTTTCACAAGCCCTCTATACGATTATGATGGGCATTAAAATTTGAGAGCCATCAGCCTACAGAAAGCAGTGTTTTCATAGGTAGAATTGGACTTTGCCTTGGAAATTATGAATGAGCACGTATGTAGTTACAATGTAACCATGTGAAAAACCGTTATTTCTCTAAAATGTGAGCAATTCTTTCTCAAGGAGCAATTACTCTCAGACAAAATCAGAACTCTAAGTGTAAAATATATGTGTGTGAAATGTAGCATTTAGCAAAATTCTGACTAGATTTCTTTTCTAAGACAGGTTTACTGAGCCACTAACAGTACTGGCAAGCATACTATGTGGTTTGGAACTTTAAAAAATATATAAAACATTTGGTTTATTAATTTTGAAACTAATTAAGGTACAAAAATATAGTATCCCAAATTGTATAAGACAGAGGAAAAAAGCAGCCCATAAACACCAGATTGAGGACAAAAGCTGTAAGAATACCAGATATCACATTTTCACACCACCCCCTCTCACTATCAAATCCCCAGCAGGGTACTACAGAAAAATTGCCTGTCAACAGACTGAAATGAATCGTATGGGATTGCTGGTATAATTCCCTTGGAATTCAATTTACAGTAAATGCAGAAAGAACAAAGGAAGGGGTTAGAATGAGAGCAGAAAATGGTCATGTACATTAGAAAAATTAAAATCTGCAGCTTCCAAAGGGAATCATTCATAGTCTCATCCTTCATGACAGAAGTGCCTCTGGCTACAGTTCTTAACATGCAATTTTAGTGACTCTTCAGGAGTGAAGATGCCAAGTTGCTGTCCCATCCCCACTACAAGCTCAGGTGTAGACTCAGGGCAAATGGTCAGGATTTCTTGGCCTCAACCAGTATCTCCTGGTTCACCATTCACCTCCAAAGTGACCCCTGTAAAGCAGTGCAAAGTCTCATTGCAAATCACGATGTTTACTTCTCTCCTAATTCTCAGCAATGGGATTGTGGCAGACACTGTTGGTTGTCTATCCAACAGTCATTTCCCTTTTATTCCTTGCTAAGAAAATACGATTTGGTACATATTGTAAGAAAAAACTGGGACAGAGTCAAGATGGTGGTGTGGGAAGATGTGAAGTTAGCATCTCCCCACAACTAGGGTGGCTGCCGGCCACTGGTGCAGGACTCTGATGCCCAAGGAGATGCGAGGAACCCCAGAGTGAACCAGTAGGACACAGGGGGACTGACGGGGTAGGAGAAGTGGAGGCCACACAGGATCGGTGCCCTTGAGGCCAGGGAGATCAGGAAAGGCAGGTGGGAGGGACTCTCTGGGAAGAGCAGGAAAGGAGCAGAGGGCGACTGCCCCACACACTTGGGCCTGGGAAGCTGGCTGACCTCCCAGGCCAACACCCTGCCCTCCAAGCCCCCTCCAGGCTGTGTGGGTTCCTGGGGGCATAGGAGGGAGGCCGGGGAGTTCAGGAGAGGCAGGATCAATCCAAGAAGAAGATATAACAATTATAATGTTTATGCATCCAACATAGGAGCACATCAATACATAAGGCAAATGCTAACACACATGAAAGGAGAAATTGGCAGTAACACAATAAAAGTGGGGGACTTTAACACCCCAGTCACACCAATGGACAGATCATCCAAACAGAAAATTAATAAGGAAACACAAGCTTTAAATGACACAATAGACGAGATATATCTAATTGATATTTATAGAACATTCCACCCAGAAGTGGCAGAATACACTTTCTTCTCAAGTGCACATGGAACATTCTCCAGGATAGATCACATCTTGGGTCACAAATCAAGCCTCGGAAAGTTTAAGAAAATTGAAATTGTATCAAGCATCTTTCCTGACCACAGCACTATGAGACTGGAAATCAATTACAGGAAAAAAACTGTAAAAAACACAAATACATGGAGGCTAAACAGTACACTACTAAATAACCAAGAGGTAGCTGAAGAAATAAAAAAAAAATACATAAACAAATGACAATGAAAACACGACAACCCAAAACCTATGGGACGCAGCAAAAGCAGTTCTAAGAGGGATGTTTAAAGCAATTCAATTTCACCTCAAGAAACAAGAAAAATCTCTAACAATCTAACCCTACACTTAAAACAACTAGAGAAAGAACACAGACAACCTAAAGTCAGTAGAAGGAAAGAAATCATAAAGATTTCTTTAGAGCAGAAATAAATGAAATAGAAATGAAGAAAACAATAGCAAAGATCAATAAAATTAAAGCTGCCTCTTTGAGAAGATAAACAAAATTGATAAACCCTTAGCCAGACTCAACAAGAAAAAAAGGAAGAGGATGCAAATCAATAAAGTTAGAAATGAAAAAGGAGAAATCACAACTGACACTGCAGAAATACAAAGGATTATAAGCAATTACTACAAACAACTATATGCCAATAAAATGGACAACCACGAAGAAATGGCCAAATACTTGGAAAGGTACAATTTTCCAAGACTGAACCAGGAAGAATTAGACAACATAAACAGACCTATCACAAGCAATGAAATTGAAACCGTAATTTAAAATCTTCCAACAAACAAATGTCCCAAACCAGAGGGCTTCACAGGCTAATTCTATCAAACATTTAGAGAAGAGCTAACATTGATCCTCCTCAAACTCTTCCCAAAAACTGCAGAGGGAGAAACACTCCCAAATTCATTCTACGAAGCCACCATCACCCTGATACCTTAAACAGAAAAAGATATCACAAAAAAAGAAAATTATAGACGAATACTACTGATGAACATAGATGCAAAAATCCTCAACAAAATACTAGCACACAGAACCCAAGAGCACATTAAAAGGATCATATACCAAGATCAAGTGGGGTTTATCCCAGGGATGCAACGATTCTTCAATATATGCAAATCAATTGATGTGATATACCACATTAACAAATTAAGGAATGAAAACCATGTTCATCTCAATAGATGCAGAAAAAGCTTTTGACAAAATTCAACACCCATTTATGATAAAACTCTCCAGAAAATGGGCATAGAGGGAAACTACCTCAACAAAATAAAGGCCACATATGACAAACCCACAGCAAGCATCATACTCAATGGTGAAAAACTGAAAGTATTTCCACTAAGATCAGTAACAAGACAAGGATTTCCACTCTCACCATCCTTATTCAACATAGTTTTGGAAGTCCGAGGCACAGCAATCAGAGAAGAAAAAGAAATAAAAGGAATACAAATTGGAAAAGAAGAAGTAAAACTGTCACTGTTTGCTAATGACATAATACTATACACAGAAAATCCTGAAGATGCCACCAGAAAACTACTGGAACTAATCAATGAATTTGGTAAGTTTGCAGGATACAAAATTAATGCACAGAAATCTCTGCCATTCCTATACACCAACAATGAAAAATCAGAAAGCGAAATTAAGGAAACACTCCCATTTACCACTGCAACAAAAAGAATAAAATACCTAGGAATAAACCTGCCTAAGGAGGCAAAAGACTTGTCCTCATAAAACTATAAAACACTGATGAAAGAAATAAAAGATGACATTAACAGATGGAGAAATATACCATGTTCTTAGATTGGAAGAATTAATATTGTGAAAATGACTATACTACCCAAAAGCAATCTACAGATTCAATGCAATCCCTATCAAACTACCAATGGCATTCTTCCCAGAATTAGAACAAAAAAATCTTACAATCCGTATGGAGACACGAAAAACCCTGAAGAGCCAAAGTAATCTTGAGAAAGAAAAACGGAGCTGGAGGAATCAGGCTCCCCAACTCCAAACTATACCACAAAGCTACAGTAATCAAGACAGTATGTTGCTGGCACAAAAACAGATATATAGATCAATGGTACAGGATAGAATGCCCAGAGATAAACCCATGCACATATGGGCACCTAATTTATGACAAAGGAGGCAAGAACTTACAATGGAGAAAAGACAGCCTCTTCAATAAGTGGTGCTGGGAAAACTGGACAGATACATGTAAAAGAATGAAATTAGAACACTACTTAACACCATACACAAAAATAAACTCCAAATGGATTAAATACTTAAATGTAAGACCAGACACTATAAAACTTTTAGAGGACAACATAGGAAAAACACTCTTTGACATAAACCACAGCAAGATCTTTTTTGACCCACCTAGAGTAACAGAAATAAAACCAAAAATAAACAAATGGGACTTAATTAAACTTAAAAGCTTTTGCATAGCACAGGAAACCATAAACAAGACAAAACTACAACCCTCATAATGGGAGAAAATATTTGCAAATGAAACAACAGACAAAGGATTAATCTCCAAAATATACAAACAGCTCATGGAGCTCAATATCAAAAAAACAAACAATCCAGTTAAAAAATGGGCAGAAGACCTAACTAGACATTAAGACACCAAAGAAAACATACAGATGGTCAAGAGGCACATGAAAAGATGCTCAACGTCACTAATTATTAGAGAAATGCAAATCAAAACTACAATGAGGTATCACCGCACACCGATCAGAATGCCCATTATCAAAAAAGCTAGAAACCATAAATGCTGGAGAGGGTGTGGTGAAAAGGGAACACTCCTACACTGTTGGTGGGAATGTAAATTGATACAACCACTATGGAAAACAGTATGGAGGTTCCTTAAAAAACTAAAATTAGAACTACCATATGACCCAGCAATCCCACTACTGGGCATATACCCTGAGAAAACCATAATTCAAAAAGAGACATGCACCACAATGTTCACTGCAGCACTATTTACAAGAGCCAGGACATGGAACCAAACTAAATGTCCATTGATAGATGAATGGATAAAGAAGATGTGGCACATATATACAATGGAATATTACTCAGCCATAAAAAGAAATGAAATTGAGTTATTTATAGTGAGGTGGATGGACCTAGAGTCTGTCATACAGAGTGAAGTCAGTCAGAAAGAGAAAAACAAATACTGTATGCTAACGCATATATATGGAATCTAAAAAAAAAAAAAAAATGGTACTGATGAACCTAGTTGCAGGGCAGGAATAAAGAGGTAGACATAGAGAACGGACTTGATGACATAGGGTGGGAGGGCAAAGCTGGGGCAAAGTGAGAGTAGCATCAACATATATACACTACCAAATATAAAACAGTTGGCTGGTGGGAAGCAGCAGCATAGCACAGGGAGATCGGCTCGGTGCTTTGCGATGACCTAGAGGGGTGGGATATGGAGGCTGGGAGGGAGGCTCAAGAGGGAGGGGATATGGGGACATGTATATGCATACGGCTGGTTCGCTTTGTTGTATAACAGAAACTAAGATGGTATTATGAAGCAGTTATACTCCAATAAAGATCTATTAAACAAAAAGAAAAGAAAGAAAAAGCTGAAAGGTTTTTGGACCAAAAGACTAGAAAATGTCTTTAGTTGAAAAGTGGGTATTAATGGGAACTCACTCTCCCAAGGCATCTGATTTTATGTTATTTGTGCTTTTCATTGTCTTCGAGGTATTTTACAACCCTGTAGAGATAGAAGTTAACTTGTAGAAAACTGGTGGTAAAACAAGGATTTCTTGTCTCTAGATATGCAAATCAATTCTGTTCCTTGGAGGTTCAGTTGACTTTCCTCCCCTATAGTGGAGGAAGCTAGTTTTGCACTGATTAAATAAATTCATTTCAGATATCATGATGATCTTACATATTTGCTTTGGTCTTTGGATTCTCTTTGGAACTGTTTGTAACTTCTAGTTCTCTCCTTAATTAATGAGTTAGATAAAATCTTTGATACCTGTTCATTTCATATCTTTATGAGAGTCATGATTAAACCTTTAAAAAACAATTTTCTTTAAACAATGCATTCTGCAACAATATATCCAGGAAATATGGGTCCCTTTCTCATTCTAGGAGATAAACCATGATGAATCTGATCTAACCGTGATAATGATAATCTTATTCCCCTTTGCCTCTGATTGGTTTAGAGATGTGGTCCCACAGTCAATGAGAAATAAGAGAGGAGGTTCTGAGAGAAGTTTCCCTCTTTGACAAATAAACAAAGGGGAGTGAGGGCCAGAAGTGGGGAGTGGGAAATGCCCCTTCTTTCTTTCCTTTAGATATTTTCTTGTGAGAGCAGAATGCTTGGAAGTTATAGCTGCCATCTTGCAATAATAGTGAGAGAAAACCAAAGAGGATCTCAGAGAAGCGATCTCTGAGCATTGACATCGTTTATTTGGCCTCTGAATCAATCAATCAGCAATCAATCAGCAACTGCTTCCTCCAGAGCTATTATATGAGGTAATAGTTCCCAGTGTTTACTCCATTTCAGTTGATAATCTAGTTACAAGAAACTATAAGCATTCTAATAAATACAGTTACAGATTCAGAAAGAAAAAGTACCAAGGAAATTTGACATGGAGTGAGAGGTTCTATATAAGTTATGCGTGCAGTGGTGGAGGTGGTGGGCAGAAAAGGGTGGGTGTGGTGAGCTGGGCAAGGTATGGGTATTGAGTGACAGTATAGCAGGGTGGGATGTGATATGAAGGTAGGAGCGGTGGTGGAAGAATTATAGTGAAGTAGCAATTAACAAAGAAATGTTATACATTTGTCCCTTGTTGAGGTAAACCACTCATACACCCTCTTGTCCCAATTCTCTACTTCAGATCATATAACAGCAAAGGTAGACCAAAATCCAGGTCTCCTATCCCCCATTAGACATTTTCCTCAACTATAAATGGCAATTAGATATGCCACGTTGGCAGCAGTCCATGCATAATCATCATCATCCATCTTCATCATTCCCATTTACTGAATGTTTACAACATCCATAAATTTGATAAACATAATATTATTTAATCTATACAGCAGCACCATGATTGGATGTGGTAGATTGTTGCAGTCCCAATTTGTTTTTATCCTCCTGTAACCATGGCCTTGGATAGTCAACTCTTACCTGACTCTGGGCTTGGCCAATGGGACAATGTGACTTGTATTTGTCAGCGGGATAGTAACATAACAGAAACAGAGTCTTATAAAAATTCTAAGCATTGTAGCTTGCCCTATCTTGATGCTCCTGGGGGTCTTAAGATTGCCACTATATGAATAAGCCCAAATTGGTCTGCAAGGCACATGTGTACATTCATCCCCATAACCTTGATCAACAACCAGCACCAACTGGCAGCCAGAACAAATCACCAGACATGTGGCCATAGTAGACCAACTAGCCCTCAGCCAGGCCTCCAGCTGAATACAGCCACATGCATGAGTTCAGGTGAGGCGAGCAGAAAAACGGTTTAGTTGAGCCCAACCCAAAGTGTCAACTCTCAGAACCATGAGATAATAAATCATTTTTAAGCCACTGAATTATGGGCAACAAAGTCTAACTGTTACATTGAAGTATATAATATCAATGTCCCAATTTTACAGACAAGGAAAACTAAGATTCAGAAAACTTGCCCAGGGCTACCAAGGGCTGCATCTAGGATTCAAACCCAAGTCTATCTGACTTCAGAGACCATGTCTTTGACAGCAACTCCAAATAATATATTCTGAGCAAACCATTAATTGCAAGGGATCAGAGATGTACCTCTAAAACCTTCCTGTACTGTGAATATGTCAACTTGAATTTATCTCTTTAACCCACTGGTAAGTGTGTATATCACCAACCTGTACAACCTCTTAAGGAAAAAAGTTTTGTCAATTTATTATCCACTGTGAAATGCAGCATTTTATTTTTTCCCTTTTTTGTCCTTAATTTATATTTCTCAGACTTACAAGGTTGGCCCAGTTTCTAATAACTAGAATCCTGTGAGATGATTCATATTCCCTATGACTTTGTGACTGCACCATGCCCTTCCATATACCTATGCCTTTGCCTGTGATGTTTCCTCTACCTGGAATAGTCCCTTCACATCCCCAGTGCCCACCCTCCTGACATAAAAAGACTCATTCTGATTCAGCTCCAGTCCCAGATTCCTCCAGCCATTTTACTGCCTCTCCTTTGTGTTCTTATGGCATTTTGCATATACTTCTATTACAGTGCTATAATATTTACTCTCATAACTGTCTTCTCCACTAGACACATTCCTTATTAAATCCTCAACATCTAATATGGTATCTGGCATACAGCGGGTGCTAAATAAATTTTGCTGAATGAATAAAAGAATCATTTAATCAAAAATAAAGATGTTTTCCATCCATTTCTTTAGTTTTATATCCATTGATTTCTTATATCCCATCCTCTATTTCAACCAAATTGAATTACTTCTCCATTTAGACTTCCCTGCCTGTGGAAAAGATAGACTAGTTATTCATTCATCAAACCCATTTTCTCTTCTTTATTCTCACTAGACTACATTTTCCAGCATCCCTTCTAGCCAAGTACGGCCATATGACTAAGTTCCAGAGAACAGAATATATAAGTGGAAGTGATGTTCCTCTTCCAGACCTGGCCCACGTAAATCTCCCAAGCATTTCCTTCAATTCTCTCTCTCCTTTTACCAGCTTAATGAAGGTGAGCATAGTGATCTTGGAGGTATTAAAGTTGGCGGCACCAAAAGATGGAAAGAACCTGGTCCTTCAATCACCACTTGGCAGACAGTCACCTCATGAATAGGAATGTCACTTTTGGACTTTATGAAAGCAAGAATTAGGCTTCTATTCTGTTAAGCCACTGAGATTTTGGGATTTATCTGCTATACCAGCAAACTTTACCTTAACTAACACACTGATGTATATTTGTTTCCTGCAGTTCTTCTATATCATATGCCCCTTTCTCCAATATATGTATGTCTGATTGTACTGATCCACTGAGATACAACTTTATCCATTATTCCTTCCCTGACACTTTCAGTTCTTCTTCTGAAATACTTCTGAAATACTCCAATGTTTTATCCACACCCTCTTATACATGTGCCACGTTCTGCTTGTACTACCAATATTTGTTACATTTCTAAACTTAAAAACACTAACATGCATACAACTCCATGGCATGAACCTTGTCTTACTCATCTGTTTCCCCCATAGCATTCAACATAGAGCCTTACACTGAGCAGACACATAAGATGTTTCATCAGATGAGGATTTGTGCTCTCTATACTCATGTTTTAGACCTCAAGCACATCTAGCTTTACCTTTCTGGGCAAAAATATTGATTTGTTTTAATTTTATTTGATTTTCAGTCTTCCCTCTTTTTCTTGCTTTTTCTTCTCTATATTTATTTTGCCTGGCCATTCTTTAAATTCTTTCCAGTGTCATTTGATCTCTCCTGCGGGCTAATGCCCAGAATGACCCCATATCCAATACGACCCCACATCCAACATGCCCCATGCGGCTCTCCCATTCATTTATTGGGCAACACTAACCACTGTGATTTTGATGGGTCTTACAGAAGATAACACAATGATTGCATCTTTCTCCTCAAAACCACCAAAGAGCTGTCATTTTGGAAAAAGTTAAATCATCTATTTCTGGCTGATGAAGTATAAATTAAGAGTTTTATAGAATAGAACACATTCTGAGGGTTGGCTTCATCTACTTCATTTGGGCCACAAAGCCCTAATGGGAGTCATTTGAGGATGGAAAAGCTAAATTTAATAGGTCCAAGATTTCCTGAATTACACTGAAGACTGTAACATTTAGAAACAGAACTCAGAGCATTAAATCTGCTAGGAAGAGGAAGATTTAAATTCCTTTAAAGGATTTCATTTTTCTTTTATGCCTTTTTAATCCCTTAAATGGAAATGAATGTAAGATAGTTCGTGCCCAGTGGAAACTGGGCTTTGGTTTTTAACAATTTATATATTTAAGCCTTGCAAAAGCATTCTGATTTTAGGTCATGTTAGAAACAATGAGCAAAAAGAATGAACTCTTTACTCCTATATAGCACATAAATCCTATAGAAAATTCCAATTTTGATGTGAAACCTAGAGGGACTGTTTCTCATTTATGTGCCCTCCTCTCTTCCAAATCCCTAGTCACACTCTACCAGGGACGGGGACTCTATGGGATGAGAAACGCAGAGACTAAATGACTGTCCACAGGCCATAAGAAACAATGGAATAGTGCACTCAGATATGGTATAAAGTAGGTGGCAAGCAAGGTTGAATGCTGATAAAGAGTTCAGTAAGTCTCAAGGCAGACAATACACAGTGGAACTATTTGATAAATGGAAAAGGAATGCAGAATAGGGACTAGGAAATAGTTCCACGATTATGGTAGAAAAGTCCCAGAGCCTTCAGCTGAACCATATGCAGGAAAAGAGAAGTTAGAATACTGCTGGAGGAATACACTATCTATATCAAAGTGAGAGCAATCTCTGAAGGTTTTCTCAGGGAAAATCAAGTTCAGAAAACTTATCTTCTTTTTCTCCTTCCTGCTTTGTTTCTTGGTCACTCTTGCCTTCTTTACCAGCAACCAGTCCAAAGCACTTACGTGATGAATACACTGCTGTCACCAGGCTTGACTGTAATTCCACCTCTGCTACTTAATTACCCTCTTGATGGCCTTAGCCAATATTTTCATTTCTCTGGGCCTCAGTTCCCCAAGGGGTTAGGTTGGCTGATTTCTAGAGTCCTTCCTGGTTCTCAGGTTCTCCGATCCTCTGATTCTTGACTTCAAAGCTTTTTTCTACCCTAATTTACATTCCTTAGTGTCTGTTTATCACAGGTGCAGCCCAGATGGATTTCTCAGATCTACCAGTCCCCAGAATTCATCACCTTAATAGAGGAAGCTTGCTTAGGAGGCAGGAATCAATGAAGACCTCTTGCTTTAAGTGGCCTAAACTGGGATGACTGGGATGAGTATTTTAGATGGTCTGACTCTCCCTTGGTGAGTTGAAGCCTCAAGACTTTAGGGCTGTGGAGGCACTGAAGATTTAAGAAGGTTAATACTTTTATGTGAGACTCAGAGCTGATAAATTATTTATTATTTTCAGGAGGCATATCTCAGAATCAGCTAGATTTGGTGTTCTTATTTGTAAGAAAAGCACATTTGTGGTCAGGATGGCACAAGAAGAGGTAGGCTGCCAATTTCTTTAGAACAGGTTTCACCAGATGGAATTTTCCTGGTTCATTTACCATGGTCCACAGTGAGACCTGAAGCCTCACTGGCTCAAAAATGTGATTTGACAACAAACCTAGAGTATATCTAAGTCTCTATGTAGATATCAACTAGGTTCCCAGAGATTACTATAAAAACCTGGGTGTCAATTTTATTAATTTATAAGAATGTATATATTCTGCCATGTAGGTAGCATGACTGGTGTATTATTTCCTACCAACTCACCAGTTGAGGTTACTTGGTAAACAAAGAACTATGATAAAGGAGTAAGCTTAAGAAGAGTTCATCAACTAAAAAAAAAGCCTGAGACGCTCTCTTCCGGCACAGGAAGAGCCCTGCTAAAGAGAATATAATAAATGTTTCTTCACATTTATACATATAACACTTCTAGCCTTCACTATTTGTAAACAACCCCAAAGATCTATAAATGACTACAGGCTTGGTGAACAAGAACACAGAAACAAGGCACTTCAGCTTTGTTTTCCCAAATGTAATGTGCACATCACTTGTGCTGTTTGTAGGAGGTGGAATTGTAGAAGATAAGATCAATAGTCATGATGGTGTACGTAAATGACGCAGGTTAGGATGTACATCATCCTGTATTTAAATATAAATAAAATATCTCATACAGTGCAAAAGACTAAAGAGGGTGTATATATATACATACATATGTATACATATATATACATATATACATATATATATATATATATATATATGCAAGGATTAGGGAGGCAGAAGTGGGGGTGAAATTTGGAAGGGGAAGGGAAGTTTCTACGGTCAGGAAAGAAGCCTTTTTGGAACAGCACTCATGAATGACCTAAGGATCTTGTTAGTATCCTCATTCAGAAGGTCTAGGGTGGTGCTGAGGTTCTACATTTCTAACAAGCTGCTGGATGATTTCTTTTTCTTCCAGTTTTACTGAGATATAGTGAACATACATCACTGTATAAGTTTAAGGTGTACAGCACAATGATTTGACTTGGACACATCATGAAATAATTACCACAATAAGTTAACATCCATCATCTCATATATATATTGACAAAAAATGTAAGAAAAAGAAAAAAAATTTTTTCCTTGTGATGAGAACTCTTAGGATTTAACCTTTTAACAATTTTTATATATAACATATAGTGGTGTTGATTATATTTATCATCTTGTACATTACAACCCTAGTACTTATTTACCTTATTACTGGCAGTTTGTACATTTGATCACCTTCATCCAAATCCCTGTCTCCTCACGTCCAGCCTCTGGTAACCACAAATCTGATCTCTCTACGAGTTTGTTGGTTTCACTGTCTGTTTTTTTAAAAGTATAATTGACCTATGACACTATGTTAGTTCCTGGTGACTAACATAGTGATTTGATATTTCTACACATTACAAAATAATCACCATGATAAGGTCTAGTCACCATCTGTTGCTGCACGAAGATATTACATTATTATTGAATATATTCCCCATGCTGTACCTTTAATACTTGTGTCTCATTTATTTTGTAACTGGAAGATTGTACCTCTTAATCTTCCACACCTACTTCTCTCATCCCAGGATCCCTCTCCCCTCTGGTAACCACATATTTGTTGTCTGTATCTATGACTCTCTTTCTGTTTTGTTTTATTTGCTCCTTTTTTAAAGATTCAACATATAAGTGAAATTATACACTATTTGTCTTTCTCTGACATTTCACTTAGCATATTGCCCTCTAGGTCCATCTGTGTTGTCACAAATGGCAAGATTTCATTATTTTGTTTTTTACAGCTAAGTCCATACATATCCATTGTATCCATATATACCACATCGTCTTTGTCCATTCATCTATGGCAGGGCACTTAGGTTGCTACTGTATCTTGGTTATTGTAAATAATGTTCCAATGAACATGGGGTGAAAATACATTTGCACATTTGTGTTTTTGTTTTTTCTGGAAAACTCCAGAAGTGGAATTGCTGGATCATATGGTAATTCTATTTTTAATTTTTTAAGAAAGCTCCATACTGTTTTCCATAGTGGCTGCATCAACTAACATTGCCACCAACAGTGCACGAGGATTTCCTTTTCTCCACACCCTCACCAACACTTGATATGTGTTGTCTATTGAATAACAGCCATTCATACCAACAGATGTGAGGTGATATCTCATTATGGTTTTGATTGGCATTTCCCTGATAATTAGCCATGTTGAGCATCTTTTCATATGCCTGTTGGCCATCTGCCCATTTTTTTAATCAGGTTGTTTTCTTGATGTCGAGTTGTACATGTATTTGTACATTTTGGATATCAACCCCTTATCAGATACACCATTCATAAATGACTTCTTCCATTCAGTAGGCAGCCTTTTTGTTTTGTTGCTGGCTTCCTTCACTGTGCGAAAGCTTTTTAGTCTGATGTAGTCCCATGTGTGGTTATTTTTGCTTTTGTTTCCCTTGCCTGAGGAGACATATCCAAAAACAATAGTGCTAAGATCAATGTCAAAGAACATACTGCCTATGTTTTCTTCCATGAGTTTTATGGTTTCAGGTCTTACATTTAAGTCTTTAATCCATTTTGAGTTTATTTTTGTAACTGGTGTGGAAAAGTAGTCCATTTGGATGCTTTTGCATGTAGCTATCCAGGTTTCCCAACACCATTTATTGAAGAGGCTTTCTTTGCCCCACTGTATATTCTTGCCTTCTTCGTTGTAAATTTATTGACTATATAAGTATGGGTTCATTTCTGGGCTCCTATTCTGTTCCACTAATCTATGTATCTGTTTTTGTGATAGTACCATACTGTTTTGATTACTGTAGCATTGTAGTATAGTTCAAAATCAGGGACCATGATACCTTCATTTGTGTTCTTCTTTCACAAGATTGTTTTAGCTATTCAGGGTCTTTTGTGTTTCCATAAAAAGTTTTGAATTATTTGTTCTAGTTCTGTGAAAAATTTCATTGGTATTTGGATAGAGATTGCATTGAATATGTAGGTTGCCTTGGATAGTATGGTCATTTTAACAATATAAATTCTTCCAATCCATGAGCATGGTATATCTTTCCATTTGTGCCATCTTCAATTTCTTTCATCCGTGTATTAGTTTTCAGAGTACAGGCCTTTCACCTCCTAATTCGATTTATTCCTAGGTCTTTTATTCTTTTTGATGTAATTGTATATGGCATGGTTTTCTTAATTTCTACTTCTGATAGTTCATTGTTAGTGTATAGAAATGCAGAAGATTTATGTATACTAATTTTATATTCTGCAACTTTACCAAATTCATTGATGAGCTCCAGTGTTTTGTTTTTTTGGTTTATTTGGTTATTTTGGCAGCATCTTTAGGATTTTCTTGGTTATCATGCATCTTTAAGCAGTGACAGTTTTACTTCTTCCTTACCAAATGCGATTCCATTTATTTCTTTTTCTTGCCTGATTGTTGTGTCTAGGATTTCCAATACTATGTTGAATAAAACATCCATGTCTGTTCCGGATCTTAGAGAAAATTCTTTCAGGTTTTCACCACTGAGTATGATATTGGCTATAGATTTGTCATATGTGGCCTTTATTATGTTGAGTTATGTTCCCTCTATACACACTGTGTAGGGACTTTTTTTATTAACATAAATGGATGTTGATGTTGTCAAAAGCTTTTTCTGCAACTATTGAGATGATCCTATGATTTTCAGTCTTCAGTTTGTTAATGTGGTACATCACACTGATCGATTTGTGGATATTAGATCATCCTTGCATGCCAGAGATAAATATCAATTGATTGTGGTGTATGATCCTTTTAATGTATGGTTGAATTCAGTTTGCTAATATTTTGTTGAGGAATTTTTCATCTATTTCATCAGGGGTATTGGCCTGTAATTTTCCTGTTTTGTGATGTCTTTGTCTGGTTTCGGTACCAGGGTGATGCTGGCCCCATAAAACGAGTTCAAAATTTTTACTTCCTCTTCAATTCTTTGGACTAATTCGAGAAAAAAGAGGTGTTAATTCTCCTTTAATGTTTGGTAGAATTCACCTGTGAAGCCATCTGGTCTTGGACTTTTGTCTGATGAGAGTTTTTAAATTACTGATCCAATTTTAGTACTGGTAATTGGTCTGTTCATACTTTGTTTCTTCCTGTTTCAATCTTAGGAGGTTGTACATTTTTAAGAATTTGACCATTTTACTGGCATATAATTGTTCATAGTAAACTCTTATGACTGCTTATATTTCTGTGGTGGTGCTATAACTTCTTTTTTATTTCTTTTTTTATTTATTTGGGCCCTCTCTCTTTTTTCTTCATGAGTCTGGCTAAAGGTTTTTCAATTTTGTTTACCTTTTCAAAAAATCAGCTCTTAGTTCCATTGATCTTTTCTATTATTTTGTTAGTCTCTATTTCATTTATTTGTGCTATGATCTTTATTATTTCTTTCCTTCTGCTAACTTTGGGTTTTGTTCTATTTTTCTAATTCCTTTAGGTGTAAAGTTATGCTGTTTTCTTGAGATTTTTCTTATTTCCTAAGGTAGGCTTATACAGCTACAAACTTCCTTCTTAGACTTGCTTTTGCTGCTTCCCATAGATATTTTTTATCATTGTGTTTTCATTTTCATTTGGCTCTAGGTATTTTATTATTTTAACTTTGATTTCTACAATAAACCACTGGTTGTTAAGTAGCACACTGTTTGGCTCCATGTATTTGTGTTTTTTGCAATTTTTTTCCTTATAATTAACGTCTAGTCTCAAAAGGTGGTCAGAAAAGATGCTTGATATGATTTCAAACTTCTTAAATTTATTGAGACTTCTTTTGTGGCCTATCATGTCATCTGTCCTAAACAATGTCCTTTGTGCACTTGAAAAGAATGTATGTTATGCTGATTATGGATGAAATGTTCTCATTTAAGGCCAGTTTTTCCTTATTAATCTGTCTGGACAATCTGTTTACTGAT
This sequence comes from Globicephala melas, assembly GCF_963455315.2. Taxonomy (NCBI): domain Eukaryota; kingdom Metazoa; phylum Chordata; class Mammalia; order Artiodactyla; family Delphinidae; genus Globicephala; species Globicephala melas. The sequence goes on along the minus strand of NC_083319.1, from coordinate 57,920,281 downwards.
ATAAGTGGGATGTTAATTTCCCTAATATTATTGTGTCACTGTCAACTTCTCCTGTTATGTCTGTTAATATTTGCTTTATGTATTTAGGCACTCCTATGTTGGGAGCTTATGTATTTAGAATTGTTATATATTCTTGTTGGATCAATCCCTTGATCATTATGTAATGTCCTTCTTTGTCTCTTGTTACAGTCATTGTTTTAAAGTCTATTTGTCTAAGTATTGCTACTCCACCTTTCTTTTCATTTCCATTTGCATGGAATAAGTTTTTCCATCACATCACTTTCAGTCTGTGTGTGGCTCTAGATCTGAAGTGAGTCTCTTGTAGGCAGCATATAGATGGGTGTTGTTCTTTTATCAATCTCACCACTCTTTGCCTTTTGATTGAAGCATTTAGTTTATTTACACTTTAAGTAATTATTGAAGAGAATGTTTTTACCGTTATTTTGCTAATTGTTTGGGAGTTGTTATTGTAGTTTTCTTTGCTTCCTTTCTTCTTCTATTCTCTTGTTATTTGATGACTATCTTTAGTGTTATGTTTAGGTTCCTTCCTCTTTTTTGTGTGTGTATCTATTACAGATTTTTGATTTGTGGTTACCATGAGGTTTATCTATAGCAATCTATACGTATATTAATATATACATGATTATTTTAAGTTGATGAACTCTTAATTTTGAAAGCATTCTAATAACCCTGCATTTTTACAACCCCCCCCAATTTTTTAACATTTTTGACATAATAGTTTACATCTTTTTGTTTTGAAAATTCTTTAGCTACTAATGCAGATATAGATTATTTTACTCCTGTTGTCTTTTAATGTTCCTACTAGCTTTGTAAGTGGTTGATCTACTACATTTACTGTATATTGTCTTACCAATGAGATTTTTTTTCTTTTTGTCATTTATATATTTCTAATTGCGGCCTTTTTTTTCACTTTGAGAAGTCCCTTTAATGTCTCTTGTAAAGACAGGTTAGCAGTGCTGAACTCTTTTAGCTTTGCTTGTATGTAAAACTGTTGATCTCATTCAAATCTGAAGGACAGCCTTGCTGGGTAGAGTATTCTTGGTTGTAGGTTTTTCCCTTTCATCACTTTAATATACCATGCTACACACTTCTGGGCTGCCAAGTTTCTTCTGAGAAGTCAACTGACAGTCTTACGGGAGTTCTGTCATATTAACTAGTTGCTTTTCCCTTGCTGCTTTTAAGATTCTTTCTTTAATTTTTGCCATTTCAATTACAAGGTGTCTTGGTATGAATCTCTTAGGGTTGATCTTTATTGGGACTCTCTGCACCAAAACGTCTTCCTGGACCTGGATGTCTGTTTTCTTTCCCAGGTTAAGGAAGTTTTCAGCTATTATCACTTCAAGTAAGTTCTCTGCCCCTTTCTCTCTCCCTTCTCCTTCTGGGGCACCTATAATGCAAATGTTAGTACATTTGATGTTATCCCAGAGGTCTCTTAAACTGTCTTTATTTTGTTTTTAATTCTTTTTTTTCTTTTTTCTGTTCACCTAGAGGGATTTCCACCACTCTTGTTTCCCTGCTCTCTTATTTGTTCATTCATCTGTATCATCTAATTTACTGTTGATTCCTTCTGGTGTTTTTTTTTTGGTTTTTTTTTTAACTTCAGTTATTGTATTTTCAGCTCTGTTTGGTTCGTCTTTATATTTTCTAACCCTTTTTAAAATTTCTCACACTGTTCATCCATCCTTCTCCCGAGTTTGTTGCACATCTTTCTCATCATTACATTGAACTCTTTGTCAGGCAGATTGCTTTTCTCCACTTTGCTTAGTTCTCCTTCTGGAGTTTTATCTTGTTCCTTCACTTGGAACATATTCCTTTGTCACATCATTTTGCCTAATTCTCTGTGTTTATGTGTAAGTATTAAGTAGGGTGGTTATATTTCTTGATCTTAGAGAAGTGGCATTATGTAGAAGATGTCCTATCAGGCAAAACAGCACACTCTCTTGCGGTCATCAGAGGTATATGATGTAGAGGTGCCCCCTATGTGGGATGCATTAGCACTTCTCATGTGGCAGTGTCGACTACTGTGAGCACGCTGGTAAGCATGGCTGGTCCCCAACCTAGTTGACTGCCAAGCCCTGTCTTGTGTAGAGGCCAGCCACTGATGGGTGGGGCTGGGTCCTGTCATGGCTGGCTGCATGGTCCTAGGACTTGTGTCAGCCTACTGGTGTGTGAAGCCAGGTCTAATCATGCCTGGCTGTGGGCCTGGGCTGTCCTGGGGCTGGTCCACCTGCCAGACAATATTGATCTGGCCAGGAACCATGCCTTGGGTAGCAAAGAAGGTTTTAGAATGATTTCACTCTGTGAGAATAGAAATGGCCTCCAGGTGAATTGGATGTAAATAATTTTATGACATTTAGTTAACTAATTAAAATGATATTTTATTTAAAAATTAATGTATAGTAATATTCTAATTACAAAAGTGATAGTGGATTTACACCTGTGGTAGTGATTTTGTTTCATTTATTTCTAAATCTATTTAATTTTAAAAAGTGAGCTGTGGTGCAGCCACTTTGGAAAAGAGTATGAAGGTTCCTTAAAAAACTAAAAATAGAGTTGTCATATGATCCAGCAATCCCACTCCAGGGCATATAACCAGAGAAAACTCTAATTCAAAAAGACATATGCACACCAATGTTCACAGCAGCACTAATTAAAATAGCCAAGACATGGAAGCAACCTAAGTGTCCATAGATGAATGGATAGAGATGTGGTACACATATGCAATAGAATATTACTCAGCCATAAAAAAGAATGGAATAATACCATTTGCAGCAACACAGATGGACCTAGAGATTATCATACTAAGTGAAGTAAATCAGAAAAAGAAAGACAAATATCATATGATATCACTTATATGTAGAATCTAAAATATGATACAACTGAACTTATTTACATGAAAGAAACAGACTCACAGATACAGAAAACAAACTTATGTTTACTGAAGGGGACAGGAGGTAGGGGAAGGATAATTAAGGAGTTTGGGATTAGCAGATACAAACTACTATATATAAAACAGATAAAAACAAGGTCCTACTGTTTAGCACAGGGAACTATATTTGATATCCTGTAATAAACCATAATGGAAAAGAATATGAAAAAGAATATATAAAATTGAATCATATATATATAATTGGATCACTTTGATATACACCAGAAACTAACACAACATTGTAATCAATTATACTTCCATAAAGAATAAAAAAAAATTTTTTTAAGTGAACTGTTTTCAAGATAAATACTAAGTAAATAATTGGAGAGGTGTATATTACAATGGTAAAAATCAAAAATAAACAAATGGGGGGCTTCCCTGGTGGCACAGTGGTTGAGAGCCCGCCTGCCGATGCAGCCCCGTCTGGGAAGATCCCACATGCCACGGAGCGGCTATGCCCGTGAGGAGTGGCTGCTGAGCCTGCGCGTCCAGAGTCTGTGCTCCGCAACGGGAGAGGCCACAACAGTGAGAGGCCCGCGTACCGCAAAAAAAAAAAAAAAGTGGTTAGTTTCTTTTTCTCAAGTGTCTTTATTAATCTTTCTTGTTTGGTGTATAGAATCTCTACTGTAGCTGACTTTCAGATTACATTACAGAGAGTAATAAAATGGCATATACATCTCTGGGCAAGTCTGTTTACCTAGTGGACTTAATAAAAGTGAATAGTGTGATGATAATCGTACGGTAGAGATAATAGAAAAGATATTTAACCAGATGACCAGAGAACTGGATTGTAATACCAAATTTTCCACTAGTTAATTTTACTACAGTGTGTGAGTCACTCAATATATATGTGTCAATAGTATATCTACCTTATATGTATGTATTGGTATATGTGTGTATGTGTATATACATATATATATCATATTGTTCTTACCCTGACTATATCAGAGTCCCTTTCACACATTAAAGTAAGAGTGACTTTTTCTTCAGGTTACTATTAAGAACATATTATAACTATCAATACATATGTACACATATGTATATATTATATATATTATACATATATAATTATATTATTATTATATGTAAAACTGAGTCTAAAACTGCCTTGGGGTAGGTCATACCTACTGACCCAGGTAAAGTTTGGAGGAAATATGTTAAAGAGACAGACCAGCTGCCCTCAGGCAGGATCATTCACTTTGTGGTACAGAAGCCCAATTTTATCAGTCAGACTTTTCCAGGCTCTTGGGACTGACTCATGCTAATCAAATAACACATGGCTGATTTACATTGAGAAATTACGAACTGAGCAATTTAAAACATCCAACGCTCAAGAAGTCCAGAATAGCCAGGCTAACAGCTCAGTGTATTCTCCTCTCCATGAATGTCCAAATCCTCTGGGACTGCTGTGTGCTTGGCTCAGAACAAGAGTCAAGGGAGCTCAATGATTTTACACCTTCAAGATCTGAAGGCCAAACACACCCATTTCCAAGCTATGTAGGTAAAGGTTAAGTGGATGCTTGTGCTAGCTGGACAGAGTGCTCTTCTTTAGACAGGACTGGAGACAGAGACTTACTCTTCCTCTTCATTTTCCCCTTTTCTAGTTTCCATTAAGACCACCACCCTTTAGTTACCATAGCTTTGCCACTTCAAGCTGGCATTACTTAGGTTAACTCTTTCTGAAATTCCAGTTTAGTCCTGGGGACAACGTGTTGGCCATCCTAGTCTGTGAGTCTTCTCAGCCAAACAGCTAGAAATGTGAGATTGAGGCACTTCTGTGTGTGAAACATGTACCCCATCACACATGTTCCTCTCCCTCTTAGGGGTCCACCTTTTCCTGATCCTTCAGAGAAGCTGCCTATGTACCTACCACAGCCTTGAGTAAATGTAGACTAAAATAATCTGTTTTTCTCTGGTCTCAACCTGTGATAATTTGAGGGAGCACACTTTGCAAAATTCTTCAGAAATATGTGGTGACTACAGCCCCCAAGGATCTGGGAGAAACTAAGTGGAAATTCGAAGCATCAGTCTCACTACTGATACTCCCCAGGAGGTGCCATAGGGAAGCATTGAACTTGCACTTGAAGGGTCCTGGCTTACAGAAGGTGCTGACTGGGTGTGCATGGGCTCCAGGTCTGCAATTAGGCAAGAGGAGCATCCCCCAAGATCTATCTGTGAACCGCTCTGTTGGCATTCATTCACTGCTGTGTGGAAACCTGGAGGATTCTCAGCACTGCCTAGAACCAAACGGCATTTAAAACACCCTCAGGATCTTTGGTTCAGCAATGAACCTTATCTTTGATTCCAGAGGGTGGTTCTTCATCAGCACTGTTGAGCTAATGCTCTTTTACTGCCTGAAACGGCAGAGATGAGCCTGTGGGGTCCAGAATGCCACATGTGAGGATGCCTACTTCCCCAATAAGGGCAGATTGTATTATCATTTTATAGTCACCACGACAGCTGCAGAAAAAAAGTTAGAGCATCCTCATTTTCTTCCAGAAGTGTCTTTTGTAGCCACCCATTTGGAAGCTGTCCGTGAATCTGTTGACTTCTTCCATCAGAGAATCCTCTCCAGATTCATCTATCATTTTCCCCATAGTCTTTCTCATCCTCATCATACGCGGGCCTCTCACTGTTGTGGCCTCTCCCGTTGCGGAGCACAGGCTCCGGACGCGCAGGCTCAGCGGCCATGGCTCACGGGCCCAGCCACTCCGTGGCATGTGGGATCTTCCCGGACCGGGGCACGAACCCATGTCCCCTGCATCGGCAGGCGGACTCTCAACCACTGCGCCACCGGGGAAGCCCCAGTCACTCTTTTAATATCTCCTGAAGATCCCATGCTATGTTTTTCTATGTAGCATTTATTACTGCTTGATAGAGTATATACACATACTGGTTTTTTCTTTTCATTGTTTGGCTCCTTTAACTAGAGTGTAAATTTAACAAATGTAGGGACTTTAATCTGTTTTATTTCCTGCTATATTTCAAGCATCTAGAACAGTACCTGGTAGATAGTCAGCATTCAACAAATATGTGTTGAAAGAAACAATGAATGAATCTCAATTTGAGTTTCTAGTATGGTACCCTGATCAAGATCAGTAGTTCCTGAACCTGGGGATCCATGAGAACCACTAGCAAGAACTTAAAAATATATCAGATTCCAGGGCTCTACCCCAGATCTACTAACTCAAAATAACGGAGGGAAGACTGGTCAGGAATCTGTATTTTTAATAAGCCTGCTGGTGTTTCTGATGTGCATTCAGATCTGGGAACCAATGGTCTAGGCCCGAGTTTCAGGAACACAGGAGGAAACATAAGGTAGTGTGGTTAGGTCAGCCTAGATTTGACTCCCAACTTTGCCATTTACTTGGTATTATAGATTACTAAATTTTCGGAGGCTCTCAACTTCCTCATACTTAAAATGGTAAATACCAGTATCATAAAATGCCAGAAACTTCAGTTTCCTGGGGCATGAAAGAATCAGAAAAACAGCTTAGCTTTCCCATGGGGACATCCCATGGGGTGCAGGTGCAGGAAGAGGACTGCAGAACATTAGCACCAGCACTGCAAAGTCCTCCTGCATCAGCCCAGGGGTGAAGCATCGATTATTCCAGAATCCCTCTGTTTAACAGCATGAGAATCATGATATAGTGTCCAAATGGCTTTCCACTGATAACAGGGAGGGGCAGGCAGCATATGGGTAGATGGAACTAGGTCTGAGTCAGGGACTGACATCCACAGTTCAGCTAAGTGGATGGCCCTTCTTCATCCACTACTCAGGCTCTAGAATAAGATTCTCTCACATGCTTGCCCATGGCTGTGTTATTCTAATTGGAACATAATACAGGAAATGAACATTGCTTCAAGCTTAACTCACAATCCTGACATCGTTATATTTCTCTCTAATTGGAACCTCAGGAAGCACTTCACTTTTTATTCCTACTTGATAGAAAGTCTCTGCAAAACCTGCTCAGCAGATTACTGGAGGTGTGACACCCCTGTTTAGCCAGTAATGGTAACAGTATTAACCGTAACTCATGCATTTGGTATTAGTGAATATAATACCAGTGTAATTCCATAGCAATCCTCACATTCTATTAAAATGCCATTAGATTTCTGTGTGTCAAGCATTAGTTCAGTCTCACAGGGACATAGATTATAGGTAGTATTTCTTTATACGCATATACTGAGTAAAAAAGAGTCTGGACTACGTCCTGGTTTTTCCCTCATTATTCATCTTGTATGTTAATATCACAATTTACATTTGTGCAGTGGAATCTGGGCTCTTTCTGGTTCATTGACTTTCCTAAAGAATTGCGGGGGGGAAATGACTTTTGAAGAAGGGGAGTGAGTATGTCCTGTCACTCACAAAGTAGACTCCAGCGGTGCATCAGTTACAGCATGGTTGCTCTTTCGCAAATGTGTTAATTGCGTCCTGTGTGGTTTGCCTTTTCTCCCACTGCAGTACAGCTCAGCTGCACAGGAGCACCAAGAGATGTAATCTGAATTTTTTTAAAAAGTGTGTCTGGATGAGAAATTACTAGAGAGCAGAAGAATACATTTCCAGTGACTCAATTTGAGATCAGCAACTAATTAACTATGCATAGAAATGTCACTTAAGGAAAAGTCTTTGTCAATATGCTGAAATTTCTTTTACAGATTTGTGATTAACTTCTAACTATAGACTAATTACCCTTTTCCTTATCATCAAGCATCTTGAGTGTTGACGCAGAATCTATAAATGATGCCAAGGAGACAAGTGTGGACCTAATGTGCTTCCTTCACCACGTGAACAAAGATAAAGGGAGGAAGATGGTCCCCATATTACTTTAGGAGCAAAGCTGGCAGCTTGAGAATCCTGGTGTGAAAATACAGTGATGGGATTTCCAGTAACCAGGAAAATGACCCTGGTGAACTTTCTGATTTTACTTCAAAGAGAAGTTTAGGGTGATTGACAAGAGGGAGAAAAATGGGCTTTGTTCCTATGGCTGTTCTGAGGTAAATCACTGATCCAGCTGGCTTGGAGCAGAGTGTGTGTGTGTGTGTGTGTGTGTGTGTGTGTGTGTGTGTGTGTGTGTGTGTGTGTGTGTGTGTGTCTGTGTGTGTGTGTGTGTGTGTGTGTGTCTGTGTGTGTGTGTGTGTCTGTGTGTGTGTCAGAGACAGAAAAACAGGAACAGAGAGACAATGCCCATGTGTGTTTGAGAGTTTGTCTGCCAGTGAAAAAGAGAGAATACTTGTTTCCTCAGAGAATGAAATGGAAGTTTCAATAGAACAGAAGACAAAGTTATTGCTACTGAGGGAAGGATTCAATCATATTTGGTGGCTGCTTTCTAGTTACTTGCATGCTACCTTGATAGATCTAATCTCACTATTCTACAGATATGCTTCCTCTTCTATAGTAAATAACATCATCATCCCCTTCTGCTCACTCGCCTCAAGTTTTATTACCACTATAAAACTGAAAGTCACTTCTCGTTTCACTTAAATCAACTAGAAAGACAAAGTACCCAGCCAGGTTGTGTTTGATCCAAGAAAGCAAAAAGCCTTCAACTTCCTTGGGTCTCACAGCAATGTACTGAAAATTTCTAGAAAAGGTAGTGAAGTAGACAGTCAGGTGCCATCCACCAGCATGCAAGTTTCCACGATGGCAGGGTTTTCTAAAGAAAGTCTGTTTTGTGCGCTATTGTATGTGCAATACCCACTGAAGTGCCTTGTTTGTATTAGATGCTCGATAAATATTTTTGGAATAAATGCACTGTCCTGTTTTTCTGTGTGATGCTTCTGTTGAGCTCTGTTTTGCAAGGAACACTCTATAGCAACAAAAATTTATATTTCCTCCTTCTCTCTCTCTCCCTCTCTCTCTCACCAGTCCCCCAACCCCCACAACACACACACACACACTCCCAGCTGCTATGATATAAGAATTATACTGTAGCTTTGTCTAGAACCCACAATCATTTCTTTTTTTGCATTTTTGACAGGAAAATATATGAAGTCGTAAAAAGATGATTATCATAATGATTTATTGAGAAGTTACTGAAGGAAGTATCAGAAGAATCCCACCTAAAAAAGAAGCCTGTAGCCTCTTTATCTGGATGGTCATTATTTACTCTGTTCAAAATACTACAAGGTGTAACATTTCCCTGAATGTTCTGAAACCAAGATCTTCCTGATGATGGGAGCAGGGGGATGACAAGTACTTGGGCCACCCAGGGTTTTTATAGCCTAAAGTTAAATATTCTGATATACTACCACCTCTTCCATCCCTCCTCTATTTTTCCAGCAATTATGAACCCATCGGCTGGACACTGTGTAACTCTTCAAGGGAAATGTAGCTGCATAATGTACCTGATAATGGCATGAAATTCCATTAATTCTCAGGCTAATCTCAGAGCTTCCTTATTTCTCCCCATTATTTGTTTCCTGTGTTATTTCTACAGGAAAGAAACAGCAGAAATTTTTCCATTATAAGATGAAGGGTGGGAGCGCTTGGAGGTATAAAATGATGCTTCTATGAGACTATTCATGATTACAGCCGATGATCCTCCAGGTTCATTGTTTAAGAGATAGAATGCAGAGTCTATTGTGAACCTGAACGAATGATCCTTATTACTTGCCTCTCTAATGCAGATAAATTACATAATCCTTACTGAAGTTTAAAAGAAAGATGCTGAATAAGGCAAGTATTTTGCCAGGAGAACCACATACAAAGTTGATAAATTTGTCACATTTCAGACTGCACTTCTGATCTGGACTTCTCTGTATCACTGAAGTGACTCACATAGGTTGGCCCACATAGACAAACTCACAAGAGACATTTTACTGGGAGAATTCTAACTTCCTCTGGGCTGACACTTGGAACCTCTGCCATGCATATCTTCTCTCTGTTGGAAAATACCACAGGAAGCCCAATTCCAACTAGAAGGCTGCATAGTAAGCATGAAGTCAGGTAAAGGGAAGCTAGTTACCTAATTCAAATGAGACAAGCATTTCATGTCTTCTCCTCTTTCCTCAAACCTCCCACTAATACTAGTTGATGACTTTTCATAATTCATTGAATAGTAGCCATGGGATGGGAACAACATCATCTTTCTATCACTGACACTTGTACCCCTGCCCTGCTTCCTTACTGTCTCTGCCAGTGAAGGTCAAGCTCACATCCTTTCCTGTTTTCTCAAGACCTTTCCTCTTCCAGTTACCCATTCCCTCTCGTGCATGCACACTGTCTCTCCATCCACTTGCGTATTCTCCTCAGCACACAGACATGTTTTAGCATCTCCCGTCTTACACACACAAAACACCTCCACTGTCCATGTAGTCCCTTGCCAGCTTCTGCCCCATTTATCTGTCCCCCATCATGACCACATTTCTTGAAAATTTCTTGAAAAGCTGAGTACACACAAATGCTGTCTGTACTTCTCACATGACCTTCACTCCTTAACCCAATACCATCTACCAGGTGACCTAGATATACCTTCATCTGGTCAAGGATATCAGTGATTTCCAGGTTGGCTAATCCAGAAGACACCCTCTGTGTTTGCTGCACTCAAACCCTCAGCATCCCGTGACAGAGATGTCTTCTTACTCCTGCTCTGGCACTCTGCTCTCTTGACTGCAGCCTACGCCATACATCTGGTTGTCCTTCCCCCTCACTGACCACATTTCTTCTGTTCCCCTGGCTCCGGTCCCTCCTCTACCTGACATCTTAATGTGGCAATTCCCCAGGGCTTCATCTCGGCTGTCTTCTTCCTCTACACATATTCTCCAGCTGCATTACAAGTCATTTGGCTTTAAGTACATAAGTATGCTAATGATTTCCACATTTATATCTCTGGCCCAGACCTGTCCCCTGAACTCCAGGCTTATGTACACATCCGACTTCCAATCTGACAGCTCCACTTGGATAATTCCCAGACACCTGAAACTTTAATGCACAAAAAGTAACCCCCAAACCCTTTGTCGAAATTATTTCCTCTTCACCTCTATCTTCTCCATCTCAATTGCAATGGCAACCCCCCACCCGGATACTCAAGCCAGGAGCCTTCCACCATATTCAATGTATTTATAGCTTCTTTCCGTTATACTTCTGAATATATTTGACTTCCACCACCTTAGTTCAGGCCTTCCTCAGCTCTCACCTAGGAGGCTGCAAAGCCTATAAGTCAGTCTCCCCATTTCCAGTCTTGCTCCTCTCAAACCCATGCTTCAAATAACCACAAGCACGGCATATTTAAATGTGCACCAGCTTATATCACTGCTTGTTTAAACTTTCTAATTGCTTTCCACTCCACACAAAAGCAAATCAGATTCCTTCCTACTGCCTACGAGACCCTCCATGAGCTGAACCCACAAAGGCTCCAAACACACCTCGCTCCATTCTAACGGCACTGTCTTCTTTCAATTCCTGGAAATTCTAAGCTTCTATCTGCCTCAACCTTGTGTGTGTTCTGTGCCTTTTTCCTGGAATGCTCTCCAGACATTCTCCTTCTTCACAAGTCTCTTCCTGCTCATCCTTTCAGGTGGTCTCAGCTAAAATGTCTCGGACTTTCCCTTAACTAACCTATCTAAAGCAATCCTCTCCACTTGTCACACTCCCTGTACACCCTATTAGCTATCTCAGCCCTCGGTTCATTTACTTAGTAATGTTTAGCACAATTTGCAATTCTTCTGGTGCGCTTTTTAAGTGTGTTTACTTTTGTTGGTCTGTCTCTCCCACCGGGATCTAAATGCATGAGGGAGGGAATTTTCTCTGACCTCATCACTCACCACTGTATTCCTCATAGGAGTGTTTGGCACATGCAAAGTTCTCCAAATATATCTCTTGAATTAATAAATGAACAAGTGAATGTCTTTAAATGAAGATTAGAGATGTCCCCACATATTCACTACAATCACCATTCTTAGTAGAGGCACTTTCTAAGGAACACAATGGAAAAAGCTGTGCAGGGGATCTGGAGTTCAAACCTCGGCCACCGTTAGAGGAGTTGTCCAGCTTCTCAAAAACGCTCTGGGTTTGTGTCTTGGGGGAGACGGGAAAGAGGCATGGAGAGGCATGTTTGGGGAAGGGTGGAGAAAACCACAACCCTCTCAAGGGAGGCCCACATTTTTTAGCTTAGAAAGACAACCCACAGATACAGGGGATCTGCCTTTCCTCAAAAAACCCTGATTTCTGTCAATGGTTCCTTTGCTTCTCCCCTCCCCATTTTCTCTCTCTTTCCATGTAACTCCTGAGTTAGTGGCCACAGAGGAAGCAATCAGACAGAGGAAACACCTGTCAAATCTTCTGGCCATGAGAGAAGAAAGAGCAAACAGCTTAAGAGAAAAGAAATTCAAAAGAAAACCAATTCTAGGCTGCCAAACATGAGGTTTCTTTCTTATTTAATTCTGTATTTGCAGAAGGCAGCAAGGCATAGAGGTAAAAGCATGGGCTGATGTATTCGTTCCCTGTGACTGCTGTAACAAATTACCACAAACGTAAAGCCATGCAAATTTATTCTGAAGGTCGGAAGTCCAAAATGGGCCTCACCGAGCTAAAACCGAGGTGTTGGCAGGCTTCCTTCCTTCTGTATGTTCCAGGGAGGAATTAGTTCTCTGCCTTTTCTAGCTTCTAGAGGATGCCTGAATTTCTTTACCTGTGGCTGCATCACTTTGACCTCTGCTTCCATTGTCACATCTCCTTCTCTGACTCTGACCTTCTTATCTCCCTCTTCTATGGACCCATGTCACTACCTTGGTCCACCCAGATGATCCAGGATAATCTCTATCTGAAGAGCCTTAATTTAATCACATCTGCAAAGTCTCTTTTGCTGTTCAGAGGTTCTGGGAATTAGGACATGGACATCTTTGGGGGAACATTATTCATTCTACCACGGCTGGGTTCCAATTTTAGTTTTGTCACTTACATACTACTCTGTGCCAAGCACTATGCCAAGTACTTTACATATTTTTAATTTGATCCTTTAAAAATCCCTGAAATAGAGGTACTCTCATCTGTATTTTATATATGAAGAAACAGTAGCTTGGCAATGTGAAGCCACTTGGTCTTATGGTCTTATGTTGGTAACTCTGGTAGAGCAAAAATATAAACCTGTGTCTGCTTAAATCCAGGCCCCTGCACCTGGCTGCCATGTTGATCGGAACTTCTGCACTAACAGTCTGGGCACACGGGAAACGTTCAATAAATGTTGAGCTATTATTGTGTTTACAGTAGTAAGTTCTACCTAACCTCAAACAGCTATGTGACTCCTCTGAACTTTTGATTCCTCATAGGAACATACATCCACTCTTTCATTTGGCAAATACTTACGATGGTCTAATACTCTGCTAGGTACTGTCCTAGGAGTTGAACGTTGTTCTAAATGCTACTGTGCAGTTAAAATGAAACAATGGATTGGCTCAGGGTCCAATACATAGAAGATACCACTGAATACGATTCCCATTTCTCTTTTCTTCTTTAGATTATAACGTTCTTGAGGTTTCATCTGATTTTCTGATTGTTCTGATTTGTCTGTGAGTGTTTCTTTCATTGCAGTTTAGCACAAAGCAGTGATTCCATACAACATCTGACAGGTTGAATTGGCTTCTATGTGATCTATGGTAAGGCAATGACTTCGAATAGTTCTCTCCTTCTAATGGGTGGTTGGTGGTTTGATTATAATCTGTAGAAGTCCAAAAATCATAGTTTTCAGGAAACAATTCGACTCTAAAACTGGGGTGATATCTTTCCAAAGTGACTTAATCCTGTTTTCCAATATGTGGAAAGAATATGTATGTATGAATGTCTGGGAATGAGTGACAGGGTGGAGGATGGAGAGGTGAAGGAATTCCAGAGTCTGCTGGAAAAAAATAGCAGAGTAGGACAAAGGACTCTCTAAAGCTTGGCCAAGGGGTAGCTTTGAGACTCATTTACAGATGGGCCCATAGACGCAAAGGAGAGGAAGACACCACATGAATGGACCCACATGTGGCCGCAAACGTTCTCTGTGTTTTAGGGCAGGAGGTTTTTCATCAATTTCCTATCATTTGTTCTTTCACCCATTTTTTACTTCCTACTCTTCTCTATCACAATTTTTTCCTTTTATTTCTTATCTTACAATATCATATTATCCATTCTAAGCAATCCTCACTAAAGAAATTAAATATAATAAAGATATATTGGATCTTTTCCTTTTTTTCAAAAGCAATATCTGTGAAACAAAAGTTTGTCAGGTCGAATTTCTAAAATAAATCTTGGCACGAGGGCCCTGATGAAGTAATAATCCAGCTTCTGTTGGAGTACCATGGTGCCACTGATGGACCACTCAATAACTTGCAATCTCGTGTCAGGAACTCATCGAGATCCTGCAAATTTAATCTAAAAATCTTCATAATTTAAAGAACTGCTAGGGAAAAAAGGTTATGAGACAAGCAAAGGAAGTCACATCATTGCTGGTAAGATTAGAGTAGATCAGAGCAGGAGGTTATATTGGAAGGTAAAAACTGAAATTTCTAGTGTTATCAAATATCTTCTCTAAAGATGAAATTCAGTGGCAGTGTTTTAGGTTTTAACATTATAGTCATTAATGTTACATGATGAAGTCTGAATATATGTTACATGACTCAGTCACAAATAATGCCTTAATGAAACTGAAGAGAAATCAGAATGGCTCTAAATATAATTCTTAACAATCTGCCATTCCTTTTCCTACTCTGTTTAACATTTGAATTTCACATAATTCTGGGTTTAGGGAAGTAACAGAAGGACATGTGGAGATCACTGGACTAGACATTAGAAGAGCTGATTTTTAGTCCGTTTTCTGCCAGTAACTAATTGTGTGATCTTAAAAAGGACACAATCACTGTGGCTTGTTCTTGCTATATAAGTGGTTTAAACTACATAAATTTTAAGACTCCTTCAGACTCTAAATCATTAAAAATGTGTGGCCAATGTGCTTTAGAAAATAGTTAACATATGTTGCGTAGAAACCTTATTCTGCAGGATGTTATATATGTATGCCTCCTATGGACGTGCATTCCATCAACAACTACTTATTAAGGGCCCTCCTTTCATCAGACACTAAAGATACTCTTTTGGGCAAAAACTGGCATGGTCTTGTCCTCAAAGAGTTCACAGTCTAGGGGGAAAGGTAGACATTTATCACATAATTATATAAATAAAATATAGAACGATAATTGTAGTACTGCTTTGGAGAGGTACACAATGCTATAAGCATACACAAGAGGAGATTTCAATCTGGTCAGGGAAGATCAGGAAAGATAATGGCAGTGAGAACTGAAAGATGAATTTAGGTGAGGAGGAAAGGAGAAGAGATTTCTAGGTAAAAAGGACAACATGTTTAAAGGCCCTGTGGTTGCCAGGAACATATGAGGGACTGGAAAAGTCTCTTAAAATGAGATGTGCTATGGCATGTTTCTTTCAATATTTGCTCTTGAAATGGTTTGCTTTTCTTTCCCCCCAAAAGTAGCTAATGGAAATCATATCCCCTGTAACAGATTTTGTATAACACTTCTTAAGAGTAATTTAATTTTGGGTTGACTCTGCCTTGGACCCTGCCAAAGGGTTCTTATTTCTGGAATGCCAGTGGATCCTATTGCATGTGTCCTTGGCATGGGCCTGAGATAGACAATTTTCCCACATTGTTTGTAAGATCCTTTAGTTTTATGATGTAGAGGAGAGAACAAGATGATGAATATACATGTGGATATGGGAAAATTTTTGGTTTTCCACTTTCATTTATTTTTAAATAAAAATTGTATATATTTAAGGTATAAAGTACAATGAATACATACATACATACATATATATATATATATATATATGTTTAGTGAGATGATTATTACAGTCAAGCCAATTAACATATCTTCTCCTCACAGGGTTACCACTTTTTGTGTGATGAGAGCACCTAAAATCTACTCTCTCAGCAAATTTTCAGTATTCAATGCAATAGTATTAACTGTAGTCATCATGCTGTATGATAGATCTCTAGACTTATTCATCCTACATAACTGCAACTTTGTATCCTCTGACCAACATCTCCCCATTTCTTACACCTGTCCACCCTTTCCCACACCTGGTAACCACCATTCTATTCTCTGCTTCTATGTAACTGACTTTTTTAGATTCCACCTATAAGTGAGATTGCAGTTTTTTTCTTTCTGTATCTGACTTATTTCACTTAGCCGTAACGACTGACAAGTTTATCCATGTTGTTTCAAAAGGCAGGATCTCTTTCTTTTTTAAGGCTGAACAATATTCCAATACATATATATATATATATATATATATATATATAACTTTTTTTTTATCCATTCATCCAACAGCAGACACTTAGATTGTTTCCATATCTTGGCTATTGTGAATAATGCTGTGTGAACATGGGGGTGCACTATCTCTTTGAGGTGCTAATTTCATCTCCTGTAGGTATATACCCTGAATAGGGATTGCTGGATCATATGGTCATATGAATTGCTGGTTATATCTTTCGTTTTTTGAGGAACCCCTGTACTGTTTTCCACAGTGACTGTACAAATTTACAACCCCACCAACAGTGTACCAAGGTTCCCTTTGCTCCATATTCCTGCCAACACTTGTTATTTCTTGTCTTATTGATGACAGCCATTCTGACAGGTGCGAGGTGATATCTCACTGTGGTTTTGATTTGCCTTTCCCTGGTGATGAGTGATATTGAGCGCCTTTTAATACACCTATTGGACAGTTGTATGTCTTTTTTGGAAAAATGTCTACTCAGTTTCTCTTCTCATTTTGGAATCAGGTTGTTTGTTTGTTGCTATTGAGTTGTATGAATTCCTTATGTATTTTGGATATTAACCCCTTATGTGATACATGGTCTGCAAACATCTTCTCAGATATGGAAACATTTCATAGGACACTGTACATAATGCCAGTGAAGATTTTTACATGCTACATATTTGTGGTATAAAGAGTGCTCAATTTCTGAAACCATGAACGAAAGTGTGTATGTGAGGGATGGGGGAAGATGAGATAGTAAAGGGAAAAATCTTATTTCAGAGCCTTTTCTTCTTAGGTGGAGGACAAACCATTTTCAGAGAAAACTTTTAAGGACAAGCCTCTTCATCAATACGGAGGGGAAAAAAATAAGATTTTTGACAAAGCCAAGATTCTCTTTTGAAATGGAGATATTTGCAATAATGAGGAGCTAAATAGGTCATGTAGTAGAAAAGGCTATCATCATTGTGGTTAGCACTGAAATAATGTTACCTTTATGGGGAGGATAGCATGAGATTGGGAATGCTTTTAGTAGCCAAACAAAACAGAAAAGAAACAGCTACAGTGGCCTAAAAAGAGGGTTTCATTTTTTTCCCATCAAGAGAAGACTAGGGGTACGGCAGATGCTGACTTTGCTCTAGAAACCAACAATGTTTCTGTAATTTTCTTTTTCTTTCCTTCATGGTCAGAAGTTGATTGTCCCAGAGCAAATTATCCGATGATCACATGTATATTCAAGATAGAAAAGTGAAAGTTTTCCCAGAGACTTTTCCCCTCAAAGTTTCTTGTTACATTTTTTTCTCTTGTTACATTTGATTGCCCAGAATTGGGTCATATGACTACCCCTTAGCTGTAAGGAAGACTAAAAAAGAGGAGACAAGACAGTCAAAAGTGACTGGGACCAATCTTAATTCATCACCAGAAGCTATGCCCATCACTGTTCCATGAGCAAGGTTTCCATGAGCGAGGAAGAAGAGAGATGGGTGTGGAAAAATGCAAATAACAGAGTTTTTCCCAAGGAAAAACTCTTTTTAAAGAGTTTATTGTTCCTGCTACTGTTGTTATTGTTTATTCTGTTTATTTGTTTCTTTATTCTGGTCCTGGAGAAGTTGGAGGCTCAAACTCCAGGTCAGGGAAATACGATCAAATCATTCTTTTCAGTTGGATGTAATCTTCTTCCTGCAACATGGCACTAGGGCACAATTTCCCAAACAATTCCATTCTAATGTTCCAATAGAGAACCCGCTTCATAAATATTTCATGAGGAGTTTATTAAAATATACATTCCTATGTACCCACTCTCAGAGATTCTAATTCATTAGGTCTGTGTTTAACAGGGAATTCTGTTCACTTACTACAGAGACCATTTGGAAAGCACTGGGTCTGGGGATTATAAGAACATAATGGACATGTAAATTCTGCCTCCCCCACTCCCACCCCCAACAAGTTGAAATCTTTTTCTATTATCCCTAAGCCTTCAGAATAATCTTGTCAGAGCCTGGTCTTTGCCATGCTGAGGCAATAAAGAATAGACCTGGGTCAAATTTTGAGAAAAAAGAGTGTAGGGCTGAAGAGTTAGAGCTTGGAGGAGACAGTTACACAACAGCAAGGGGGACTGGCAGAGTATTGGAGTAGGAGTCTGGTGCCAGAGAGCTGGCTAGGGTGACAAGGATGGCCAGGATACATTTGTGAAATATGTACGCATCCCTCAGAGATTCTCAGAAAACCTGAGGAGTGGAATGAAGGAAAACAATGGACTTCTTGGATTAGGTTAGGATGAAAGTTTAAATTATTGCTGACTGGACGCTTGAGGACTGTAGCTGTCCAGACACCTGAATTATAGTAATATTTACTAAATATGAAAGCAAAGAACACGAAAGAAGCCTTGAATGAAAGCCCATTTTCTGAAATGCATCTTCAGAGTTATCACGGAAGGCAGGTGTCACTGCACCCATTGGTGTTGGTAAAGAATGTGGGCTTAGATTAAGCAGATATTTACAGCCACAATGCTGGGAAATGGTAGAGACTGCTTTTGAGACAAGATCATTTATTCCAAATCCTTTGTGCTTCTCATGACAACATTTGCCTCTCTACCTATATATACCACCTTCTGTCAAATTAAAAAGCAACACTGGTGAATTGCTAGACTCTAAGAATTAGCTCTTCATCACCTGTGCCAGTCACTTACTGAGATTTGTTCAATACGTGCCTGCTAATGGTGAAAGTACTTTCTCCAAACTCTTTCCCATTGTAGTCAAGCCTGTGATGGATACACTTTAAAGGATCCTGAGAGACTCTGCTGTTCATGGGCAAAAAATGAGAGACGTGGAAGATAACACGTGAGGAAGAGGCTCTGGGACTTCACGACCCAACAAGACCTGCACAGATTATTAAACAGTTTCAAGTGACTTAACCATGACATGGAGCCTCCTGAGAACAACAGGGTCATTGTCACCACTGTTCCAGCAGAGGAAGTTGAATGACTCGAGTACTTTCCAGCTCTCAGAGAAAATGAAAGGGGAAAGGAAGAAAATAGTGTTTATTTGCCTGGGTCACTGGGCCAGCCCAGCCATCATGAATTCTCTAAGACTTCATTGCTATAGATATGTTTGCACACACACATTTGTGTAATAGCCAAGAATCCCAGAACAACTGGCTGAGATACTCCTATGAGGAATAGGTCTGCCATTAAAAACAAGACACTACTAATTTCCCCTTTTACATTGTACTACCTACTCACTAGCTCATTAACCTGTTTACATTGTTTAAATAGAAGGTGTCTAAGTTTACTAGGTATCAATAGCAGGCGTAACAGGCTGGGTTGTGCTGCTATAACAAATAACCCTAAATTTCAGTGGTTTATAACAACCAAGGTGTTTTCCTTGCTTCACCTATGCATCCATTGAAGGCTGGTAGTGGCCTCTGTTCCATGTCACCCTCACCCAGGGGCCAAACATGAAGGGGGCACCACCACCTGGAAATCCATAGGTCAGTGAGGTAGATAGAAGGGGAGGGGGAGAATCATGTGTGTTAAGACTCCATTTCACTTACATTTCACTGGCCAAAGAAAATCAAATGGCCTCAATTAATTTCAAGGTGGGGGTGTGGAAAGTGCAATCTTCTCTTGTGCCCAGAAGGAAAGGGAAATAGTATATTAATGGAAAACAGTAATGTCTGTTATAAAAACTGGTATGCTACTACCAAAAAAATCCCTGTCCATTAATTTGATCCAATGCACCACAAACTGGAACTGGCCTCAGAGTTTGTCTATTTACAAATTAAGCTTTTCCATGGTACCAATTCAAGTCCTGAGCTTGAAGGCAAACTCTGCAAGGGTCACACTCTGTAAGTCACTGATCCCAGAAACGTTCTTGGCGGCATCCAATACCTTTGGCATTTCTCCACCACCATTCTTCTCATGCCTAACTTGAGCTGAGACACAACCACATCAAAACGTAAAATCACTGGCTTTTAACATAATGAATGTGTTTGAGGACTCCCTCTGTTTTTCTTCTCAAGCCCATATCTGAACTTTACCTCATCCTCATCTGTTCTCCACAAATGGGGCTCAATGACTCACTGAAGCTCAGGGACAGGGTGAGAATGCTTGTTTTATGTTATTTGGTGATTTAAAAAAAAAAAAAACTTGAAGTTTTATTATTTGTGTCTAATTCAAAAATTTCCAAACCAGAGTAGATATGTCAAATGGTTTCATTAAAAGGAATGGTTGACTACTTATCCACAGGGATTATGCCCCTTCCTTTCCCTTCAGTCAGAGTGAAGGATTTGGATGGGACTAGATAGAGTGAATCAGGAGAGGCGGCTGAGCTGTGGAGTGATGGATTCACTCATACTCACATCTCATAGTCATGGGTTAAGAAGCATAAAGAAGTATCTATGAAATCTACTAGGTAGCAGGCTCGGTGCCAAGTTGTTCTTAACTCTAGGAGATCCAGGGGTTGGTGCCAAGAAGTTCATGAATCCCTAGCACGAAATGCAAGATTGTTGCCTTTTATGCATATATCTATTCTCCTCAGAAGAAGCTTCATAGCTTCATCAAATTCTCAAAGGGATCAGGATCCATAAAACATCTCAGTAGGAAGATAAATAAGAAAGAAGGGCCACACTCCCAGAAACTTATAGAGACCTGTATAAAGCACACTGTATATAGACAAGTGCAAGTTGCTTTACATAATGGATGCATCTCTAAAAGTCAGATATAAATCACATAATATTTAAACTGTGATGGTACTTATGTAAACTAAATAATCCTTCAGTAAGATGATCAAGGTCTAGTCTATACCTTTTATTTAAGTTCAAATTTTGCAATAGGGAAATATATAAGATATTTCAGATAAACTGTACTTCCTAGATAGTATCAAATTACATGTTAAAATTCACAGGACATAAGCACATGCATGCATGCACACATACACACAGATACACACACAAATATACTTCTTTCATGTTCCCAAACTAACAGGCACAGAGATCAGGTCAACATGCTCCTTGCATTATACTTGCCTTCTTCTATGGTCATGCCATTCCCTTACACCCCAACTTCCCATAGTCCAGGATACTCTGACAACTTTCTCACTGCTTCTCTCAATGCAGGGTCCTCTTGTTCAACACTATGACATATATAATATCATACATAAATATAGCTAACTTTCTACATGATAGAGGATAGAAATGTATGAGCCTAATTCAATAATAAATATTCCGTTCCTCTTTTCACAGGCATCTCACCGTAGATGTAATTTTTCATTTTCCTTTAGAAGTTTAGACATAAGGATCATGGAAGAGCAGAAAGGACACCAGACTTACAGTCAAGAGACCTGAGTCCAACACCTGGCCCCCATGCTTGGCTCCACTCTTTATCTGTTGCATGTGACCAAGTCACTTATCTTCTCTGAAGCAGCTTCCTCATCTGTAGAATGAGAAAATAGTACCTAAGTAAGTGAAGGTTACATAAAGAACTGCTGTTAGATTAACGAAAATAATGATGAATAATAGTGAATGAACCTAGCACATGGGGTGGTAAGTAGAAAATGCTCAGGTACTTAATAAATAAATGTTACTTGAATCTGATCACAGCAAGTGCATTCAACCAAAAGATGGAATATTTCACATTAGGCTGGTTTCCTAGTATTTCCAGTTGGGTCTAGTATTTCCAGTATTTCCAGTTGGGTCTAGAAACAAAATGCCTGAAGAGCCTATTTTCAGAATTTCCTAAAACTTTTTTGAGAGAGTTTTGAATAGCTGGCTGGGATATAGATCCAAAACAAGACAAAAAACTTGATCATTTACACCCCATTTGGTGTGCATAGTAATATCCTTATGTGAAAAAGAAATGTTTCCCATGTTGCATTAGAAAAAACTTCGAGTTCTTCAGTTATCTAAAATGACATGCCGAAAATATATTAAAAATTCCTAAAACCTTTTTTTTTCCTAATGGTTGAGAAACTGAGGAAGCCCTGGAAGTTCCATTATGATTACCACATGATACTGGCATTTCACATGGTTCAACCTAATTCATGAGCATACTACGTGTAAGGTTTTGAAATAGGCATTTATGATTCTAAACACTATCAAATTAATTGTGACACTGAAAATACGCTATTCCCAGCACTTTCCACAAAACTAGATGAACGGAAGCCACTTCTTCTCCCACGCCTGTTAACATATCCTTGATCTCTGCTGTCCTCCCTAAACTTACCCACTGGTACCATGTGACTCCTATCCTCTAGCACATTGTAATTTCCTTCTAAGACTCTGGGTCTTATTTTCCTTTTGAATTAAAAAGGAGTGTACTGGATCAACATGAATTTGATGGAAATTCTCAGCTGGCTGAAAGTTGGATATGAAAAAGCAGATGATGGAAATGCCCCAGTGTTGATAATGGGAACAGCAAAAGATCAAGACAGTAGAAGATTCTTGAGAGTTGGTGAAACCATTGTTGATATGGCCAATCATGATCCAATTTTCACTCATTCCTTTGAAGGCAGGCGTGTCTGTGTTCTGGGGTTATTCAGAATTTAGGTTATTCCCTCTGTATAAGTGCCCTTCCCATCAAACACATAGAAATCCTGTTCATTCTTTAAGGTCCTTAATCTTTCATAACACTCTTTTTCCATCAAAAAATGTATATAATAATAATAATCAATCCTTCCTGTTCCAGTGGCATTTTGTTTAGACCAATAATTTAGTGCTTTGCGTTGAACTGGGAAATCCTGGGAGGGCGAAGCCTGCAGCTTCTTCATCTTTGGGTGTACAGTACCTGGCACACAGGAGCCAGTGAGTAAATGTTTATGGAAACTGAACTGTGTTATCAGTCATCTTCTGTCTCTCAGGTGTCATAGCCTGAGAAATATTAGTGACCTCGGATCTGGAAGAGTGGTATAATCTACACCATTGAATACTGTCTCTGGCAGTACTACAGTATATAAAAACTAAGTAAAAGGAGTAAGACTTTGTGAACAGTAAGTAAAACAAACAAACACAAGAGCAAGGTGTAATCACTCTCAGAATCACCCTAAACCCATGACCAGTATTTTTTAAAGACTTAAACAGCAGAAGGGACCAACATTCTCTGATACTAGATTGATACAGTCTGGAAAATGATAGCCACCCTGTTTAACCTTTAAAGAATAAATCTCTTCCTCTCTCAATAAATGCCTGGAAGGGGGTACGAAAGATAGAAAGAAAAAGAGAAGAAAGGAGAAATGTGAAAGCTGGTTGAGAAGAAAGGATGTAAGA
This sequence comes from Globicephala melas, assembly GCF_963455315.2. Taxonomy (NCBI): domain Eukaryota; kingdom Metazoa; phylum Chordata; class Mammalia; order Artiodactyla; family Delphinidae; genus Globicephala; species Globicephala melas. The sequence goes on along the minus strand of NC_083319.1, from coordinate 57,896,825 downwards.
AAAGAAGCAAAAACTTGAAAAGGACAAGAAGCATCAGAGGGAAGGATGAAGAAAGGAAAGGTTAAGAGAAAAGAAGAAAGAAACTAATATATCCATGGGGGTATTTGCTCTGTGCTTGTTAGGCAACATCGTGTTTCTTTAACTAAATAAAGAAATTTAAAAGGATGCGGAAGACAGAAAAGTCATGGCAGGTCATATTGTGGTGAGAATCCTCCAGCTTCATTTAGGCTGCACTTTTCCCCAGGTGTCTGGCTGAGGTGCGTCTCCTAGACAGCCATGTTCGGTGACGCCACATATACACCCCCTTTATGAGATTTCATACTACCTACTTTAAGAGAGGGAACTTAAAATGCAGTAGGAAGGATTTATTAGTAATGTTGTAAATAAAATATGTTTCCTGTTGCTTGAACGATCTCAGCAGATTTGTCTCTCGCTCTGTTGTCAGGCAGGACTTCCCGAGGGAAGTCTCCGGAGAGCACTTGCAGAATGGGATCAGCCATACAGCTTTCCCTGGGCGCCATTAACTTAGACACAACCCCAATTTGGATTGGGAAAAAGTTAAACCTTTTAAAAAATATGGTCTTTCTGATAAGGCCCAAGAGGGGGAAATATATACATATATACATATTTCAAACCTAATAGCATACTTTCTCTGTCCAAGAAGTCAACATTCTTCATGTGTCCTCCCTGAGAATGGGGCTCGCACTTTACAAGCTGTGAACCTTTGCCCCATCGCATTTGTTCACACAGCAGGGCTGGTTTTGTCACCCACACCTGGGCCCCCCTGCCTGAGAATTGCTCAGCTAATGACCCTCTGCTTAGCAGATTTGCTCTATACAGATTCTACTTTCCCAGATGGACTTTTTTTTTCCCCCTTCTCTGAAGAGACTTCCCTCCTCCACTTCAAAGTCTTGGTACTTGAAAACTTGATATATTTTGAACAGAAATGAAGGATTTGGAGTTAGGGAATACAGGAGAGAAAAAAAAGGGAAAGGGGTCAAAGAGCTACAGATGTAAATAAGCACAGTATATCCGTCGGGTTACACAAACACCTTTCACACTCTTGACTGTGCCTTGGCCCCATGAAATGCCTGGGTTTCAGCAAGGGAAAGATAGCAGCTGGCATCTATTGAGCATTACAGGGAGACCTGTAAGGAGCACGTGGCAGGGATCTAGACGGGGTGTGCGGGCTTCCTAAAATAAGGTACTATTGTGGGAATGGGAGGAATTAAATGAGTTTGTGAGACAGTAATTAGCAGTTAAGGGACTTGGTTAACTACAAATGGGGAGGGAAAGGATATACTCATGGAAATGAATGTCCAGGGTTCTGGCAAAAGGCATTGGCAGATGGTTCCTTCCTTGTGTGCTTTACATAATTTTGCCTATTTCCATATTATGGCAATCATTTTATGGTATCTAAATTGCTCTTTTGCAAGTCCCTCTCCCCTATTAGGCTATAATGTCCTTGAAGGTGGAGCATGTTGAACTTATTGCTATATCCCCTAATGCTAAATATTTGTTGTAAGATGGTGAGAGTATGAGAATAAGAATGACTCACCCTTGGGCCAGTTGAACATCAATTCCTTCCTTGGCAATTGTTCCCTAGGCCACCTTTCCTGTACTAACTTAGACCTTTTTAAGAATGAAATCCCTCAGGTTTAGATTCTGCTTGAAGGGAATTGCTATAACGTTTTCACACAAATGAGTACAGGCCTGGAGGCCAGAGGCCTAAATAAAAATCAGCCTTTGGACAAATAGTAACCTTAACTTGAGTGGAGAATACAAGGCCCAAACTGGCTCTGTACCTCCCTGAGCCCCTGAGATCTGACACCTTCCAATGCAGCATTGCTGTGCCAGGAATGAATAAGGCAAGATCTGGGAGAGAGCTGCAGACAAGTAAGAATGATAAGGGTCTAAAGATGTAAGATGTGTTTCTATTCTTTCTGTAAAGTGAATCGAACCAGCCTCCTTTCATTGTCCTGAGCAGAACAAAAGCTGTGAATCTGGGTGTGTGTGTGTATCCCCCAAGATAAAATAAAGGAAGTAGCAGATTAATTTCTTTAATTTCCCATCTCCCTAATTTCCTAATTTTCCTCTAATTTTATCTTTTGTTATATATATGTGTGCCCGTGTGTGTGTGTGTGTATATATATATATATATGTGTGTGTGTGTGTATATATATATTCATATCTCCTTAAACAGAAAAAATACAAAAAATGTGAATTTTCTTTGAAGGTTTCAAGTTGAAAGTGTCAGATGCAGGGTATATATTTTGCACAGTCTTTATTTTTTTCACAAGGTAGAAAACTGCAGCTCAAAAGAAACAAAAAATTGCTTCTGTTATATGGGGACTTCAATTTCTAATAACAGTGCCGTGGGAAATAATCATTTTCCCTCGCCCATTGAACAAATTTACTGAGCAGGGCAAGACACCCACCAGTGTTTGAAGCTACTTTTTCAGGACCAGGTCTAGCCAGACAGCAAGAGGAAGGCCACAGAAAAGATATAAATAGCCTACTCGCTCTTCTTTTCCCCCACTACCATCTCCGGCCCCCTCCTCTCTTCCTTTTATCCCATTTTATTGCAAACCAATATTTATTCACTTAATTCTTCTGTATCAATGCTCTTGACACAAACAGCCAGAGCTGCTTCATGAGAATTGCTTATTTTTTGGTAAAAGCACCTCACTCAGAAAGGGGGAGCAATCTCTACTCTAGACAGCTCTACAGAGTGACACTAACTGCCCACTTCTAAGCATGCTGAGCTCAGTGAACCCAAAGATACTTCTAATAAAGAAAAGGAGGAATCACTAAGTGTAACGTACTCAGCATCGACTCAAATATCACCACTGAGCAGCACACAGTCACTCAATATTATTTAGTATTACCAGCTGAGGGTCTATGTAGAGACTTTGGGTCAGATGGATATGGGCTCAAATTCACTAGATCTGTGACCTAGGGAAAGTAACTTAACCTCCAAGAGCTTCAGTATTACTATTCATAAAACTGGATAATAATAGCTACCTCTTGTGCATGCAGGTGTATCTGACACGATATGTGGCCCATGTTACGTGTGTCACCATTGGCAGCTAATATTAATGTTATTATCGTTGTTATTATTAAATCAGAATCTTCCATTCACATAGGAGGATCTATTATCTTCTGCTATGGGCCTATTTCTCTCCCGTCAGCAAGGATCCATTGTTCATCTTGGTGTCTTCCTTAGCCAGCAACTCTCTCCCAGCCACCTAGGGCAAATATGGAATTGACAAGAAGACTCAGCGTCCCTGTTCACAGACTCTAGGGACTATATCCTTCTTAGGTAACTTTAAGACAATTCTCTTTGCACATAACTCCATCACCTCTAAATGGCAAGAGCTCCCTCCCATCAGGATCACAGAGCGAGGCTTCCTCTCCTCACTACCTGCCGAAACCTGCTACATTTAGGTATGAACTTACTGTCTCTCCTAAGATCTGCTTTTTCAGTCTGCATTTGCAGGATGGGACATGGAGCTTGGCTTGTGGTGGGTACTCAGTAAATATTAAATTAATTGACTGACTAACTGATTGATGAATTGATTAAATGTCTTTCCTAGAAAATCACTCTCCTAAATTAGAAAGTTAGGGAATAATTCAGAAAGAAAAGGTGTGAGCCCTGGATAGGGAGTCCACCACTCATTTTACCCACAGTCTCCTAAAAGATCCATATCCTTCTATGTCCACGGCAATGCTGGACATTCCGATCAGGTGCTATAACAAACACGTTTTCAAGGCTGGCACACTGGAATTATCTCCATCCAGAGGCTATACTGGCAACTTGTTTAAGCCACCACCTGCGGGTGCTTCATGTATGGCCTCACGGGGTGAAAGCCTAGCTCCCCACAGGCATGATTAATTGAATCACAAAGAAAAGAATACATTTGCAACACACTTTTGAATTAATTTAGGGTACTTCTTTAAAAATTAAGACAACTGCAACAGCAACTTTGGATTTCTATTACTTTATATAATTTAATAATCATATCATACACATAATTTAAAGTGCACTCATGATAAATGGTCCCAAAAGGATTCAGGATAAAGTCGTTGAAGCCACCTGAAGACGAGTTTTGGAGTCCTTCGCTGTTCGTTCCTTTCTGGTAAATTTGGAAAATGTTACTTGCCTTGCCTATCTCACAGACTACCTGTAAGGATTCAGTGAAATAATGACGTGAAAGTCTTTATAAGCTGTAAAGTGATACACAAATAGAAATCATAAATATTATTCCTACAGATCTCTCCAGAGCAAGGCTGAGAGGCCTCCAGAGACACACCTCTTTAGATAGAGGCTTTCTGTGTTGAGTCCTATGTTCTAAGGGCACACATGGAGACATGCAGCTTATAGGACACTGGGCATGAAAATGTTAAAGAATGAACACCCATACACTCTGGGCCAAGAAAGGGGAGAGTGTCCAGTGATATTTATCCACAGGAAGTCAGGCATATCACAGCATCCATGTTTCTTCCCAAAGTAGGGAAACGCTTTTCAATTTGGAGTTAAATTAGGAAGTGATCCTTTCCTCCAAAGGGAGTTTAAACTATAGCATCCTTTGCCATCGTGTGTTGAGAAGGATGTGCACACACCCAGGGAGAGCGCCCAGATTAAGAAGCAGAAAACTGAACACCGTGTACTTATTCCTGGTTCAAAGAGGAAGGCAGAGCTTCTGCGTCTACCTCATTGTGTTACTAGTACAGAACTTGACCTTCCACCACACAAAAACAACTGGAAAACTGAGCAAAATAAAGGAAACGGTTTTCAGACATTCAACAACCTGCAGGCTAGGACTGTGATCCCTGAGAGAAAGGGAACCACAAACCAGCAGAGTCCCTGGCTTCCCACCTGGAGGCACTTTGCAGGTGTGGAGTAGTGAGGGCTAACTGGGCAGAGTACAACCATCTCACTGAGTTGAGAAGAGATCAGAGGTGGTGAAGGCCAAGGGGGCTGGAATTTGAGGTGCAGAGAACTGGAGAGGAGGGAGATACACAGAGGAAGAGCTCCAGAAACCTGCAAGAAGGTACCCTTGACTCTGTTGCCCACCACCATGCCGTGCACATGTAGGCTGACACTGCACAAGTCAGTCTAAGAACTATTTCCATCAGGAGCTGTAAGCTGAACAATTCCAAGAGTCCATAAGAGATGGAAGGTAAGGTGTGTGTGTGTGTGTGAGAGAGAGAGAGACAGAGAGACAGAGAGACAGAGACAGAGACAGGTGAGAACTAGCATATGACATCCTGGAGCACAGTGATGTCCAACAATAATGGAATCCAGAAAAGTATCAATGGAATCCAAACTTAAAGAGAAGAAATTTAAACCAAATGATAGACTATTTTCTTGATAAGGTAACTATATTCAGCTAGAAATTTAATACATTTAATGTACAGTATTGCAAAGTATAGGGTCAGTGATTCTCAACAAATCTTTGGACGGCTTTGTAAAATCCTAATTTATAAAATCACTGGGTTACTGTTATAAATATAGACTTTATGAAACTATTCTGGCAGCAGCCAGAACTACGTGCCTGGAATAGGGAAAACCAAGTGAGCAAGGAGTTGATACTGAGCTGCTGTGCCTTAGTTCATCTCTATTGGTTACTAATATTAACATGCTTCCATTTTGAGCCCTGGGCTCTTTCTCAGGACTCCCTTAAATCTTCAACCAACTCTTCCCCAGGACCTCTCGAATCTTCCTAGAACCCAGAACTTAAAGGATTAAAACAGGCAAAGGAGGGGACCTCCAGGACTCTAGACACCTGTTTTGATTACTGCTGCAAATGCCATACTTTTGCTATATATTTTCAGCATAATCCCAGGTAAGCAGTAACCTTACCAGAGCTTTACTTACAGTGTGTATTTTCCTCTAGATATCCTACACATTAAATATATATGATACATTAGAAAAATGTGGCTAAGTCAATGTCATCCTCTAAAAAGATGACAGCTCTGAAGAGCCCACAACCACAAACGAACTTATGCCAGAGAAACGGCCTATCTGCTAAAAGATTATGTCAGCAAAAAGAGCCAGACCCTTAACCCCTAGAGTTTCCTATTTGGTCAGAATGTTCCTTATGGAAGGAATTAATAAGGGGAATAGAAAATCTGGTCAATGTGGCTAGTCTGCTCCTTACTAGCACCCAATATCTCCTAGAAAAATAGATGCCCAGTCTCCTTTGGTGCCTGTGAGAACTGGGCCTTCCCTAGACTTCCTTCATTCATTAAACATTTACTGAGTATATACTGTGGACCACATATGATGCCAAGGTGTAGGAAAAGAAAAGAAAGGTGTGGATACTTCACTTGTCTTCTTTAATAACCTCAATATTATCCATATGCCATACAGTCTTTAAATGATTGTCATCAGGAATCCAGGCAAGCTATCAACAAAGCCACTGAACTGCAATTGCCATGAATACAGGGACCTAGTTTGACTTTTACACAACTGTGTCCTCAGCACATAGCATAGTTTCAGGCATATAGTAGGTGCTCAATAAATTTAATTTCCTCACTTTCTCCATCCTCATACAGGTCAGTAAGTCTGTGTCATCCAGCTATCCATCCATCCATCCATCCATTTATCTATTATTGAGCGCCTTTCATAACCCTGGAACTTTACAGTTTATATATCATATCTGTATCAGCTAAGGTTCAATCACTTAAACCACTAAAAGATATAATTCTGAAAGTGTGCTTGTTTAAAAATGATTTGTTACAGAAATTTGAGTTATGTAACTGTGGGAGCTGATTAAGCAGTCCCTGTAAAGCTGCTGTTTTCAGATCTGATGTTGAAATTCAAGTCCACAGGGAACACAGGGGGCAGAAGAAGATAGATGTAAGGTGAAGCAGAGCATGCACAAGCCAGAAGGCACAAGCACAGCCAGAGCCCATGATAATGGACTGAAACTTGCCAGTTGCTGTTGCCTCTGATCATGATGATACGGGTGTCCTCCAGAAGCTTGGTCCCATCAACACAGAGCTGAGCTAAACATATGACTTGGATCAAGAACCTGAGAAACTGCCCAAGGCAATCTACAGATTCAATGCAATTCCTATCAAAATTACCAATGGCATTTTTCACAGAACTAGAATAAAGAAATCTTAAAATTTGTATGGAGACACGAAAGACCCCAAATAGCCAAAGCAATCTTGAGAAAGAAAAATGGAGCTGGAGGAATCAGGCTCCCTGACTTCAGACTATACTACAAAGCTACAGTCATCAAAACAGTATTGTACTGGCCCAAAAATAGCAATATAGATCAATGGAACAGGAGAGAAAACCCAGAAATAAACCCACGCACCTATGGTCAATTAATCTATCAAAAAGGAGGCAAGACTATACAATGATGGAAAGAGTCTCTTCAACAAATGGTGCTGGGAAAACTGGACAGCTACATGTAAAAAAAAAAAATTAGAACATTCTTTAACACCATACATAAAAATAAGCTCAAAATGGATTAAAGACCTAAATGTGAGACCAGACACTATAAAACTCTTAGAGGAAAACATGAGCAGAACACTCTCTGACATAAATTGCAGCAATATCTTTTTTCGATCCATCTCCCAGAGTACTGTAAATAAAACAAAAATAAACAAATGGGACCTAATTAAACTCAAAAGCTTCTGCACAGCAAAGAAAACCATAAACAAAATGAAAAGACAACCCACAGATTGGGAGAAAATATTTGCAAATGATGTGACCGATGAGGGATTACTCTCCAAAATTTACAAACAGCCCATGTGGCTCAATATCATCAAAACAAACAACCCAATCAAAAAATGGGCAGAAGACCTAAATAGACATTTCTCCAAAGAAGACATACAGATGGCCAAGAGGCACATGAAAAGCTGCTCAACATCACTAATTATCAGAGAAATGTAAATCAAGACTACAATGAGGTACACCTCACACCAGTCAGAATGGCCATCATCAAAAAATCTACAAACAACAAATGCTGGAGAAGGTGTGGAGAAAAGGGAACCCTCTTACACTGTTGGTGGGAATATAAATTAATACAGCCACTATGGAGAACAGTATGGAGGTTCCTTTAAAAACTAAAAATAGGACTACCATGTGGTCCTGCAATCCCACTCCTGGGCATGTATCTGGAGAAAAACATGGTCTCAAAGGATACATGCACCACCCCAATGTTCACTGCAGCACTGTTTACATGGTCTCAAAGGATATATGCACCCACCCCAATGTTCATTGCAGCACTGTTTACAATAATCAAGACATGGAAGCAACCTAAATGTCCATTAACAACCTAAATGTCCACTGACAGAGGAATGGATAAAGAAGCTGTGATACATATATACAATGGAATATTACTCAGCCACAAAAAAGAATGAAGTAATGCCATTTGCAGCAACATGGATGGACCTAGAGATTGTCATACTGAGTGAAGTAAGTCAAACAGATCAAGGGAAATATCGTATGATGTCACTTATATGTAGAATCTAAAAATAAATGATACAAATGAACTTATTTACAAAACAGATATAGACTCACAGACTTAGAGAACAAACTTACGGTTACCAGGAGGAAGGGTCGGGGGAAGGGATATTTAGGGAGTATGGGATTGACATGTACACACTGCTATACTTAAAATAGATAACAAACAAGGCCCCACTGTATAGCACAGGAAACTCTGCTCAATATTATGTAACGACCTAAATGGGAAAAGAATTTGAAAAAGACTAGATACGTGTGTGTATAACTGAATCACTTTGCCGTACACCTGAAACTATCACAACATTGTTAATCAACGATACTCCAATATAAAATAAAGTTAAAAAAAAAGAAGAAAGTAGATACAGGAGAAGACATTTGGCTGTGCCATACTCAGCTATATCATTAAACTGTTGAAGATGATTTTGAAAAAAAAAAGAATCTGAGAAACTGAAGGAGGAACCAGGGATCGGGGGAGCATGTCCAGACCTGGTCAATGAGGTAAGCCAGCAGATAATCAACAGTATCTTTTAGCTATAAAATGGTTTTGATTATACTACTACTTCCCTTTCATCCTCCAAAACTCACTCAGGAATCTCTCTTGTGCTCCGTCCTATCCAGAAACATACATGGAAGGAAAATCTGGGGAAATGTAGTTTAGCCAAGTTGACAATTTGCAGAGCCACCGTAGCAGCCTAGCTAATCTCATAATCCTAGGAGGTTGATTTTATTATTCCCACTATACAAACAGAGGAACTGAGACCGGAGAGTTTATGATCTCATAATTAGTAATGGGCACAGCTGGGATTTAACTGCAAAGTTCCTTTCCCACTTCAGCATTATGGGAAAAAACCCAAATGCTAATAGGAAGCAGAGTGAGTGGACCAACACATTGTTGCAGGAGACAAAAAAAAAAAAAAAAAAAAGAGCATAATAGCAGACAGTGGGCAAGAGCTGACCACTGCTGGGGCACAGTTACAGCTAAAAGCCTAGCTAGTGAGGCAGACATTGGACGTACTTCTAGAAGACACAGAAGGCCTTACACAGGGTTTCTATAAGAAGCCTGTTTTTGAAAAACAGCATCAAATTGGCTGCAGGAATCAAGATAGCCAGAGACACAACACAACCGCAAGAGGCACAATTCACTAAAAATGTAATGTAACTGTTGTCTCTAGAATTGTGCAAACAATGGTTCTGAAGCCAGGAGGCCATCACTAGACTATTTAGCTGTATATACACCACAGAGCACAGCACCACTTCAAACAAGTTGGGACAATTTACTGAGTAGATTAATACAATTGAATGAGTAGATAAATGAGGGACTACCCTAATGTACACAGAACGTTTCATTAGTTCATCCCCCCCAAAAGTATACACACACACACACACAGGCCACGTGAACTTCCCCATAGGGGGGAAGGTTGAGACTTGAGAGGTCACCTGTATTTGTTCATTTTATTTGGTTACTGTTACTGCTAGTGCTGTCACACCTGTGTTTGGCAGGCTGTCTAGAAGTGAAGTTTTTGATGGCAACTGAACTCTTTTAATGTCTCATCTCATCTAATTTTGAAAGTTGAGTCTGTTAACGGTATATTACCACACCACATAGATGTAGTTATTAGGAACTGTCCATGTCACATTCTAAGTGAGAACAGGGAGGAAATATCTGCTGTAAGAGGAGGAGTTGTTCCATTTATAGAAATGATGAATAGCATCAAAAAAGCAGGGTCATTTATAACAATAGGTGTCAGAAGGTTTGATGCGTGAACAATAGGCTGAGCCTGATAATATCCAGAAGGAAAGGCCAGCATTGTGTCAGGGGTACAGTCAGTCCCAGCAATGCTGCATTATGAAACATTTCTTGCATCAGGCAAGCAGCCTGTGTATAGTCATCAGCTCTGGAAGGATCCCTCCTCCACTTCACTGGAGCTAGGCTGGAAGAGCAAAGTGGGAGGGGCAGGGTGGATGCCTCATTTCTGTCAACACACACCTATCATGCAGGGAATGGATAACCCATTCCACTCAAAAAAAGGGATAACCCATTCCACTCACCTCTCATGCAATCCCATTTGGAATAACCCGTTCCACTTTAAAAAAATAAAGTGATTTTCAAGAATTTGACTCATCGCTCACTTATTTGGAAACTTCCTGAGCTTTATCATTTTCCTTGAAACTACTGGGTACAGGAATGCTAGAAAATTTGTCTGAGCTCGCAGCGTGAAGCATTCTTACAGCGGGGCCAAAAAAGAAGCCAAGACCCTCCCTCTGAAAACCAGTCTTCAGATGTTCCTCCCCAGTTTTGCAATTTAGTGTATCCTCAAACCAGTGCTCTTAATGCTTCTGGGAATGCCCTTTATTTTACTAGGAAAAAAAATTCAGATGTTCAAAGGTGACTGGAATAATCTGTTCTCTCTCACAACAGAGGAACAACTCCTCCAACATGAGGATCGTTTTAATTTTGTCCTATTGTAACTTATAATGATTAGAGTGGAGAAGCCTTATTAAATACACTGGATATAAAGTGAATCTAATTTTATAGTTCTTAAAGTTGGCCAGCTTTTGAAAATGTAAATTACGTGAGGATAGTGCAGTATAAGCAGTCTCGAGAAACTGAGGTGAAGTGTGCAGGAGATCAGGGCTATACTGAACATTTACTAATGAAGCTTTCCAACACCAGGTATAGGCTTCTTACAGCACCTCCAAGCTCCTAACTCATTCCACCGCTGTATTATTGATAGTTAAAACAGATAATTGCAGGGGAAATCATCCAGTGCAACCTCCTCCTTATACGCACTAATAATTTAGGCCAAGTAACTTAGCCAAGGACACCCAGAGATGTGGGAATCCCAGGCTGGGCCCTTTCCACTCCCTTTGCTGTGTCCCTCTGTTAGGAAACGTAAAAAGTTGGCACTCTTTAAGATAAGGATAATCTCTTTTCCTTAGGAAGGTTCATTAAGAAGTGGCCTTGAGGTAGGGCATTGAACCCACTTTTCTACTAAGGTCATTTACCTCCATTTCTATAATGTAATTTTTCAGATGTTTAGTATTCTTTTTTATTGGGTTCTGCTTCAAGAGGCTGAAGAGTACACTTCACTTCAGTGATTCAAAGCTGCATTATCTCTTTTCTTCATTAAGAGAAATGTCTAAATAAACACTGGATTTTAGTTTAAAGGACCAGAAGACAATAGCTCAGGCTGCTTAGATCACAATATAAATTGGAGAATCTGGTTGTATTATAACAACTACAATTCACACCGGATAACATCCTTCTGATCTATTTCCTGTGCCTATTCTGCATCCCTCTCCCGACTTGCAACCTGCAGTTGCTAAATGTCTTTAGTAGTAACCTCACAATAGGATATTTGACATTTTTAAATGCCTGTACAGTAAAAATATGGAAAATGTTATTTTTTAACAGCTCTATAAAGGTTTAAGAGTCTGTGAAAGCAGCAGCACAGTCAAAGTAAGTACCTTTGTCTCCTTGAGCTACTGTAATCATACTGTAATTATAGACTGGGTGCCTTAAACAGGCATTATTTCTCATAGTTCTTGAGGCTGCAAAGTCCAAGATCAAGGTACTGGCAGATTCAAATCTTGGTGAAGGCTATCTTCTTGGCTTGCAGATGGCCACAATCTCACTGTGTGCTCATTCAACCTCTTTGTGCACAGAGAGAGAGGCAGAGAGAGAGAGACATGTTTCCCTTTTCATATAAAGGCATTAATCCCATCATGAGGACCCACACTCATTACCTACTCTAAACCTAATCACCTCCCAAAGCCCCAAATACCATCTCAATGGGGGTTAGGGCTTCTACATGTGAATTTTGGGGAGACACAAACATTTAGTCCATAATAATACTGATAATACCCAAATTTCCTACAAGTTTTTTGTGCCCTTTTGTAATCCCTTGATCTTGTTCCTCCCCACAATCACCACCCCAGTCCGCAAACAACCACTAATCTGGCTTTCTTTCACTATAGATTAGTTTCTATTTCCTCAAGTTACATAAATGAAACCACATAGTATATATTCACTTTTTTTTAAGTCTGGTTTCTTTTATTCAGCATAGTTATTTTGAGATTTTTCCATGTTGTGAATATTAACAATTCTTTTTGTTTGTTTGTTTTGCTGAGTAGTATTCCATTGTTTGGATATCCCACAATTGTTTATACATGCATTGTTGATGGACATTTGGGGTTTTTCCAGTTTGGGGCTATTATAAATAAAGCTCCTTTGAACTTTCATGTACAAATATTTGTATGGATATATGTGTTTGTTTATCGTGGGTAAATATCTAGGAGTAGGATGGCAGAATAATATGATAGGTGACTGTTTAACTTTTTAAAAGACTGTCAATCTATTTTCCAAAGTGACTGTACTATTTTACAATCCTGCTACCAGCGTAGAAGAGTTCTTCCTCCACATCTTTGGCAACACTTGGTATGGTCAGTTGCTTGTTTGTTTTATAATGTTATCAAATGTTTTTTTTTCCCCCAGCTTTATGGAGATATTACTTATATATAAGATATTTAAGTTTAAGGTGTACAACATGATGATTTGATACACACCTATATTGCCAAATGATTACCACAATAAGGTTAACACCTCCATCCCCTCTCATAATTACCACTTTTTTGTGTATGTGGCGATTTAAAAACTACTCATTTAACAAGTTTCAAGTATATAATACATAATTGTTCATTATAGTCACCATGCTATCCATTAGATTCCCCAGAACTTACTCATCTTATAGGTGCAATTTTGTTCCCTTGGACCAAAATCACTCCATTACCCCCACTCCCTAGCCTCTGACAACTGATATTTTACTGTCTATTTCTGTGAGTGCAGCTTTTTTAGATTCCACATATAAGTGACAGCATACAGTATTTGTCATTCTCTGACTTATTTCACTTAGCTTAATTCCCTCCAGGTTCACCCATGTTGTTGCAGAAGGCAAGATGTTTTCCTTTTTTTTTTTGGCTCAGTAATATTCCATGTATATATATGCTACATTATCTTTATCCATTTATCCATCGATGAACACAAAGGTTGTTTCCAAGTCTTGGCTTTTGTAGATAATGTTGCAATGAACATGAGAGTGCAGATATTTCTTCAAAATAGTGATTTCATATTTTAAAACATATGGCCAGAAATGGAACTGGATCATACGGTAGTTCTATTTTTCATTTTTGAGGAACTTCCATACTGTTTTCCATAAAGTGGTGAATGTACCACTTTATACTCCCAACTACAGTGCACAAGGGATCTCTTTTCTCCACATCCTTACCAACACTTGTCTCTTGTCTTTTTGATGACAGCCATTCTAGCAGATATGAAGTGATATCTCATTGTGATTTTGATTTGTCTATACTCAATGATTAGTGATGCTGAACATCTTTGTATGTACTTTTTGAAAAAAATGTGTATTCAAGTCCTTTGTCCATTTTAAAATCAGATTTTTTTTCTTCTTTGCTTTTGAGTTGTATGAGTTCCTTATATATTTTGGATATTAACCCCTAATTGAATAAATGGTTTGCAAATATTTTATCCCATTTCATAGATTGCTTTTTCATTTTGTTGATTGTTTATCTTGCTGTGCAGAGGCTTTTTTGTTTGATGTAGTCCAACTTATTTATTTTTGCCTTTGTTGCTTGAACTTTTGGTGTCATATCCAAAAAAATCATTGTCAAAAGCAACATCAGGGAGATCTTTCCCTATGTTTTCTTCTAGGACTTTTACAACGTCGTGTCTTACATTTAAATCTTTAATCCATTTTGAGTTTGTTTTGTGGATAGGGGGTCCAGTTTTAGACCTTTACATGTGAATATCCAATTTTCCCAACACCACTTATAAAAGAGATTAGCTTTTCCCCATTGATTATTCTTGGCTCTCTTGTCAAATATTAGTTGACCATTTATGCATGAGTTTATCTCTATGCTCTTGATTCTGCTCCATTGGTCTATGTCTGTTTTTATGTCAGTACCATACTGTTTTGATTATTGCAGCTTTGTGATAAAGTTTGAAGCCAGAAATTGTGATGCCTCCAGCTTTGTTCTTCTTTCTAAGGATTATTTTAGCTACTCAGAGTTTTTGTGTGTTTGTGTGTGTGTGGTTCTGTATGAATTTTAGGATTGTTTTTCCTATTTCTGTGAAAAAAGGCATCACCATGCCTTTCTTGTTTTGTGACTTAACATATGATCTATCCTGGAGAATGTTTCATGTGCACTTGAGAAGAATGTGTACTGTGCTGATGTTGTGTGGGATGTTCTGTACATGTACATTAAATCTATTGGTCAAGTCCAGTGCTTTCTAATAGATTTTCTGCCTGAAAGATCTACCATTGTTGAATATAATCCATACCATTGTTGTAGTACTGTCTATTTCTCCTTTCATATCTGTTAGCACTTGTTTAATTTAACTCAATTACCTGTTTAAAGACCATAGCTCCAAATATAGACACATTCTGGGGTACTTGAAGTTAGGAGTTCAACATAATAATTTTGAGTTAAGGATCTTAAATAGGGAGATTATCCTGGATTATCTGAGCGGTGCAGGAGACTTGAGGTTCAGGAGAAGGTCATGTGATTACATCAAAGATTAGAGTGATGCAGCCATGAACCTAGAAATGCCAGACTCTAGACACCAAAAGTGGTAAGAAATAGAAAATTTTCCTGGAGTTTTCAGAAGAAACCAGCTCTACTGGCACCATGACTTTAGGCCTTTAAGACTCATTTTGGACTTTTGACCTCTGGAATTATAAGAGAACAAATCTGCGTTCTCTTAACCCCTAAGTTTGTTGTAATTTATCATAGCAGTAATCAGAATCTAACACACCTGGTAAGCCACAGGCTAGAAGAGCAAATGTCTTTCCCCTTTCTGTTGGTTATCACTGCTGATCTAGTTTGTTATGTATAGTTTATAAGGTGGCACCTGCAGGCCTCAAAAGACTCTTTTGACAGGGGACTCAATCCTGTGCAGCAAATCTTCATATTAGTAATCTCTTAAGATATTTCGCTTTCTTGACCTCACCTCTAGACAGTGGCATTACCAAGCCTTTCTCTCTGTTCCCTACCACAGTGATCCCCACAAAGAAGGGTTAAGAAGGTTTTTTTTTTCTCTTCTTTTCCCCTTGCCCCAATTTGGGGCCTATAATGTGGTGAGATCTATTTTCCATACCTCTCGGAAACCAAACGCTCAACAAGTGGGCCATGACAACCCTGCCTGGCCTTATCACTAACTCACCTCTCCACAGTGCTCCTTGCCCCACTTCAGAAACGTCAGGACACATCAACAACACTGGTGTCCTACTGGTCAGCCAACTGAGGAATAAGTGACAGTTTCCTCTTACAGCAGATGCCCACAAACTTTGTGAATATTTTTACTCGCTCAGCAACCCCCAATCCCATTTGACTGAGGAAAAGGGACCATCTGTGTGTTTCTTCCCTTTCCCTCTCCTCATGAACACCATTCCCCTGACTCTTTAAGTCCCCTACCTATTATTCCCATTGTCATAGATCATCAAACAAGTTTAATTCTGCTCACACCAGGAACTGAGTAGGAGTCTCATAGAAGAACCAGGCGTTTTTTTAAAAACTCAGGCTTGGAGAATTTAATGGCTTTGTTCTCTACAGGGTACCACTTCTACTGTAATCTTTGCACTCCTCAGTGTTCTATAAGGAAAGAAAAGACCTCAATCAGTATCTCACATTATCCTATTACACTCATATCATCCTAGTTTAGATGTCTCTTTTGCATCCCAAGTGACTATATGGCTTAATTAAGCAGAGAATGATATGCATGAAAGCTAGTCCTTGAATCTAGCCCCCTCATTCTAACACCCTGTCTGTTACCAATTTATCTCAAAAGGGGCTCTTCTTTGCCATGAAGGGGTCCAGGTCAGCTAGCCTGAATAAAAAACGCAAACATAGAGTCACTACTATGAAGAACAATCCAAATATAACACAAGGACTTGGCTGATGATGACTAAGTGGCTGAATTGCCCCTATGATGAGCAAAGCTATATGTTTTATATCTCTCCACTCACATGCAATTCTGAAACAGGTGCTTTTATTTAGCTTTCCTTAATCCCCTCAGTCATATTACCTCATGCTTGCAAACACTTGGAACAGAAAGGTCTTACAAGTATCCAATAAGTTAGAAAAGGCAGTTGAAATATACACTTCACAACTGCAACTAGCCAGTTCCAATACCCCACAGATGCCCAGTAAATGCTGTTGATCATCTGACTAAGAGTGTAAAGTATCTCTGGGGACTCCTTAGGAAAATAAAATCTGGCCCATGAATCTTCACTTTTATACTGACTTAGAGTGTTTAGCACAAAGGTTGGCACAAAATAGGCACTTGGGAAATGATGATTGTGCTAAATGGAACTGAATGGAATTATTTATACATCTATGTCTGACCCTACGACAAAATCCTGATAGGGTGAACTAATGGATGAAAAAAAAAAAAAAGAGGATGGATGATGTACTTCTAAGTAATGGCTGGAGGAGGAAACAGTGACTTACGTTAAGTGAAGGGTAAAGTGATGAGTTAGGGGAATTATTGACTTTGGAGGCCTTAATGCTTTAAGTGTAACACTGGCTATTTAATTTGAGGTAGAAAATAAGCTTCTGTTTGGAAATGAGTCAGAGAACTTCCCTTTTCTGAGGAAACTTGGTACTTTCTCAACCACCACCAGTGTGTGTGTGTGAGCGTGTGCATGCACATATGTGTGTGAAAGTACATGAATGTACAGCATTGGGGTGATGATGAATGTCACAGAGACTGAGGATTCTAATTTAACACATTCCCTCATTTAGACACATAACACTGTTTTGACAAGACAAGCTTTCCTCTCTGCACATCCAAGTGTAAATGCCAAAGGATAAAGTTTTAGAGTTAACAAGACATGACTTTCTAGATGACTGTTGGTATCAAGACATATGTCTGCTCAATATATACACATGCATGTGTACACATACCAAAACATGAACCAAAAACAGCAGAGAAGGAAAAAACAGGCCAGAGAGAACAACCTCACTGCTTGTACTCATCTGAAGGAATGGACTCTGTTCTGTTATAGATGAAATCATTTGGCTATGGTGACAGAAAACTTCCCAGTGGTCTTTTACACTATACTTCACCCGAGCTCCCTGTCAACACTCCTGTGTCTTGGACTGAGCCAGGAAATATCCCTAGTGCAAACAGACAACACTCTCGTCTGAAGCCATGCACATCTGCACAATGCAAACCCATCCACGTTTATTCCTGTGAAACCCATCAAAGGATAATAATTTAATACAACTCTCTATATGAGCTAAGCACATTTTTATCTGGGATCTGACCCTGGGATAACTTTCCTCCTATTTCTCAGACCCTTGCTGCCCCCTGTAGTCCTCTGACTTCACATTAGCATCCACTTCAGGGCCATTCTGGGAGCTATTAGAATAGAATTCTTTAAGTGTTTATTAGTGAAAAACATTTTAAGGAATTTGCTTATACAGTCAACTGAGGTCATTAAAAAATGTATCAGAAAGTAGGGCAAAGAACTGATGAAGGGAAAGTATATAATGAAATAAGTAAAGCCATTTCATAGGTGAATTTTGACTCTCCAATTATTTCAGGTGGATGAGTTACTGTAAACCAGTTGTAAAAGTCATAATATAGAGAAAGCTTGTCAGCTTAATGAAATTCACTTCCATGCCTCTGCAACTTGTGTTTCTTGTGTGATAAATGTACTCTGTTGTACACCATTTTGTTTATAAAATGACACACAAGAGCAACAACACTACAGAGCAAAAGCCAAGGAAGCCTCAACCTTGGACCTGAAAGTGAGCTTTGAATGAATGCTTCTTGAGGGAGTCTGACGAAGCTCTGACGTGGCTTTCTTTCTTTTCAATTCAGTGGACTTCCCCCCACCAAAGATGAAAGGAGCCTACAACTTAGACAACAATGGAATGAGCACATTTGAAAGTAAGGACTTAAAACCCCCCATTCCTTTTGACTACTGTGACTTTTATCCCCCAAGATAACTCCTGGGTACCACTGGCCTTAGAGGACAAGACAGTACCAAAACAATGACCACCGCAAACTACCCATATGAAATTGTGTGTTCAAAATCTTTACTCATGCAGATGTCCTACATGTCAACCGTCAGTCAAACATGTACACAAGGTGACAATTAACACCTAATGCAATGCTTCACCTTCTCAAACCAACCCTTCCCCTGGCAGCAAGCATAATTTATTTTTTATTACTTCCTCTGGGTCCAGCTGTGTAGTGAAAGTTCAAACGTGTATACCCTATTTTTAGCTATATGTAATACGTTAACTGGGGGAATGTGAAAATCTTAAGTGTATATAATTAACCCCAAGCATTTTAAATACCTTAATTATAGTTTCAGTTAAACTAAGCAGTTAATATCTCTAATCCAGAGTGCATATACAATGAACCTACATATTTAAAATTCAACACCAAATGAATGCCAACTGAAGACGGGAAACAAAAAGTAAGAACTTTGGAAATTATGCAGTGATATGGGTTTGTCCACTATCTAATGCCTCTATATTTGTCGTCTGCTTATTAGAGCAAAGAGACCGAAAATTTTATCTTCGTAAAACTTAGGTCCCTGTCTGTAAGGTGAGTGTTCTGGGGACCTGTGCTTCCTTCTAAAGTCACCAGAATCTGCTTTTTCTTAGAGTTTGTAGAAACAGAGCCCTAACTGGCCTGGGGTGTGAGCCAGCGGGTACGGAAATAGGGTAATCTGACAATCGTATCTATCATATAAAACTAATCATTCGGGCTTATTCAACGTATCTGGCAGTCTATAAGTGCAACTCATATAAGTACTGTGACGCTTTCGCCTCCCCACAAATATTCTCCACCAGCCTGATACTTGGCCTAAAGTATCCTTCCCTTTAGAGTTAGTTGTTCCTTTGCCTGTGGTTACTGAACATAGCTGCCCATCAGATTCCCAACTTGTCAAGAAACTTGTTACGAAACTTGTTAAGAAACAGATTCCCAAACCCTATCCTAGACCTACTGAATCAGAATCTCTAGAGACAGGGCATAGGGAATCTATATTTTAACCAGTTTTCCAGACGTGATACATTTAGTCCAGCTGATCCAGTATTTGGACACTATTCGTTTAGAAAACAAACAGGAAACAGAGAGAAAAAGAAACACTGCTAAAACACGTAGGGCAGAGAGGGTTCTAAACTTCACCATAATAACAGAGATGAGTTTGCCAGATGAGCTAGTCGTCACCTGGAAAGGCTCACAGAACATTTCTATCCCAGGAATCATAAACTCAGATGCCTTCGGGGCAGGCAGATAACATAAATGAGCGAGGCCAGCTGAGTGGAACATGCATGGCTTCCTCAGTCTGTATTTCATTGCTCACTTTTGATAGAAACATGGGGACAATAAATATCCCAGAAGCCTCTGAACCCTTTTATGAGAAAAGCAATGGTGCAAGAATGATAATAAAGGGTCACAGGCACTCAGTTGTAGTGTCCGGAGTAATAGGGAGGAGTGGGGACTTTGGCATCTGAAGAGTTCCTACCACACCTAAAGTGAGCAGCTTATATTACACTCAGTTCCTGTCCATTTTTATGGCAGCAAAGCCTGTGCAAAAGGAGCGAGGATTAACAAAGGGAAGGTTAAAGAAAGGCTAGGCAGGAATGGGGAAGCATTCAATTTAAGTTGGATCTAGCCTAACAGGAAGGAAAGGCTTGTCCTAGTGTTCTCTCCATAGGAAGGTAGAGACAAAGAACCTACTGTTTTATTATATTGAGATTTTGATGAAAGAAACTGGAATTTGGAATCAGGCGTATGTGAAATAGAATCCCAGCAATCAAATTAATGAACCCTATCTGAGCGTCAATGTTTTCATTATTTTCCAGTGGGAGGTAATATCTAACTTGTATGGGTATTTTGAGGATTCTGTGTGAAAATGCATATGAAGGCAGCAAACACATGTCCGGACACACAGGGAACATTTGGTGAATAACAATTTTATTTTTTTCTTGAACTTTCCATATTTGGGTCAGAGCGCACTCCCATATTCTCCTCTTTACATCTATAGCTCTATGAATATTTTAGGAAAGTCGTTGCTTTATCTCAACCATTTATGCTGTTTATAAAACTGAACCAACTCAGGCAGTGTTTCCTTAGATTTCTGCAGTCTCTCTAAGATTTCTTCTAAGCATTATACTTATACTTATACTTAGGATTTGAATAGCAGTCAGGCATTAGAAGATATTCTGCGGTTGTTTTTTAAAAATTATTTTTCATTTAAAAATTGGTGATATAATTTTTCAACAACAAGAATTTATGACCTCATGTTTCCCTTGACATAACCTGGAATTTATCTGGCCCTCTCACTTGGCCATCATGCACATACTCAGAAGATACATGACATCATTAATTATTACCAGGTCTCCAGGATTTATTTTATCTTTATTTCTTTTCATGGTATTTTAGAGTTTTTCATAACTTTGTTCTTTATCCTCTAACAAACAGAAGTAGTAAAACAGAAAGCATGTTCTCATATAGAAAAAGTAATTTCCCAGTTTGCTAATCTGGGAAAAACCAAGAATACTAACAGCAAATGCTTGTTTGATTCATTCATTCACAAGCACTACCTGAGGGACGACCATGGGCTAGAAACAGTGCTTGATGCATTCATATACATGGGAAAATGGTAATATAAGGCTCTCCACAAACAACTTCTGAACAGAAGCTTCTAAGACAGCTTCTATTCAGTATATATCTGATGGCTGCATAACACTTTGCCTGACAATTCTAATGAAGGCACCATGATTACATCTTGACAATCAGTTACACTACTCATGACTCCTCTATATGACATACATTCCCTAGATTTAGGACCTAAAAAGAAAACCGAAACAATGTGGCATTAGATACAGATTCATCGTGTGATATCGAATTCCATCATTTTCATCTTCACTAGGTTAATTTAATAATTAATCATTTATTAATATTAAATATTCATTTAAAGGTGTTTTCATTGGCTCTTTCCCTTATGTGATTTCCCCACTATCTTTAGCATTTGGTTTCTCAGCTTCACTTTTCTTATTTTCCAAGCCAGAAAGACGCCAGTTTTCCTACTTTTACTCCACTGGTTCTATGCTCTGCAAGGGTTACACTTAGCTCTGGTCGAAAAGCAATGGAGGTAAGAACTGACTTGTATAGTGACCCACCTCCCTCCGTCCGAGCGTACACTCCCCAGTCAAGTCTGTCTGCTTCTATTCATTCTCCAGTACCATCAGGTAGATGTTGTTTTTTAACATTGTGACCAAATTGTATAGTGTTTTCTGCCCAGAGCAGTTACCTCGTGGGGTTTGAGTTTATCACACCCAGAAGAGGAAGCCAGTCAATGTCTAAAAGCAAAGGGTTTTTTTGCACTTGAAGAGACTTCAGAGTTCATCTAGATAAGCAAACTTACACCCGGGAGATTAAGTGATGTGACCACAGTCACACAGCTACTTCATGATGAAAACCACTAAATATATGCCTTGGCCCAAATCTTGTACATGATGTGCCAAAAACAGCACTGTGACCTGTTTGGCTAAATGGGGTGAACCAGTAGAGCAGGCCACTGGAAGACCATCATCAAGAGGAACCAGAGGGCTTCCCTGGTGGCGCAGTGGTTGAGAGTCTGCCTGCCGATGCAGGGGACGCGGGTTCCAGCCCCAGTCCGGGAAGATGCCACATGCCGTGGGGCAGCTGGGCCCGTGAGCCATGGCCGCTGAGCCTGCGCATCCGGAGCCTGTTGCTCTGCAACGGGAGAGGCCACAACGGTGAGAGGCCCGCGTACCCCCAAAAAAAGAGGAACTAGAGAACCTCCTTGAAAAGCACCTACCCTAAGAGAAATGGAGCCAAAACAGGTAGGCCTGGTCCAGATTGGTGGTATGATTTTTTACCCAAATTCACTTCCTTCCAGCTCCCTAAGGCTCATGTCTGAGTCTTATGACAGTTTGGGCTATTGGTACAACCAGAAAGAGTTTGGAACAAAAGCCACATTTCTTTGGTACTCTTCTAAGAGACGGTAACAAAATGATGGGTGATTAAGGCATTTTATCCAACTACGCACAAGACAACTTGTGGCTCTGACACCTCTAGTTCTCCAGTGTACCAACAGTGGCAAAGGCAGAGCCCAGAGGAGGAGGGCAGTGCCTATCAAAAGCAGCAGGAGAACCTGGAAGAAGCACAATGCTCCACTCTGCTTAAAGTGTGTGGCAGGAACAGAGGTCTTCAGAAGGGGCAGTGGTAGAGGATGTGGCAGCATCTAGCAGAGGGCTTCCAGAACAGGGAAAGGGGGATTGTCATCGATGAAATTTGTTTTTGAGAACACTGGAGAGGTCCCTTGGGAGGAGGAGCTTTTCAGGAACCTAGAAGTTCTGCATTGACTGGTGATACAAGACACATGAAACACACATATTTACAAGCAGTGTGATCCAATTTCAAATTCTGTGCTCATGTGGCCTAAGTAAGCACAGCTTACAAATATATATTAGCCAACTGATTGACAATATAATTGTCAACTGGGATTAATGGACAGAAAAGATGCAAGGGATAATTTTAAGCAAATAGAATATTATATATAAAGACACGGAAGTAAGAAAAGGCATGTAGAAATAAAAGCAGTGTGTTTTGGTGACAGTATTTGCCCAATCAACAGATCAACTCCTTCAGGTCATATCAAAATCAACTAACATGCGGCCCAATAAGTAACTATCCTGCCACTCAGGTATCTTTATTAGTATAAATATAAATTTCCCGTGCAAGGGAAAATAGGAAAGTAACAAAGTGATTCAGTCAAAGAAAGGCTCGAGAAACATTCTTCAGTATTTCAAAATGTAGGTGCCAATGCCCTACTTGTAATGGTAAGAGCACTCTTCAGGTAGGTCAGCAAAGGAGTCCCATGACTGAAGCAGGGAGACCAATGTGGGTGTGAAGGGAGGCTGAGGCTGGATGTGAGGGACATAGTGGAAGTTTCTTTATGGGGGAGGGTCTTACATACAAGGCCGTTGAGTTCAGATTTCATTCAATAGGCAATAGAGAGATTTCTGCTGCTTCTTGAGCAGGGGCACAATGTGATAAATATGCTGCTGGGAAGAGATAACATTAGAGCAGTGTGCAGTGTGAAGGAAGGAAAGAGGACCCCTGAAGCTTTTTCAATGACTCATGTAGGAGATGAGGGGACCAGGCCTGGGATGCTGGCACAGGGAATGCAGACAGAAACCACAAGGGTTGAGACTTACAGATGGAATATTAGCATGATTAGTATCCTCGTAACTTCTAAAGGGCAAGCCTGCACATCATTCAGGATGTATCCCAGGATCCAGCATCATTCCGGTGCTTAAGGCAAGTGGCAGCCAGGATAATTTCTAGAACATTTCTTTGCTTTCTTATAATCATTCTTGTCCCTTTTCTCATGCCGGAGATGCTGTGCTTTTCATATGGTGCTTGTTTGTGAGCACAGAGGCCAGAAAATAATTAGGGGGTATGCAGTCTCTGCCACGTGTTTGTCAAATGCTCCAAAGAGGGAACACATTTCAAAGATCCCTGTATCCTTTGTCTCTGCCGTACTTTTAGCTTCTGTCTCTCTGGTGCTTCTACTAGAATTCCGTCAGCTCTGCCTTCTTGTAAGAATTTTCAAAGCAAGACAGTTCTATCAACACCCCTGCCTCCTGTTAAATGAATATCTAAGATGCTATTTTCTGGCAGCTTCTCTGATGGTGCTGAGATCAGAGGCACTGTGATTTTCAGCAATCGGAAGTTTGATTCCAATCTGACATATAGTATGGCTCCAGCTTCAGCAGAATCCCCCCGATGGCTTCCTCTCAGCACGCTGCCTCCACTCCCTCAGCAGCCATTAACTTCAGGAAGACTTACACCCCCCACCCACACACACATTTATATGGAAAAGCAGACTAGAAGGGTAAAATGATTTCTTGGAATCCATGGATGGAGAATATATAGTAACGAATATGGACCAAGTCATTTAGTTTTGTGATCAATGGGCCATCACTTCTGAAGTG
This sequence comes from Globicephala melas, assembly GCF_963455315.2. Lineage (NCBI taxonomy): Eukaryota > Metazoa > Chordata > Mammalia > Artiodactyla > Delphinidae > Globicephala > Globicephala melas. The sequence goes on along the minus strand of NC_083319.1, from coordinate 57,872,272 downwards.
CTCACCAATCAACAGCCAAGGATGCAATGTCCCCAGGGGTAACTTCAACCAGTAATGGGGTGGATATACCCCAGTTTCTCCATCCCTCAATTCTGAACCATGGTTTCTCAGAAGCTCTCCAGGACTGAGATTCAGTCGCCCACAGCAGTAGCCCCACTAATCAACGCATCCTTTACTATCTTCTCTCCCTTTCCTGGGTCACTATCGCCACTCTCTGTCTTGTGCTTACTGGGATGACTTACCAAATAAACTACCTGAACCCAAATTCTTATTTTATGGTCTGCATTTGGAAGAACCCTATCTAAAATAAGCTCCAGACTCTAGAATTGCCTCTTTCTCTCTCTCCACCATTCTGCTATCAAAATTTACTGCCCAGAGGGCCAGAAATTACAGCAGATAAGAAAAAAAAATGTGCCTTGTAAGAAGAGAAAAGTGAGCGTTACAAGCTCTCTCTGCATTTACTGACAGTGCTGGAACGGAGAAGGAGCAGAGAACTGTGGGAAATTGAACGGTCTTTAGTTTGGAACAGCTTAGGAGCAGATTCCATGGATGAGCAGCTCCAGGAAGCAGCTGGAACCTCCTCATGCTTGGAGGGTAGTGTGGATTCCATACTCACTTACCACGGACACAGTCCTTCAGAAGTGTATCTTTCTCTGAGTCAACTGGAATGACAGTGCAGGGCCAATTATCTGCTGGGCTTTGTGGCAAAGACCATTTCTTAGGCTACAAAGATAAGATTGGAAAGTTGCTGAGCCCTCTCAGTGAGGAGCTTGAGGTCCCACTGTTTGCTGAGAGCCTCAGTTAACCAGTAGCTTACAGCTCTGTCTGCTACCTAGAAGCCAATTCCAGGACACGAGACCTAATGCTCCAGCTGAATCTAAGTCCTGATACAATTAAAGCCAATTGTGTAGAGGTCCATGAGGCTTATTTAAAACATTTACACACCCAAACACAAATGCTTGACATTTACCATTTTAAATATCTGAGATATTGTATTATTCCCACCTTCCACCCCAGTAACAATCTTTATAATCATATCTTGGTTGTAAAAAAATTTCGGAAAATCTAGCTGGTACTGATGAAGATGTGGAGAAATAGAGACTTTCCTACTCTGGTAGGAATATATGTATATTGGTGTAATTTCTGCAGAGCAATTTGGCAATAGGTATAAAAAGTGAATGTGCAACAGTTCTTGGGGTGTGAGAAGCAATGATACAAAAATTAAATGGAAGCAAGATAGTAGAAGGAACGTAGATCTGTGTTAAACTCATGACTTCATTGCATGACCTTGAATACATCATTTAGATAATCTCTATGACCTTTACTTCCCTCATCTCTAAAACAGGAAACGTAATTCCCACATTCTTCATCTGTTTTGAAGGTTAGAAAAAATGCACACAGAGCACCCACTATAGCATCTGTCATTTTAGCAAGACAAGTCAAAGGAGAGGGAATTTTTGTCCTTAAGGAACACTAATGGGTGGTGGGACCAAAGTTGGGTAAAACTGAAGAAAATTCTAAAATTATTATCATTGTTGTAAGGAACTTAAAAATCTCATGGGGAAAGATTTGAGCAAGAGGACTGAGATCTTGTATATATTTGTGAGATGATTTATGAATATTTTTATTTTCTGACATAAAATGATGAAAAGAAGCCCACTAACTAGATATATCTATAAGAGCCTATATATCCTAAATTAATATACTATTAATTTCTTATATCTTGCTCACCAGAAATTTTTGAGTATCTTCCTCTTAAGTTTCAATAAAAATGTTTTAAAATTTATTTTGCTTTGTTGCAGAAAATATACACATTCTAAGATGAGGAATTACGTGTTTACTTTCTACTGTCATTTCATTTTTGGTTGTTACTATTACTTTGTCTAATCCAACATTCAAATATCCAATGCCTTACTAATTTTATATCATGAATCACTGACTTCTATATTCTTGAGTTCAACATAATCCTAGAAATCAAGAGTTACCTGGGATGCTTGACATGGAAAAAGTTTGAGCAAGCAATATTTAACTACCCTCCCCCAGCACCATCATAGGTCCAAGAATCATTCCAAACTCCCTTTCTCAATACATAGAGTTATAAATTCTCAATTCTACCTACGCTAATTGCATATCAGAGCAAATCAGAATAGTTTACCTCTAATATGGATTCACCAGCAACTTACCTACCCCCACCATATATATATACATATACAGACACACACATTCACAGACTTACTTAATATTCATCAGACATCTAGTACATGCCAGATGTTCTGCTAGGCTCTGTACAAGTTCGGATTCAAAGAAGGAGGCAGAAGCATTGCGCTTGCTATGGGATAAGGAATTTATGAGACCTTAAACAATTATGGGAGGAGCTGGGAAAGGAAAGACCTGGAAGGGGGCCTTGCAGATTTAGAGGAAGTCACTAACCAGTCCCCCTGAAGTGCTGGTGCAGGTAGACGAGTTGGGACACCTGGGGAAACCTGAGAAGCCAGGCACAAAGAGCAGAAGTTTACGAGAACTGTGGTCTTTGTGTAGCTATTTCTGTGGGTCCACAGCCAAGCATCTGGTGGAGATGCTTGGTTAATAGGCCTAGCAGTTGGAAAGAAGAATTTGATGCAGAGCAGGAGAGAATGAGGACAAGCTGGGTGTCTCTGTGCATATCTTTCCAGCCTCCAAGTCTCCCACAAGCTCCTGTTTTGGCCAAGTATAACTTGGAACCATTCAAGAAAGGAGATTCTTGGAAATGTACTACCCAGATTAACCAATCCAAATTAGTCCATACCTGTGAACTTGTTGTCCATATATACCGCTTTTAACCACGTTTAACTTCCAAATAGAGCCAATGGCAAAATGACATTTCTACCTAACATGATACAACTATCCTTAATATAACCGATAATGCACAACACAGCCCTCGCCAGAAGAGAATACACTAAGTTTCCTGTCTCTTTATCCATCTTTAGATGATCATTCCTCTTCTATCTGAGTCACACTCCTCCTTTGATATCTAAACATTAGACACTATTAATACATTTTATATTGGAGAGTAAATAGGAAAAGGAAAAACAAAGAAAACAAAGAGCATTTTACACACGCACACATTCGCATCAAAGTAAGGAAGAAATATAACTACAAGAGTCTTTATTTCTGTAACTTGTCAGGCCATCATAACTGGGATTTATAATTTCTTTCTTCCATTATACACTTGTATGCTCTTTGTCCTCAGCAAGTACCTTGGCTGGTCATGGTTCCTTGCCTGATGTCCGGGTGACTCAAACATTCGTTCCTTAAAGGTCTGTGCCGTTAGCAGTCTTACCTCTATTGGATTGTTGTAGTATTCCATTAATTTTAACATAAGACGTGGAGAAGCACTAAGAGGCATCCAGAGAACCTCCTGCTTTCCAGACATACCCTCCCCTGCCCTCACTATGCTGCAGCAGTCCAATTTCCCCACTGATGGTCAGTATCAATCACCCCCTCCAATGCCATGATTCTCTTCTTTGCCTGTTGGTTCACTGGGATGGAGAGTCCAAAATGACCAGGTAATAGTCTCAACTTCCAGTTTAGTGAATCTTCGTGTGCCCTCTGATAAAAACAGTCTTCCACTGATCACTAAGAACTCTAAGTCAGATTACAGCGCCTCTCCTTGTTTCTCTCGTATACTAACCCTCAACACAATCGTTCTTCAGTACTCCTACTCCTAGCTTACCACCACTTATTACAAAAGTTGTGTCACAATTTCAGGTGATTTCAGTACTGACACAGATGAACATCTGGCCCAGCATTTCCTGTACCCCATCCTTACCTCAGGCAATACGCTTCCACTTTAATCATCCTAGGGACAGGGACCGGCCAACCAGGAACCACACACAACCCAAAGCCCCATGAAATTATTCAAACTGGCCCATTCCAACCCTGCCCTGCCTTGCCTTTCCCATGGAAACCCCCAAAAGTCTCTGGCCTATTGCTTTCCCTTGGCTCCTGTCACCTTTGTCCTGACCACCCTTGCATCCTGTCTCTGGGACTTGCGAGGATATTATTTTTTTTCCTGAGCCTGTTCTCTTTTACCTCCTGTGGCCACATCTGAGTGACCATCTCTTAAAAGAATACAAAACATAGAGTAAATAGGTATTCATTACGTTGTTTTTTTGAAAACCAAATAAAAGAAAAAAAAAAAAAGAAAAAAAGAACTCTAAATCAGCAGAGCCCAAAGCTGTGAGGACAAGTTTTGCCAGTGGATCACTTGAGGTAAGAGGGAAGAACCATCCCCGTGGGTCACTCATTCAGAGTAGACATTCATCCTAAAGGATTTTACACTAACCCTGCAGAATAGCGCCACACACTTGGTGTTACAACTGAGTCTCCAAAAGGACCTAGCAGATGAATTGCTTCAGGATGACGAGGACCATACTAACACTAGTGAATCTGATAGTGAATAATTTCCATGGTACAAAGTAATCTCATGTGGAAAACTATAACAGTGAACAAAGCATTTTGGAAATCTACGGGTGGTAGTTTTGGCAGAGTCAGAGGCAGGAAGACAAATTCACATCCAGGATATGTGTCATTCCACGGAGAGCAAAGTGCTATTCCTTCCATGATGGAAACAGTCCAATGTCATCAACCTGCCACCAAGTGGTTGGCTGATGTCCCTTGGGAGTGGTGGCACACTGTGGACTCAGTGTTGGTTTCTGATGGTAGTAGGTTGGGCACTCAGTAATGACTGAAGCCAAGTTGGTCTTTGTGAGCAAAGTCCATGTTGCTGACTCCATGTATAACCTCCATTTCTGCTGGGGAAAGAGGCTGACTAACATCTATAGCATGAGTCATCTTGTCCATCTGGTTATTAAGATTGACCTCTGCAGGAGGAGCTCTCTTGTAAACAACCACATGGAACACACATATCTTTATACTGTGTGCCCATTTGGAAGAGTTCTATCCACACAGCGCTTCTGGACTACTTGACACAATTATTGAATTGTGTTGTTTCCAAGTCTCTGACTATCCAGTCAAATGATCAGCCACTACCCATGAATCAGTGCAGAGCCACAGAATTTGCCATTTTTTTCCTAGGCAAAATGAACAACCAGATGCACTGCTTTAGAACCGGAAGAGGGGCCAGACGCAGCAACTTTACTCTTTCCTTGGAAGGGATATTGATGAGAGACAAATCCAGATGGCTTTGGGGGCTCATCACCTTCCCCTTTTGGAAGCTTAGCAGAGTTGGCTTAGCACCACTGAGCCAGCCTACAGAGATAAGGCCTTTGGCTAATTTCAACACTCCATTCAGCAGGCAAGGCTGTTCCCTGAGCCCTCGGTATGCAGACCTTGGTCTCCAGTATTCGTCTTCCCTAGCATGTTCCTGGACCCAGAGACCTCCTGTTTTACTGCTTTTTACTGCAAGAACCAGGTACTCTTCTCCCTATCTTAGGCTAACCTATGTAATGGGGTGAGTGAGCAGGAGTTCTTTTTTTGCACATCTAGCAGTTTTCTGGCTAAAGCAAGTCTCTGCTGGACTTCTGGTCATGGTGCATATAGGGCATCTATGTCCAGCCTGTGCTATAGAGTAATAAGAACTTGAGGGACTGTGTGAACTCTACTACTTCTCTGATTTTTAAGTTTTTCACCCAATAAATCCTATGTTATATCTGAAACTCATGGTACCGTACTGAATATCTGTGACTTCTTTCATAGCAGATATCTTGATACGCCCCAGACCACTGAATGTCTAAGAGCTTGACCATACTGGCACCTCCTGCATTTTTATGAGAAATACTTTCAATACTCTGACACACATATTTCTAGGGAAATGTCTACTTCCTACTCAACAGGTCCAGAAAATATATCATCAACATGGTGAACCAGCATGATGTCATTTGGAATGGGGAAGCAGAGAGGTTCCTGAGAAAAAAGTTATGAAAAGGGGATGAATAGGGACTTCCCTGGTGGTCCAGTGGTAAAGAATCTGCCTTCCAATGCAGGGGACACGTACGGGTTTGATCCCTAGTCAGGGAACTAAGATGCCACGTGCTGCAGGGCAACTAAGCCTGCACGCCACAACTACTGAGCTCATGCCTCAACGAGAGAGCCCGTGTGCCACAAACTACAGAGCCCACGTGCTCTGGAGCCTGCGCGCCACAACTAGAAAGAGAAAACCTGCACGCCACAACTAGAGAGAAGCCCAAGCGCCGCAACGAAGAGACCACGCGCAACACAATGAAGAGACTGCGTGCGCCTCAAAGAAGATCCCGTGTGCCACAACTAAGACCCAACACAGCCAAAAAAATAAAGAAAGAAAATAAATAAATAATAATAATAAAAGGAGGGGGATAAATAGTCCTGAGATGGAGCAGTGTATTGTTAACTACCAGCTGAAAGCAAGCTCCTTCTGGTATCTCTACTCACAGGTATTTACCAGGTTACTAGCTGCATACAGATTCCAGGGGATGTGTTGATTAATCCAATAAAGAAACCACATCTGTAACAGGTTACAAATGGAGTTCCCTACCATCTGATTAATTTTATGATAATTCACTGTCATTCTCCGAAGTCTGTCACCTGCACAGTCCAAACAGGCATATTAGATGAGGATGTGGTAGGAATCACCACTCCTGCATCTTTCAAGTCCTTGATGGTGGGATAAATCTCTTTAACCCTACAAGAAAATTCAGTATTGATTTTGGGTTATTGATTTAGTAGGAAAAGGAAGTTCTGGAGTTTCCATATTGCCTTTCGTATGATGAAAGGCCTCACTCTATAGATCAAGGAAGCATTATGGGGATTCTGCCAGTTGCTTAGCTGCCTACTTCAACCATACATTTCATAACTAGGACAATAACTATTGCTTGACATAGTCTACAAGTGTCCCATTTGCCACTGACAACAAGTTAATCAATGCCTTTAAATCTATTCAGATTAGAGTTCTAATATCTTATTGCTATCCTTTTTTTAAAAAATTATTTATTTATTTATTTATTTATTTTTGGCTGCATCAGGTCTTCATTGTTGCTCATGGGCTTTCTCTAGTTGTGGTGAGCGGGGGGTACTCAGTGCATGGGTTTCTCATTGCAGCAGCTTCTCTCATTGCAGGGCACAGGCTCTAGGAGCACGGGCTCTAAAGTATAGGCTCAGTAGTTGTGGTGTACAGGCTTAGTTGCTCCACGGCATGAGGGATCTTCCCTGACCAGGGATTGACCCCATATCCCCTGGATTGGCAGGCGGATTCTTAGCCACTGCACAACCAGGGAGGTCCATATTGCTATCCTTAATGTTGTATTTCCCTAGAACCACTTCTGGCGATACCAATACTTGTCTCAGTGTTCAAATAGGAATGATACAGGATAAGAGATTATAGGAATTAAACTTTACACAATTGTTGGAGGAGCTGGAGCAGTAAAGGTCTCAGAGAGGGAATGGAGGACTTGAAGAAGTTACTAACCAGTGTTCTCATAGCGTTGGCACAGTTGGACAAGATGGAGCTTTCAGGGAAATTCGATAAACTAGGCTCATCCAGTCACTAAACTGGAACCCCAAATGGGGACCCCTTCATGAGGAGCACAGCAGCTGCTGCATCCATGTAGCTACCACTTCTGTGCATCTATAACCAAGCATACGGTAGTGTGACTGGGACCACTGCTGGTCAACAGAACCAGAAGTCAGGAGGCAGAACCCGACTTGGAGTCAAAGAAAAGGAACACAAGCTGGAAGCTGCTAGGCACTTTTTGTCTTTTTATCACCATATCTGGCCCTGAAGTTCCTCAGAGAGTAATAACTCTGCTTTAGTTCCACGTCTCAAATCCCAGGCAAGTTCCTCTTTTGAGCAGCTCCAATCCAGAGCCATAGAGGAAAGGGGAGTCTGAGAAATGTAGTTCCCAACTTAAGTAAGTTGACAATAGAACAACCTGGCATAATAATATTGATATGAGATAAATGAAACGTGGTATGGAAGAGAAGGGGGAGCCAGCAGAGGAGGTTAAGAAAGAGCCGTCAGGAAGAAGATAGGACAACCAGGAAGATGTGGTTTACTGGACACCACGTGCAGAAGGTGCCTTAAGAAGAAAGGAGTCATCCATTCTGCCAAATATGGATGAAAAGTCAAATAAAATGAAGTTTGAAAGCTGGCCACAGGACTCGAGAACATGGAGATCGTTGTGGATCTTCAAGGGAGTGGAATGGTGATGGTGATGATGAAAGTCTGACTGGCATGGTATAAAGAGAAAAAAATGGAGATAGGAGGGTGAACAATTTTTGCAAGGATTTTTACTATAAAAATTTGTAGATAAATGGAGTGATAGTGAAGGAGTGCTCTAGATCAAAGAAGATTTTCATTTATGTGTGTAAGTATTTATTAAGATGAGAACTCATAATATCTTCGTATGCTGATTAAGTATAGAGGCAAAAATTAGTGATGCAAAAGAAGGAAATGGTGGGGAATCATTGAAGGAGCAAAGTCCCTGAGTTGTCAGAGAAAAATGGAACCCTGTCAGAGAAAAATGGAACCCAGTACAGATGAAGAGGGGTTGCCTTATTAGGCATATGGGCGGTTGATCCACTTTACAGGAGGGAAAGTACATGAGCACAAATTCAAGTAGACTAGTGGATTTGTTGTCTATGGGAAGATGAAGCCGTTCCTTTCTCACTGCTTCTGTTTTCCCAGTGAAAGAAAAATCAAGGTCATTAGAGGAGAGTGACAAGGGGAGGGAGTGTTGAAAATTTGAGGACAGAGGAGAAATTATGCAATAGTAGTCTCGGAGGATGAAAAAATATAAATCGATTCAGGGAAACATAGTTGCATGCTTGGCAGCACTGAAGCCTCACTTAAGATTTGTGGGTGTAAGTTTAAATTGAGACCGGTCACATTGTTTTCATGTTCTTCTGTCACTATGACTTCTATTTGGGTACAGGAGGGGAACTGCCCTTGTCTTACACTCAGTTGGCTTTGTTTTTTTTCCCCAAGAACAGAATGCTGCTCACGCTGATTTAAGTCCCACTGGGGATTTACGCACCAGTACAGATGTACCTTATATGGTTATTGAACCAGGAATGGAAGGTCAGGTCTCCAAGTCATTGTCTCCATCTCTTTGGGACCACATGGTCCTCATGTCTGCTTTTTGAATTACATTTACTTTATTTTTTCTCTCTCTGCCAACAAGATTTTTCTTTCTTTTTGTACACTTGATAGAAAATGGCCAGCCCAGCCCAGGCTAGGTTAACCTCCCAGCTCCAAATCCCAGAAGAGGATAACTAGAGCCTCTATGTACCAATTCCAGATTGATAAGAGGAAAAATCGGATTAGCTTATCTTGGGTCAGCCCTTGGGAGAGAAACCTCTGTGGATAAAAAGTAGTGCACAGTATGGGTAAATTAACTGATCTAATCCCTAAAATCCTCAAGAGGAGTCGTCGGTACGGTTAAATTTACATTTCCTAGAATTTCCTGTAATTAGAGAATTGAGTTTTAGAGATGGGAGAGGTATTGGAATAAGGATTTCTGCTTTCTCATGAGGCCCAGTGAACTTTCAAGCTCATCTAAGTACAGTTTCTAAAGGTGTGGAATAACTGTGAACGGCAAAGAAATGAATGCAGCAGAGATGAGGCTTCTTTCAAGAAGGGGGGTGCTTTATTTCAGGAAAGATTCTGAGTCAAACTTGAGGGTCAGAACAGATTTAAGAATGAGCACTATGTACTCTGGCTCCACACGAACAACTGCCTTTTGCCATAAACACTGACAGAAGAATATTTGTCTTGAGTTTATCTTTTCAGTTACAAATGACATAGGACTGCTGTCACGCTGTTACCCGGAAGAACACGTAAGAGGTCACATGGGGCAGTGGAAACACCAGGATAAAATTAAAATATTTGGTCTGTCCGGCCCTGACTTGGCCACTAGTCAGCCGTATGATCTTCCTTAACCTGCCTAAGTCTTCTAGAAGGCCGTATCTTCAGGTTTTCCTCTAGTTTCAAAACCTGTGAGTTGGAGAACCCCCAGAGAGAAGGGTCCTGAGAGCATGAGCGATCACAGTAAGATACGCCCTAAGGATTTTCAGTAGAGCTCACACCTAACTCCGAAGTCTACCGCATCCAGCCATGTCCAACAAGCGGAACAACTCAGAAGCCTGGTTGATACAGCGAGTGCTTACAGTGTGATTTGTGAATGACAGTAAATTGAAACTTGGAGACCCCCCACAGCTGATTTAGATTAACAGCAATGGGGCAACACTGTAGGTTTAGGTTGTTGAACCTCCTTAAAAACGCAAAGCCTTCCTGTTTGCTCACAATCTTGTTTTTTATTGAAATAGTACGAGTAATAATAACACTAGAGCTTTCTCCCAGTACCACGAGAGTGAGACGAGGATTTTTAGCAGCTATGGTACTGATTTAGCAAGTAATCACATTGATTCTCTAAGGCATGCAAGAACAAACAAGAGAGAGATTTGTGGGATGGGGATGGTTATTGGGTCCCAATACACTAAACAAAATATCTGCTTACACTATCACTCAGAAATGCAGATGTATAAGTACACCAGGTTGGTTTCCTTTTTAAATTAAAAAAAAAAAGTGGTTCCTCAAGATATATGTGAAAATCAGAACATATGTGCTCTGAAAAGACTCATTTACCCTCTTGGCTACAATCATATCCCAAACTATGTCTGCCCAGCATCTTTGCTGTTATGGAAGACAACCAGGGTAAACGGCTCTACAGTTGGCCCCAAGAATATAACTTCAAGTTAGAAAACACTCACTCTCCAGCCCATTCCCTGTCTTGAGTGAAAGCTGGTAAAACCATTAGGTATTAGAGTTCTCGTAGAAAGTGCTCTGAAACAGGTAAAGTGTCACTCAAATGTAATCTTGGATTTATTTAGACATATGTGGGCAGTAAACCTCATCTGGGTTAGTCAGAAGAAATTAGACATGCAAGGTGGTAGAGACAAGAAAGACCTAACCTAGGACTGATAAGGACTCTCTCCAAAGGTACATTCTTTGGAAAGTAACCAAGGACTTGAGAAGCCAGGAACTGGAGAGTCTTCCAAGAACACTCCATCGCAGTGGTAACTCAGGAATGTGCTGAAACATTGGAAGGATGTCCCAATGTGCTCTAGGATCAGGAAGAAGGGAAGCAATAATATAAATATTTGTTAGAATGACTTGAGTGAGCTGAAAGATGATATATGAACATAGGCAGGCCTCATGACAATCTCAACTGCATACAGAAATAAAGCTACAGAGGGTTTCTTGCAAAACTGAACCAATAACCACATACCAAGGTATTGTTTTTCTTGTGCGATAGTCCAACCATATACTGGGCCACCTCCATACATGTGAAGATAATTACCATTCACTGCCAAGTAGAGGAAGTCCTTTTGTAATCTTGGGCTAAAGACAAGGACTTTTAAGATGCTGAAAGTGGTTTCAATAAACATTAAAATCTGAACAGACAGGAAGGCCATGATAATGATGATAATGATAAAACGCAATGCTGTAAACACATACTAATGGGCCTATTCCATACCTTCCTTGATGAAAGAACCAGTTTTCACACACTTGAAGGAGATGAACATCTAACTTTGTGATTGGCTTAGATTTCAGGGACAGAGGGAAGTATTTAAAGGATCTCTAGACAAAGGAGAGCTGGATAGGAAAAGGGGAATGGAGATATCTTTTTCCCAGTTTAGAGTTTTGGGGGGTTTTGTTTGTTTGTTTGTTTTCACTTTGGCAAGGCCCTGTCCATAGAGGACAAATATTCCATTGCAATCCCACCCTCTTTCTGACTTGATGGTCACTGTGTCTGACTACTCCAGTCTTTAAGAAGCAAGTCATGAGCCCAGCATGATCTATGACTGCACCTTGAGAAAGGCAGCACGAAGTTGGATGAGTTACGCCTTCCTATCCCCACCCTCAAATCCTCTGAGAATTCCACAGCCAGAACTATGAATCATTTCCTGTAATTCCAAAGAGGTATGGTCTGCAGTACTCAATCCAGGAGAAATCTCTCTTCATTGTGCTCTGTTGGTGGGTATTTCACAGCCTCCTGATGAGAGGTGGGTTAAGTCGATCTCATTCTCCAATTCCAATGAAAAGAGGTTAGGAAAGGATGACAGACTGCATCATCCACCACTGATTTCCAATATTAATAAAAGGCAAAGCCAAGCCAGTGGTAATGAGTATTCATGTCCAACCAGAAACTACTTCATTTCTGCATCCAGCAAGCATTGGCTACTGGGGTGTGAACAATACTATTTGATACCCCACTGATTCTCCCTGGAAAGTCACTTTTCATCACCATTTTTGGGTTTGGGTGTGCTTCCTTTCCTACATGTTCGAAGAACATCTTTACTAGAAATAACTGGGTAAAAGCCCATCTCACAGATCAGTGGTACCTGTGACCCACTGCCTTCTTCCAAGAGACAGCATTAAGTTTCCTCACTCAAAGATTCCTATGTGACTGCAAAGGGCTGTGTCACTACCCCACAGAGTCCCAACCCTTCTTCACTTCCTCATTTTCTCTACTTGTGAAACACACAGGCAGGCGCACACACCCACAATGCAAAGCGCTTTACCATATTCTCCAATTTAACCCTCCCCATAGCCCTGTGAACTGCTTTTATCCTTCTACAGATGAAACTCAGTGCATCAATGTGCCATACCCACACAGCTAACAAGTGGCAGAGCGGGTTTGAGCCATATTGGTGTTTTTAACCTCCACACTCTCCTAATTGCCTTTCTGAAATGTTTCATCCAAGCTCTTATTTTATAGACGAGAAATTGGGTCCACAGAGCTGAAACCCTTTTTCTCAAGAGTCCAGGGCTTCTTGAATCCTTGGCAGGAGCTTTCTCTCAATTCAATATTGCTTTCCTCATGCGTTTTTTAGCTATTGAGGCTCTTGGAAAATAAGTGTGCTATTACCACAAAGTTACAATGTAGGTTACTAACGGCAGGCGAAAGTAATTATGTGACAGCAGCCATCTCTCTTCACGTAACTGTGGACCCACGTCAAGGAAGCCCTGACCAGATTTTGAGAAGGAAAGCTGTCCCATTTTTTTTTCTCCCAAATACCCTCTGAAATAGAAGTGTTACTTTTCTTAAGCAAGACAGAGCATGTTTGTTTGAGGCAGTGACTGGGGTCTGAGTGATGTCGAATAGGACACTGGAAATCACTTATGTGGGGAGTCAGCCAGATGGCTGGATGGCACAGTGCTTTTTGAGAGGTGAAGGGAGAGACAGTGCTCGTGTTCCTACAATCAGAAGGGAACTTTCAGAGTTAAGCTTCTTCAGTGTGTGTGTGTGTGTGTGTGTGTGTGTGTGTGTGTGTGTGTGTGTGTGTGTGTGTGTGTGTGTGTGTGTGTGTGTGTAAGTTCCAGGGGCCAAGGGGGTACAGAGAGAAAGAGGTCAAGAAGCAACTGAGGTGAAGAAAGTCATCTGATATGTGTTTGCCTTCAGGGAATTCAGAGTTTGTGATTCTTTCAGCATTTTTTTTCACATTTTATTTAGGTATACAAAATTCCATTAAAAATGGGCAGAGCAGGCTACGTGGGAGCATAAGACAAGAATTAACTTTAAGAGATAAAAATGTCTATATTATGGAAGCAATGACTTGTTTCACACATTTTGCTTATTTTTATTTTGTTTTAGAAGTATATTTATAATAAACATAGTATTTCTACAGACCTTATCAACTACTTTCTTGAGCTTATGAAGTCTGTACCAAAACGACACACACACACACACACACACACACACACACACACACACACACACACACACACACACACACACACACACACACACACACTATCATGCCTCAAGCCCCCACCCCACAGCACCACATGACCCAAGCATCCTCTCTTCTGGCAAGATGGAATTTTTTGCTGTTTCCTGAACGTCAAGCCTTTGGCCTCTCCTCTTCTCATGATCTTTCCTCTGCTTTGGGGGTCCTTTATTCTTTTTCAAACTATAAAACCTCTACTTACGTTTCAAAGCCCACCTTGAGTACCACCTTCTCTGTGAGCATTTCCTCCCCACCTCCACTACCCTTGATCTCCACCCCATGCCTTCTCCCTTCACAGACACATGCAAACAGCCCTGATGCATGAATTATGGATAGCTATGTGTGTCTGCCTCTCCATCTTGTCTCAACTCCACCTCTACTCTGCATATTTTAAATTCCTCCAGAGCAAAGGTGGTGTCTTCCATTTTCCTGTATCCTACTCCACCCCACTTGCTTCTTGTGCCAGTGAAGGGCAAGTGTTTCAAGTGTTTAGATTTGTTGAATGATGACTGACTTAACTGATTGCTTGGACTGAATGAAACACATTTCCATATCTGCTCTCTAGCTGTAAAGATGAAATATATTGAGCTAATCCAACCACTTGTCTGAAAGCAGGTCCCTGGCAATGCTTCCTGCCAGGTTCTCCTCTTTATGGTAATGAGTGAAATCAAGTCAAGCATACACCATTTGAAACCTCCACCCTAAAGTTTAACCTCTATGCTGGTTCTTTTCTATTTGCCCCTGTACATCCATTCTCCACCCTGAGCTGCCCTGCTCTGTGCTCTAGAAAACTAAACACTAGGAAATGCATTAACCAGGTTGTTTTTCCCTGTAGCTTCCAGCTAATGGGTTCACTAATGGTAGGCACTGGAGGTACACCAGAGGGCAGGAGGAGAGAGAGGCCAAGGTATTCATTTCCCTCTCTAACTTTTTTGGAATACGGTTAGGCAGTAGCTGCAATCCTCTATCTAGGCCCATAGCTCCTGTCAAGCACTCATGGCTACTATGAGAAATTACAACAAACTTGGGGGCTTAATAAGGACCTACTGTATAGCAGAGGGAACCCTACTCAGTGCTCTGTAATGGCCTATATGGGGAAAGAATCTAAAAAAAGAGTGGATATATGTACATGTATGACAGATTCACTTCGCTGTACACCTGAAACTAATTCAACATTGTAAATAAACTATACCCCAATAAAAATTTAAAAACACACACACACGAATGTAAATATCATCATACTGTTCTGTAGGTCAGATATCCAACAACGTCTCAATGGGCTAAAATCAAGATGTTGGCAAGGCTGGGTTCCAAACTGGAGGCTCTAGGGGAGAATCATTTCCCTGCCATCTTCAGCTACTAGGGGCTGCCCATATGTTTTTGCTAATGGCCCCCTTCCTCTATTTTCAAAGCCAGCAATGTTGCATCTCTCAGATGCTTCTTCCTTCATCACATCTCCCTCTGACCACAGAAGGGAAAGGTTCTCTGCCTTTAAGGCTCATGTGATTAGGCTGGACCCATCAGGATAATTCGGAATAATGTCCCCATCTCAAGGTCCTCAACCTTAATTACATCTGCAAAGTCCCTTTTGCCACATAGGTAACATATTCATAGTCTCCAGGGATTAGGGCACAACATCTTTGAGGGGCCATTATTCCTTCTACTACACATGGTGTTAGCCCTTATCAATTCCAATAACACTGCTCCCTCTACTTGCCCCTTCAGGTCTGGAAGTGGCAATGCCTTTTTGATGTTGCTCATCTCTGAGTCCTCGCCATCTGACTTTGGTTCCCCTACTCTGCCCTCAGCTCTACAAAGAATTTCCCTATTAAATTCTCTCCAATTAACCCTTCAAGCATGCCATATGATTCTAGCAAGGACCCTGATACCACAACGCTCACTCACTCACCACAAGTAAAACTGTGTGGCTCGAGTCCTGCCGCAATTAAAAGGCCACTGATGATCCCATTAACCTATGCTAATCCTCAGCAGAGTCCAAGGATTCTGACTAATCAGCTGTCTGGATGCATTAGGACCGGTTCCACCCACCATTCACTTTCCTTATATATCTGTATGAGTGAAGAGTTGAGATGGATTTTCACACTTGGTAAATAGGAAGAGGTGGCTTACTCAGCAAAGCTGATAGTTGGGCAGCTCCATTACTTAAGGCACTATTTAAATAAAGATCAGGTCACCTAGTTCCTCCTCCACAGCCAAAAGGATGAAGGACCTGAATTTCTGTTGCAAAATCAATAAAGTCAAAACTCTTCTGGGTCTGAGAACAAGACAAGTGAGGTTCATTCCAATACATTCTTCGTTTCAAAAAACTTGTTCCTCATCCTTTGACCTCGACATGATTGCCTCATGACTAAAAACATCTGCTTTGACAAGGAACAAATTTGCCATAGGGTTTGAATCCAAATTATTTAATACCTCCATGACTCAGTTTCCTTACTTATAAAGTGGAGATACCGCCCTCAGGGTGAGTGCAGTGGGCTATATAAATCTTCACATTGTGTGGAGTGCATGGTAAGTTCAATAAATTCTTAGTAGTTGTATTAAATCCTGCCCATTTTTCAAGGTCAAGGCCAAATCCTCACCTCCAGGAACCCTTCCTAAATTTCTCCAGACTTCAAAGATCTCCCTTTCCTTTAAAGTTTTACAAATCTTACAGCAAATACAGTAAATATTTAACACTTATTTACAGTAAAGGACATAGTCTCCTCCAGAGCAGGAGCTGTTTTCTGTTCCTTCGGCATCTGTCTTTATGCCAAACCTAGCAGTGGGTATAGAATAGACACTGAGGAAATATTTGTCAATTTACATTCTTCCAGATGGATTGCTATCATGAAGGGTACATCTCTTTTATCTTTCCTCCAGCTGCCCCTGGCTCCATTTGACATTCTGAAGTCAGACAGAAGGTAGTACAGAACCCATCTATACAAGGAAACAAAGCCCCTCCTCCTCATACAAAGTCACAAAGGTGTCACAGTTTTTCAAACTATGGAGGATGTTCTACTTCTAAATGCTCTGTCCTATACGCTAATAATGATCTATCAGAAGGAGAAATGAAGAAAACAATCTCATTTACAAATGCATCAAAATGAATAAAATACCTAGGAATAAATTTAACAAAGGACGTGAAAGACCTGTACTCTGAAAACTATAAGACAGTGATGAAAGAAACTGAAGATGTTGCAAACAAATGGAAATATATCTTGTGCTTATGAATAGGAAAAATTAACATTGTCAAACTGTCCATCTACCCAAAGAAATCTACAGATTCAATGCAGTTCCTATCAAAATACAATACCAACACCATTGCTCACAGAACTAGAACAAATAATACTAAAATTTGTACGGCATCACAAAAGACCCCAAATAGCCAAAGCACTCTTGAGAAAGAAGAACAAAGTTGGAGGTGACATACTCCCTGATTTCAAACTATAGTACAAAGTTATAGTAATCAAAACAGACACATAGATCAATGGAATGGAGAGCCCAGAAATAAACCTATGCTTATATGGTCAATTAATCTATGACACAAGAGACAAGAATGTGTCAATACAATGGGCAAAAGATAGCCTCTTTAATAAGTGGTGTTGGGACAACTGGACACCTACACGCAAAAGAAACAAACTGGATCATTTTCTTATACCATATATGAAAGTAATCTCAAAATTAAAGATTTGTGTAAGACCTGAAACCATAAAACCCCTAGGGAAAAAAAAAACGTAGGCAGTATGCTCCTTGTCATTGGTCTTGGCAATATTTTTTGGATCTGTCTCCTCAGGCAAGGGGAACAAAAGCAAAAATAAATAGAACTACATCAAACTAAAAAGCTTTTGCTCAAAGTGAAGGAAACCATCAACAGAGCAAAAAGGCAACCTGCTGAATGGGAGAAGGTTTTTTGCAACTGATATATCCAATAAAGAGTTAATATTCAAATTATACAAAGAAATTATACAACTCAATATCAAAAACAATTTGATTTTAAAATGTCTGAATGCACATTCCTCCATAGAAGACATATAAATAGCCAACAGACACATGAAAAGATGCTCAACATAACTAATCATCAGGGAAATGCAAATTAAAATCACAATGAGATACCACTTCAGACCTGTCAGAATGGCTATTACTAAAAAGATAAGAAATAACAGATGCTGATGAGGAGGTGGGGAAATATATGTATATATATTTTTTTTTTCAAGAAAGGAAAAGGATTTATTAGCCCATTTCCAGGACATTTTATATATATATATATATATACACACACACACACACACACACACACACACACACACACAATGGAATATTACTCAGCCATAAAAAAGAAGTCTTGGACTTCCCTGGTGGTGTAGTGGTTAAGAATCTGCCTGCCAATGCAGGGGACACGGGTTTGAGCCCTGGTCCAGGAAGATCCCACATGCCGCAGAGCAACTAAGCCTGTGCGCCACAACTGCTGAGCCTGCACTCTAGAGTCTGCGAGCCACAACTACTGAGCCCGTGTGCCACAACTACTGAAGCCCACATGCCTAGAGCCCATGCTCTGCAACAAGAGAAGCCACCACAATGAGAAGCCCATGTACTGCAACAAAGAGTAGTCCCTACTCTCCACAACTAGAGAAAGCCCACGCATAGCAATGAAGACCCAATAAATTCATTCATTCATTTAAGACCCAGCCTTAAATAAATGAATGAATGAATGAATGAATGAATTTATTAAAAAAGAAGTCTAGCATTTGTGACAACATAGATGGACGTAGAGGGCATTATGTTAAATGAAATAAGTCAGGCAGAGAAAGCCAAATATTGTATGATCTCACTTATATGTAGAATCTAAAAACAAATGAACAAAAAACAGGAAGAGACTTACAGATACAGAGAGCAAATTGATGGTTTTCAGAAGGGAGGGGTTAGGAGGTTGGTCAAAATAGGAGATTAAGAGGTACAAACTTCCAGGTAGAAAATAAATAAGTTACAGGGATGTAACATACAGCATGAGGAATATAGTCAATATTACCATGATAACATTGTGTGGTGATAGATGGCTACTGATCTGTTGGTGATCGTGTCACAATGTATTAGATTGTCAAATCACTATGTTGTACACCTGAAACTATACTCAGACCATGTGTCAGGCTATGTACTATAATTTTGACTTCAGGAAAAATACTAACTTCTATATTCCTTATTTTAGTCAGGATAGTGCAGGCTATGCTGCAGGAACAAATAAGTCCAAGATCTGAGGTGCTTAACACAACAAACGTTTATTTTTCTCTCAGACAAAGTATGCTGCAGATTGAGGTAACTCTCTAGGGCCTCCAACCTCCATTCAGCCCCTTATCAATCCAGGCTGATGAAGGATTCTCCATCCTCAAACTGCACTGTCTGGAACATGCCAAAAGAGAATGATAGAGAATCTTGCACTGATTTATTAAATCCTTAGGTGATACACATCACTTCTGCTTATAACCAACCATTCAGTGGTTAGAACAATAGTCACATGGCCTTGCCTAATGGCAAAGGGTATGAGAGCTTATGATTCTATTAATTTGGATGGAGAGGAGAAAGAGACAGAGGTGAGCAATGGAAGTCTTTACCACACGACTTAAGACACTTGTCTGACTCCACACTGAATGATAATTTTCTCTCCTTCTAAACGATATATCCCTTGAAGTCAGAGATTCTATCTGATCCATTCCTAATTCTACTTCCCAATACCTCTCTAGCACAATCCCTGGCACACTATCCAAACATATTTATCAAGTTCATTTTTTTAAATTTACCAAATAGTTACTGAATGCTTACCATGTGCCTGGAGTTGTTCCAGGTGATGGAGATATGGCCCTGAACAAAATACACATATATCTCTAACCTCATGAAGTTTATTTAGATTTTAGTGTTGAAGGAAAACAAAAAAAGTAGACAAAATGTATAATAAGGTGGGTGTTGATGAGGACTACAGAGAAAAATAAAGCAAAGAGAGAGGTTATTAAATATATATGTGGCAGGGGAGGGAATAGGTGATGGCTATGTGGAACCAAACAGGGAAGAACACTGACTGACCAGGGAGTCCTGGACGGCCTGTGGTGACCAAGATAAACAAGAATAAAGATTTAATAAGATTAATCTTGATGGTCTCAAGGCAGACTGTGGTGCTGAGGCTGTGAGTTTTGAGAGTAGGAGGGAGAGGTGGGAGTCTTGCCAGAATCATAAAGAGTTTGGATATTCCTTTTTCAACTTCTCCAAATACTGATATCATGTCCAGGAAAGAGCTGGGGTTTCTGATTGTCCTCTTGACTTGCAAACAGAAGCATGGAGTTGAACCAGAGGGCATTTTAATTGAAACCCATGCATAAATTTAATTGGTTGTCTCCTTCATACTCTTTAGGTATTTTAATATTTTCTTCTCCTGTTTTGACTCAAATAGAAGTTCCAAATAGCATCTGTAGAATCCATTAAGATGTCCTGTCTTAAAGCCATTACTGCTTCTGCATGCTCTCTGTTCACCCTCATGTGAACTTTCTCCCTTAAGATTTGCTGGAGAGAAGACTTTTAAAATCTGTGAATTAAAGGCCCCTTTGAAGCATGCTCCAGCTGTGTTGATTTTTTTTTTTCATTTTTCTTTCATATTTTTATCCTCTTAACCCCACCCAGATAATCATCTGGACTATGGTGCTTACAAATGCAACACTGAGATGTATCTTTTGTTCAACCATCTATGGTAAGTGGGTGATCTTTGTTCACCTCCTGACAACTATGAATTTTTCTTTAAAAGAATGGCTCTTTCAGAGTTTCCATTCTTTTTATTAACACTTATAATATTTAAATCCTCCTTGCAATGAGAAAAGGAGTGTAGAGAGGCAAGTGGCCCCAATTCTGTCTCTGAGCTCTAGGCGTTGAAGTTCCATGCACGTTCTTCAACTCTGTTTCCTCTTCTGAAAGGTTAAGTTGGTGAGTTTTACAATTATTAGTAAATGATTATCATCATCAGTTTCACAGTAATTATTGTCGTTTTTGTTTCTCTGTGTAGGCATTATACTAAGCACCTCACCTGCATTACATTTTGTTATTTACTTAGTAGTGGAATAGGCACATACTATTATTCTCTTCTTATACATGAGAAACCTGAGGCTCCCAATAATTTGTCCAAGGTTATACAGCTAGGAAGGGGTTGTTTTCCACACTAATGCTTCCCAAGGACATATAGTACCAGGTACTCAGGTAGTAAACAAATATATTTCTTTTAGTATATGTATGTGTGTATAAATTAAAAATAGACAAACGAAATCAAACACAGAATAACTAAGCTTAGAATCCGTGCTCCTACCTCCTAAGTCCTAAGAAAATTGGTAGTTCCTCCATAAACAAGATTATTTTCATCTCTAATCTTCCCATACCTAATTCATTTGCTGACGGTGTTCCTTCACAATTTAGTCTTAACTGTCCACTTAGTTAACAGTGGATAATATATACAGGGTTCCTCCCATTACTGACTTTACTATTTAGTAGACTATAGCTTGAGACTCCATTACAGATTTTTTTTTTTTTTGAAGGATTTAAAAAATCGGTTGCCTTCAATCACACGGGGCTTGCCTTAGACCAACGGTTCTCAACCAGGCAATGTCTTAAGATATTTTAGGTTGTCACAGCAAGGGAGGAGGTGCTATTAGCATCCAGTGGGTACAGGCCAAGGATGCTGCTAAATATCCTATGTGCACAGCTCTGCACAACACAGAATTATCCAGCCCAAAGTACAGAGGCTGAGAAATCCTGCCCCAGAAGAACTAGAAAGGATGCAGAGAAGGCTCATTTTCCTGATCTATCTCTCAGTATTACCCTCCTCGCCCCACCATAACTTCTATGTAGACAGACATACGTATATTTCCAGGGCCCTATGTTCAGCTCTCCTCTGGGATGCCTTTATCTAACCACAACTCATTCTTCCTATCCTTCTGACCCCTTCAAAAAAAATCATTTCTCTTTTGATCCATGCTGAAAGAGGCTTGCAAGATGATTGACTAACCAATCTCATATAATAAGTACCTTTAACTTAGCTTTGAGCTTAAAATGAGTCATACTGGCCAATTACCCACTGAATGGATGAGGTCTAAAAAATGCTTAGAATAATATTTTTTCTATCATTTCCCCCGACCCAGAGTATAATATTTTATTTTCATTGGCCAAATGGAGCCCATCCTCCAGTCTTGTCATCTAAAATGAAAGTATCCCAAGGGGCCTCCAGCAGAGCAGGTGGATGGTATAATTCAGTCAAAAGATAAGGAAAGAAGTTTAATCTCCCAATTGCCAAGAATTTTCCCCCTGATTAGAAAAGAGAATTCTGAAACTCTGCATAATTTAAAAATACTTCATGTGCTAATGGAAAAGGACTGAGAATAGAAATAAATCTTTGCTATAAATAATCAATGCTATCAAAATGTCATGGTAAAATGCTCCTCTGATAGGGACAAAGACAGATAGTTTTCTAGGGTTTTATCTGGAGAGCATCAGGCTGTGCACCAGAATGACTTCTTAGTCATTTCACTTATTTATTGGTTTGGATGTCTGTCTCTAACTCCTTCCATAAATGACTCTATCCAGATTCAGAGTGAAGTGCTATATATATATATATATATATATATATATATATATATGTGTGTGTGTGTGTGTGTATATGTACACATACAATATACACACACACCCCATATGTGTATACATACACACACACACACACACACACACAACTGGAGCAAAACTAAACCAAAGAGACATGGGAAAACTAGCAGCTGTTGATGGGCAGTTGAGAGGGCCATACCTCTCTCAAAGCCCTCACCAAGCGATAGTACAATTATTTGTTAATATTTTCATTTTACCAATAGACTTGCTATTCTTTGAAAACAGCTTTTGTCTTATTCATCTTTGTACTTCATTTGCCCAGCACAACATATAGTAGGGTCTCAATAAATGCTTATTGCCACCATGAATGAATACATGGGTTCATTAATTTCAATCGATAAATACTAACTCTAATTTCCTGAAAGCCTGAGATTAGAAACAAACAAAAAAAAAAAACACTAAAAGGAAAAGAATGATGTACCATTCCAGAAAGAATGATTTGGTAAAGTATAATACAGCTTTGATTAAATCAGAGGGAAGAACAAGCTGGAATAAGATGGAATTATCTGAATGAACTAAGGAAAGAAGGGAGGGAGGGAGGGAGGGAGGGAAGGGGGAGGGGGAAGTGAGTGTTATGGCCATTTGTGTCCCTCCAAGTAATCCAAATCTGAGTGCCCACACTGAAATGCTCCACTTGGTCCTGGGGTTGCAAAGATGAAGAACACAAAACCACAGCCCTTACAATTCTTTGGGGAGGGGGCTGTTTCTCAGCCTTTGGCTGCACATTCGAATCACCTGGAGAGATTTTTAAGTGCCCAAGCACTTTCTCTGCCCCCAGAGAAATTAAATCAGAACTTCTGGGAATGAGGCCCACCCCAGCATCAATAGCTTTTAAAATTCCCCGGATGATTCCAATTACAGTCAATGCTGAGAACCACTGGCTTCTGGTATAGTGGAGAAAAATAATGGAACTGAAGTTCATTGAAGAAATGTCTGTAGAATATACCTTGAGTAAAGGACTGAATGGGAATCAGTGTTCATTTAGCATCTACTCCATCCTAAGCAAGGTGCCCTGTGTTTTATTTCTGTCTCATTTCATTCTCATGACATCCCTAGGAGGTAAGTATTATTATCCATAATTTAAAGACTAGAAAATAAAGGCAAAGATGATGGAGATAAAGTCCTTGCTATAAAGGAATTCTCAAAAAAAAACACACACACACAAAGAAAGGCAGATCATAAGAAACATACATTGGGATAAAGAAGAAGAAGCTCAAATGGAACTAAAGAGACCTGGGTCAATTTCTGTCACTATTTGGATGACAGTCCCTTAACCTGTTAGGGTCACTAGAATGGGAGTAATAGGGTTAAAATCTAAAATTCTGTAATTTTAGCAAAAGTACACTAGAGACAAAAGTAATAGTACTGTGGTAACCACAATCAGAAAGAAGACAGATGTCACAGATGGAGGGCTGGCCACCAGTCCAGTCTTCAAGAGATATTAGAATCTGGCTGAGACTGCCATGGTTTACAGTTAGTCCTTGACTTTGCAAATTCAAAGGATATTGGTTTGGCTCTGAGGGACTGACACATAATAATTCAATATCCAAGAGCCTGATGTATAAACCAGTCTGCCCAAGTATTGCTATATAAAGAGAGGGCTGTTTTTATTAATTTTATTAAGGCAAAGGTCACTTGGTGTACAAATCAAGTTAAAGGAGGTGGTGTGAAGAAATTTTCTTCTTGGTCCTATGGCATTATTTACTTCTTTTGCTCTCCAGGGACTATGTACCCTTCCAAGAATAAACAGATAAACACTATGTGTTTTGTTTTGGGTTTTTTATTTCTCTTTGAGATTTCTTTTACTACATTCCATCAATTCCATCTCTTTGTATTAATATTGTTTTATAGTACAATTGCTATTTCAGCTTTCCATTAATCAGCTTCAGCTGTTCCACTATAAAAGCTTTAGTTTATACTTGTGTTACACCTTTAATCACATAATTAAAAAGCATCAGGTTACAGTCTCAGCTGTGTTCATAGATTCATGTTCATTCCACATCAAATTCTTGAAGGAAACAAAAATAGAACTGAGAAGTTAAGGAGGCAGAGGGTCCTTGTCCAGGCTCTGCCTCCAATGGCTGTACTGCCTTGGGCAAATTATTTAATATTTCTGAGCATGAAGACTCCCTTTATGAAAGAGGAAGAAAATGATTACCACTATCTCTTTTTGCATATGAAAAATTTTAAATAATACATTAATTTAACCACACAGTAGACACAGGGGAAATTAGTAATATGCTTTTTCTAATTTTCCACCTGATCATTTTGACTGGGTTTGATATACTCAGATAATCTCTACCACTGATTTACTGCAACAAATCACCAATCTCATTTGCTTTACTTAAATTCTCCTTCACTGTAATTTCAACTTTCTCTTAACATTCTGAAGGCATTTTACTCTTTCGCTTAGGTTCTGACAACCCTCTGTAAGAGCTTTATAATTTCCCATTACCTCTTATGGTCTCTTATGAACTTGATAACATCACTAAGAAAGAGTCAGAATATGCAGTCTCATTATTTCCACTTCCCAAATGACAGCTGAGTGACACAGTGGGTAGGTGGTAGATTCAAATCCCTTCCTCTTGATTCCAAGGGTTCCCTCCACTGAGCTGTGAGTTCCTTGACACTATCCACTTTCACCAATACTTATGAGGCTCTAAGCAGTCATTCCATCCCTGGAGTTCTACTTTACCCCTCTAAAGAGAGAGCTAAGAAGCTGTTTCTCCATTACACTTAGTTTGATGAGATGTTTTAGGGCAGTGTTTAAAGAAAAGGGCATAAAAATGGAGAAAGACTGAAAAACATATACAGTATCAACTAAAATTAATTAAAGAGTCTATGAATCAGTCCCACAGGCACAAAGCTTAAGGGGTTAGGGGTCTTTTAATCCAGAAAGAAAGAAGACCAATCAGCAAACTTGTTAACTTTCTTTCTCTACATGGAGGGTTAGGACAAGGGACAGTGAACAGCTGTTCTCAGAACGCACTATTAGAGGATACGCAACCACAGGGATTTAAATCAGAGCTTCCTTACTGCAAGGATAATTAAACATGATAACAGAACTCAAAAAGCAAGCTTCCTGTGTAGTCACTATTTCTGATGATGTTAAAAGCCTTCGTTCTCATGGGCTGGAGTAGGGGGACACAGGTGACTGAAAGATATAAAGTGTCCCAACCTTGGGGGACGTATCAGCTTCTTGGAGTAGCAGAGATGGGGGGAGAATAGTTTTTAAAGCATATTCAATATTATATATTTGGAAAACTTTAATGGCTTTATTATTTTTCATAATGTAAACTAAAAAGGTCAAGTGTAACAAAGATGTGTGTACCATGAGAAAGGAAGATTCTTAATAGAGTGGCGGTAAGGCTCATGGGAGTAGTCTGTACTTATAAAATGAGTGCAGAAGTGGACAGGTTGTTTTAAAAAAAGAAAAGCCTTGAGGCACACTTACATTGTTTCCAATGACAAGTAGAAGCAGTGTGGAGGCAGAAGACCAGACTAGAGGTCTAGAGCTCTTCCATATCAGAGGTCCTCCTACCAGCTTGTATGAATACCTGCCTTCTATCATCCAGTTATACAGTGAGCACCCAATTACACCAGACCCACAGTTAGGACCTCAAGGAAAGGCAAATGAAACACAATCTCTGACCTAGAAAGGAAGCTTACAATCCAGTGTTGGAGGCAGACAGTATGATATATGCAACCAAGGTGATGGAGAGTACCAAGAACGACGGGCCCTAGAAGAACAAGGAACCAGTAACAAAGAGGTCTCAGAGCTGAGGTTTAATGAGTAAAAGTAAAGCTTAACTTCCCTTGAGTGTGAGAAATAAAGAACATGGGTTTAGAAAGAAGTAAAAATAGTAAAAAAAAAACCCTTCAATTCCTTCTTTTCGACATGTGATATAGTATCCCTAACCTCAAACAAATTTATAATCAAATATACAAAAAGCCATAACTAAGTATTAAATAGAGCTGTTATGTATTTACCAAACATAGAACCATGGAAACTGTTCCTTAAATCTAGGCTCTGCATATACAAAGTAAATTTTTGGTCACTTGAAAATGCTATGGATATGTAATTGTTAAAAAAAGTTTTCCAAAATGATCCCACTTCCTCCCCTGTGAGATGCAGATGCATGGAAAGTTTCAAATTTTAAATATACTCTATGTTGGAGTTATTCATGTGCAAAAATAATCTTAAATGATTTTTGCGGCATAAAGCTGAGGGTCGGCTCCTCCGCCTCCTCC
Source organism: Globicephala melas (assembly GCF_963455315.2). Classification (NCBI taxonomy): domain Eukaryota; kingdom Metazoa; phylum Chordata; class Mammalia; order Artiodactyla; family Delphinidae; genus Globicephala; species Globicephala melas. Next base: position 57,845,572 of record NC_083319.1, on the reverse strand, counting down.
TCCTCCTCTTCCTCCTCCCCCTCCCCCTCCTTCTTCTACTTCTTCAGCTTCCCGAGTGTCAGAAACAGCTGAACAGAGATGTTTCTCTCAACATTCAACCAAAAAAACCTCACCTTTGGGATGAAATCAAGCATGATAATTTAAAGCCGAAAGGATGATTTTTCAGCAAGTTCCAAGTGAGTGAAACACGTTAGGGAGGCCAATGACTCTGAAATCTCAGGAGTAGCACCACTCTTGGCAAAGAACCTGATGGTCAAGCCAGGTCAAGTCACTGTACTTATTCATGCATGTACAGTGTATATATGATAAGAAGACATGGTCCCTGCCCTCAGGTGGCTTGGGTCCTAATGAGCAATTAAACAACAATATCAATCAGTGAAGGCAAATTCAATTCTATCTCACTTTTTTAATACATATATTTTTTAAAATTTGGATGCAAATGAGTGACTTACATTCCTGGTCAATCCGACGCGGGAAGCAAATTCAAGATGCTATCTGTGTGTTGTGCCCAAATTGAAGAATGCTCAAGATACTGTGTTAAGCATGGGTTGAAGGATACTCAAGATGTTCCCTGTGTGTTAGGTGCAAGTTGAAGGACGCTCAAGGTACCATCTGTGCATGTGTTGAAGGACGTTGCAATGGTTCATCTTATGTGTCAACTCGACTGGGCCATGGGGTGCTCAGATTTGGGTCAAACATTGTTCTGGGTGTTCCTGTGAGGGCATTTTGGGATGAGATTAACATTTTAATTGGTAAAGTAACGCATACTGTCCTCCATAATGTGGGTGGGCCTCATCCAATCAGTTGAAGGCCTGAAGAGAAAAAAGACCACCCCTCACCCTCCCCACCCCCCAAGTAAGAGAGAATTCACCAACAGACTGCCATCAGACTTCACCTGCAACATTGACTTTTCCTGCCTGGTGGCCCTTGAACTTGCACATTGGCTCTCTCCCTGGGTCTCCAGCCTGCTGGCCCACCTGCAAATTGGACCTGAAAGCCTTCATAACCACATGAGCCAATTTCTTATTATCTATCTATCTATCTCCTATTGTTTCTGTTTCTCTGGAGAGCCCTGACTCATAGAGATGCTAAGGTACTAACTGTGTGTTGAGCATGAGTTGAAGGATGCCTTTCACATCCTCCCTCTTCTTCTTTCTGACATCCCCACCCCCACTGCCGCATGCTTTCTCACAAGTTAGGATTTGCCCTTCTGCCCAACCCAGCATGAAATTCCTACAGTTAGTCAATCCTTGGGTAAGACAACAGGGTCAGGATACTTCTAACACAGTCTCAAGCACAATACACAGAGAAAACAGAACTAGACAAGCAATTAAGAGAATCTGGTTCTAATGCTTGCTCTGCTATAATTCAAAATGGATTAACCTTGGGAAATCTCTAAAGTAACCACTCTGGGTTTTAGCTTTGATCAGTAAAATGAGGGTACTTGAGGAAAACATGTATAATTCTCATAACAGGCAGAATATGAAAAGGAAATTTTGGGGAAGAGGAAGCCCTGAGTCCCCCACTCAGCTTTCCCCTTGGCCCCTTGTGTACCTCTCGGACCCCTGTGCTGAATTTGGGGCCCCGCAGTGTGAAAATCACTGCTCTTATTAAACAAGGACTAAGACGTATGTTCCTTGGCGCTTTTCCAAGTTCTGTGGCTACCTTGCTGGATGACAGACCAAGCATTGCTTGACCAACCTGTGCTTTGGTGTCCTCAGCTGGAAAACAGGGATGCAGACAGGCCCAGGCTGACTTGCCTCCCAGCAATCCTGGGAGGTTAAATTAGGCTCCACTTGCTAGGAACTTGCCTTGAACTTCCAAGAAAAGAAAAAGGAGGTCGGCCTAGGGATGGGGATGAGGGTGCTACCCGAGGCCTAATTAACAACCAGGCTTTGAGAATCCCACCAAGTGAAACATGCTGCCTTAATTACCATAGGCAATAGTGCTCCTCTGGAATGGAGAGTTTGTTTAGACATTTTGATCCAAGGCTGAGCATTTCCAGACAAGAAGGATGATTTAAGAGTCAAGAGTATGATGATTTATTTGAGGGTAGAAAGAAAGAGATGGAAACAAAAAAGCCTTTTAACTGATCAGCTCTTCCCTGGGGGATGTACCCTCAGTCCCTTCCCAAGCTGAGGAAGGCAATTTAATTGTTCATAACTTTATTGACTTGACAAGGAGGCAAACCATTGTTGCTTCTCCCCTTTCCCTCACCCTCAATACAATCAAACACTAAATCCTGACCAAGTCATTCCGCACCCTGAGGCTAAAATGATCTTCCCAAAATATAAATACGGCTCTGTCATTCCCCCACTTAAAGTACTGTAATGGATTTCCATTCTTATTGGTCATAAAGACATTGAAGTGTTCTCAACCTGGCTTATTGAAAGGCGAGGATAATGTGGCTCTTGCCTCAGTCTCCAAGTCTCCTTCGTACCAGCCTTCCTGGTTGCTGTCGGTTCCTTGAAAACCTCATTCAGGGGCAGACTCTCTCACCTCTGACATTTCTAGTAAGCCATTTCCTTACTTAGAACAATCTGATCCTTACAGACACTTTAGGCATCATTCTTCAGGGTCCAGCTCAAAAGTCATTCCTTCAAGGGATGCCTTCTCTTACATCTGGACTCTGTCTTTGATTGCCCTGCCTGTGACTGTGTCTTCCTTTGCTACAATGATCATCATACCTTACTGTTAACACCTGCTAATTGTCTTCTTAGCCACACTGTAAGTCCCCTGAGAGCAGGTATCTTATCTGTCTCATTTGTCATCAGAGTAGTTGGAAAGAGAAAGTTCTGGGTACTCATTTGTTAAATGGATGAGTGAATCCATCTTACTCCAGGAAAGAGAAGCTTGAGAGAGTGCAGGGAACACAGAGAAACAGTTCTAGAGGAAACTCAGAGAGTTCTGACTCCCCTACCATGGCTCTTCTGTGGAGAGCAGATGGTACAAAGCTGAGGCTGTTGTGAAGATGTGTGTGCTCTGGCAAGGAAGGGAACTGTAAGCATGTCACCCTGGGTATGAGAAAGAGAGGAAGAAATTAGACAAGAATAGAAAGGTCCTGGTACTGCTTGGCCAGGGCCTTGAGCACTAAAAACAGTGATAGATGGCACTAAGATTATTGTCATCTTTCACAGACCAGATCTCATTCTACAAGTGTAGAGAGGCCTTTACATGTACACTTTCTTTTAGTTAGTCACTTGCTCAGTTAAGTCAAAAGCAAAACTCTATGCCCAGTTGAACTTATGGGAAAGAAAAAGCATACATCAAGTGTATTCTAATTTGCATTTACAGCTACAAAGATCACTCCCTTTAGTCGTCTGGTTTGAGATAACAGAGTGAATGAATAACAAAAGAGGACTTAGTTCAGGGATATGAAGGCTGTTTGCACTTAAACAGGAAGAGATAAAATGATAACCAAAGGGAAGTGGCCAAGACTGAGTGTAAAGGAGAGGCTCCATTCACCAAAGTGCTCAGGAAGCATTTCCTCTGTATCTTCAAGATCAGTTTATTTCAAACTGAGAGTTCTAACTTATTAGCGGGTCATGAAACCAATTTGCAGAGTCAACAGCTGCATTCTTCTTATGGTTGTTGATTGTGTTTTGTATTTTTAAGGATCTTTCTATGTTAATAAATGTTTAGATTTAAATTAAATCTGTTGTGTTTTTACTTTTTAAAAGATACTAAAGTATTACTTTATAAGTTTCTCAGTTATGTATATTGAGTGTGTCTATGTGTCTACTGAGTTGTAATATGAAATATAATTATTTGGGGGGGTCACGATGTTTGTGAAGCACTGCAAGCATGTGGTTATGTTACAGCCTCCTATGTTCTACTATCTGGGATCAGGCTGCAGAAAGACTTGCGTTAATACACACATGATCTCCTGTACCACATTCCTGGTCAGTTCAGATGAAAGCTGATTGTTCCTAAAACTTCACTGCCATGGTCAAAAGGATTAAGAAAAAAGCACCAGCTTGGGAATGTAAGTTGGTGCAGCCACTGTAGAAAACAGTACGGAGGTTCCTCAGAAAACTAAAAATAGAGTTACCATATGATCCAGCAATCCCACTCCTAGGCATATATCCAGACAAAACTATAATTCAAAAAGATACATGCTTCCCAATGTTCACAGCAGCACTATTCACAATAACCAAGACATGGAAACAACCTAAATGTCCGTCGACAGATGAATGGATAAAGATGTGATACATATATACAATGGAATACTACTCAGCCATAAAAAAAGAATGAAATAATGCCATTTGGAGCAACATGGATGCAACTAGAGATCATCATACTAAGTGAAGTAAGTCAGAAAGAGAAAGACAAATACCGGATGATATGTGGAATCTAAAATATGACACAAATGAACCTATCTATGAAACAGAAACAGAATCACGTACCTTGAGAACAGACTGGTGGTTGCCAAGGCGCAGGGGGTTGGGGGATGGATGGAGAGAGAGGTTGGGGTTAGCATAGCACAGAGAGTTATATTCAATATCCTGTGATAAATCATAATGGAAATTAATATTTTTAAAAAAGAATGTATATATCTATAACTGAATCACTTTGCTGTACAGCAGTAATTAACACAACATTGTAAATCAACTATACTCCAATTAAAAACAAAAAGAAGGAGAAAAGAAAAAGGCACCAGCTAAGAGAAGATGCTGAAATATCTCAATATCAAGATACAGAGAGAGGTTCTCAAGCCAAAGAGGCAGAATGTGGGCAGGTAAGCACTAGCAAATTAGCTATCTTGTGTTTAGTCAGCTCTAGTGGATGTGAGAAGTTCATGGGGGAATCCTGGAGTGCTCATAGGAAGGATCATGTGCAAGGAGGGTCCTACCGGAACCTCAAGAGTCTGGAGCAAGAGGATTTCTTAGTGTGCAAGTGATCACTGTAGAATTGATGGGAATGACATTACTAGTTAATTACCCTCATTCTACAGCTTGGATCTAAGCAGAGAATAAATGAGTAAGACACCCCAGAACTTTACGACACATGATCTAGGAGAGTCATACAGGGAGTAAATATGTCACAGATTAGGCTACAGTATGTAAAAAACTCTTATGTAAATAAGAACTGGGAAGATGCAGGCCCACTCCTTCCCTATGCTATGGGTCTTGCTCAAGCTATGAATTGTAGAAAATGGGTGTTTGGGATTTGAAAGAAACACAGGCTGTCTCCTGGGAGTCCCACCAACATCCTTCCCCATAAAGTTTATTATAAGGCTTCATAGGAGGTTTTGCGTATGCACAAATGTGATTTTGTTCACAAACCATGACTATCCCATCCATCCAGGATAATCTGGCCCACAAGTGGTGAATGGAGAAAACTGAAGGCCTGAGAAATGGTTCACAGTGGCAACTATAACTAGTAAGAAAGGCAGACATTCAAGTTATCCAGGCCATGCAATGCCTACCTATACCATGATCTCATTGGTAAGCTAGATAATCATTAGAAGCACTTTGGATGAACTTGTTCTCAGAGCAGGGGATTGAGTTGTAGAATTTGATAGTTTTTTTTTTTTCCCCCCTCAGGTTTTGGTGGCCTTAAGTGTCTCTCAATAAGGAATACACCAACCAGAGGTCCTAGACGGTAAAGTCTGAAGACAAACACTATGGTCTTCTCTGTCCATTTCTCCATCATTTGCTATTCTCTGACTTTGCTGTCACTCATTCTCCTTCTTTCTCCCTCTTTCCGTTCCCTTCTTCACCGGGAGAATTACTTATAAGAAAGGACTTCCAAAAGCTTAAGCATCTTGTACACAATTTAAAGAGAACTTTTAATGGATGTCTATGATTTCATTCCAAAGTACCCATTGTAGTTTGAAACAAGTGTATAGAATCATACCAACATCAAATTATCATTGAATATTAATCTTCCTAGAAAGATCATATCTATTTTCAAGTCAAAACCATTTCATATTTTTGCTGTTTAAATAATGGCTTTATAAAGTTTTTAAGAAGTCTTCCCTGTGGAATCTGGCTGGAAACAGGAAGAAAGATGGCTGATGTTTATTATAAGCTGTCATGTACTATTTGATATATTACCATATATATTTTGCTACTTTGATAAAGTAATTCTCATTTTATCTTTTTTTTTAAACCTTGGGTTTTTTTTTTATTAATTTTTTTTATTTATTTATTTTTGGCTGCATTGGGTCTTCGTTGCTGCATGCTGGCTTTCTCTAGTTGCGGTAAGCAGGGGCTACTCTTCCTTGCAATGCGTGGGCTTCTCATTGTGGTGGCTTCTCTTATAGCAGAGTATGGGCTCTAGGCATGCGGGCTCAGTAGTTGTGGCTCACAGGCTCTAGAGCTCAGGCTCAGTAGTTGTGGTACACGGGCTTAGTTACTGCATGGCATGTGGGATCTTCCCAGACCAGAGCTCAAACCCGTGTCCCCTACACTGGCAGATGGATTCCCAACTGTGCCACCAGGGGAGCCTTAATTTTATCTTAATTCAACTAAATGAAACTCTCATTTACCTAGATTTTTACATCTCAATAACGAAGAAGCATATGATAATGTAACAAGCTATTCACTAAAAATGTTAACATAGCCAAAATCCAGAGCATAATAAGCAACTAATAATCTCTACTTCTATTGTTCAATTACCATATATGTAATGGTTTTTAAATTTTGCATTGATTATTCTGAGGAAATGCAAGTGGTCATTGCATATTACATTTTGGTGATTCACTTTTCTTATATGTCTTTTAAAATAATTACTTACACTTCACTAGTCCTTGACTTTTATACACTGGTTTCATGATTTTCCCATGACTTCTCCACAAGTTCAGAGCAAAAGTCCATCAGCCAGCATTTTGCCTTACCATCTAATGTGTGCCACCTAGTGGTCAAACCAACACCAGCAGGCATAAAGGTCAAAAGATGGTCCTGATGGAAACCACAGTTACTGCTATCCCAGTAACCTGTCAGTGTCTAGGAATCCAATGCTTGATGAATATGAGAGTTTCTTGTGTCCTTGCATAAAATAGCAAAAAATGTGAATTTTAGGCTGAAATTATTGGAAATGAAGCTCAGGGAAAAAAAAGCAATGAACTCTAAGTAATCAGCTGATCGACCAGTACCAGGAAAGCCAACGTCTAGTTACTTATTTTAACAAAATGCTCTCTTGGAAAAAAGTCAAATACTAAAGGTTGTAATCATGCAAATTATGCAACCTACTGTGAAACTTTACTCCTCAAAAATAGTCACTTGACTTAAAAAAAAAAAAGTCACTTGACTGATTATGCTCCAAGGTAAAGCTGTGGGCGAAACTCTGTATAATACAGAGGCCCGGAGAAGGGAAAGCTGAAAAACAATCACAGGACCAAAGTGATTCTAAATGGTTTTCAAGAAACATTTTTGTTGTTTTTTACTCCTTGCCCGGCACCAGTCTCTTCTGAAGTGAATCTCCATTCATTCATTCATTCAGCAGCTATATTTTGAATAAATACCATGTGACAGGCATTTTCAGGAGGAAAGATAAAACAGGAAACAAGGCAACTAAGAGTTTTTCTCTCTTGAACATTATATGTCAGTGCAAAAGACAATAAAAAAATAAGTAGATCGTAAATTGGTAAAATAATTTTAGATGGTGATAAATGCTATCAGAAAAACAGAGCTGGCTATAATAAGATAGAGAATGATGGTGGGGGTAGAGGGGACACTTTCAGATCAGGTGGCCAGACAAGGCCTTTTAAGGGCATGGTCTTTGAGCTGTGACCGGAAAGTTGAGAAGGAGACACACATGTTACGAGATAGGGAACAGAATTCCAGGCAAGGGGCACAGCAAACATGAACGTCCTCAAGTGAGACTGAGTATTGTATGGTGGAAAATTACAAGGAGGCCATCATGTGGCTGGATACTATCAAGAGAGGAGAGGGGAGTAGTAAGAGATGAGAGTGAAGTTGTAGGCAAGAAGCAATGGTAAAGAATATATTTTACATTAAGGGTAAAATCAAGCCAAGAAAGCAAAGGAAAGTTTGAGTAAGGGATGATATGGTCTAATATATGTTTTATGAAAAATTACTTTGGCCATTCCTTGATGACCAGACCAAGGGAGCCAGGATTGGAAACAGGGACACCAGTAAGAAGCTTACTGAAGTTGTACAGGTGAAAAATATTTATGGCTGGAAAGAGGATGTGAGCAAAGGAGGTGAGAATAGTCAGATTCCAGATGTATTTTTAAGACCGAGCCAATATGCCTTGCTGATAGACTGGATTTGGTTGAAGAAAGAAGGAATGGAGCTAAGGTTGACCTCAAGGATTTGAGACATTAAGAGGGATTGTTGGGAGAGGAATCTATTATTTAATGGGAGACAGGAGGAGAGTATCAAGAGTGCTATTTGGCCATGCAAAGTTAGAAGAACTTGTTAGAAATGAATGAGGTAATTACTATAATTAAGAACTTCTAAAAACCTGGGATATTTCTCACCAACTTACTGTTGAATTTGTACCATGACCAAAGAATAGTGAGAATAAGGCTTTAACTTCTTTAGATTACTTCTACTCTACTGCTCTACTAAGCAATCCTAGTTTGCATGGAATTATAGAAGCATCCATCCATTCCGCCAGTTTTTATTGAGGCTGGTGCTAAGTTGGTACCCCTGGAACAATAGTGAACAAAGGGTTTACTCTGTAGTGCAGGAGACAGACACGAGTCAAATATCACACAACCATACAACTAAATTCTGTGATACAAAGGGAGAATATAGCAGCTTCTGATCTCATCTGGAAGGCTGGGAGAGCTGTCCCTGAGTAAGAGATGTTTGAGCTGAGATCAAAGTATGAGTCACAGTGTTAAAAGCTAAAGGGAGAGAAACAGAATAGCTTTGCAGGGAGAGGGATAAATTACTGCACAGGTCCTTTGGGGGAACTGGCAAAGACCAATATGACTGGACCCGAAAGAGAAAGGGAAAAATACGTGGTGGGAGGTGAGGCAGGAGAAACAGGCAGAGACTAGAGTACCTGTGGCCATAATAAGGAGTTTAGGCTTTACCCTAAGGGGAGTGGGAAACAGGATATGACAAGACAAAATCTTGCTTTTAAAAGATTATTCTGGTTTACATTCTTAATTTCTAAGTATATCTTTTTTTTTTTTTTTTTGGCAGTACGTGGGTCTCTCACTGTTGTGGCCTCTCCCATTGCAGAGCACAGGCTCCGGACATGCAGGCTCAGCAGCCATGGCTAACGGGCCCAGCCGCTCCGCGGGATGTGGGATCTTCCCGGACTGGGGCACGAACCCATGTCCCCTGCATCAGCAGGCAGACTCTCAACCACTGTGCCACCAGGGAAGCCCCTAAGTATATAATTTTTTTTTAAAAAATAGATAATACCAATGTAAATTTACTCTCAGTTCATGATTCATAATGGTTAATGCAGTCTGAATTAGTGAGATTTCACTGTGTTCTCAAAAAAAAAAAAAAGATTATTCTGCTACACTGTAGATTAGAGGCAGGGTAAGAATCAGAACTTTAGAGACACTCTTCCCTAAAACATTATTATGTTCCCCAATTGACCGCCCCCCACAAAAAAAACAGACACATACAGGAGGATACTGTTCCGTAATGCAAAATAAAAGCAACCTTACAATATTACGTAACATTTTTCATCTTTAAATGACCCAAAAAAACATGGGTGCTGATATTAAAATAGCTTCCCCCCCTTTTATTCCCTTTTGTATGTTTATGTGGATGGAGAAGGAAATGTGTTCCCATCTTGCTGGTACCCTAAGCACATGCTTAGACCACCTGTTGGGTAGTCCATTATTAATTAGAGGGAGGTAATGGTTCAGGTGAGAGATGCTGGTGCCTTTGGTGAGGATGGTGGTAATGAACTACTTAGGAAATAAATAGACAGATTTTGGTGATGAGTTGCTAATGGGAAGATGAGGTAAGGGAAGGGGACAAGAATGACCTCCAGGCTGCAGGCTGGGCAACTAGATAAATAATGTTATTCAGAGGACAGAGCACAGTGGAAGAGGACTATATTTAGGAAAGACTTAATGACGGTCTGGTCCAAGTTCAAGAAATGGACGGCACTGAGTGCTTCGCTTACCCTTGATAGACATTGGTTGTTAACCACGGCAAGCGTTCTTTCCTGCTGAGCCTTAGAGTCAGTACTTGTAATACCCCTATATGCCATCCCAGATTTAGAAGGTAAATAAACTGAGACCCAATTAAAAAAATACAGTCCTACAGGGCTTCCCTGGTGGCGCAGTGGTTGAGTCCGCCTGCCGATGCAGGGGACACAGGTTCGTGCCCAGGTCCGGGAAGATTCCACATGCCGTGGAGCGGCTGGGCCCGTGAGCCATGGCCGCTGAGCCTGCGCGTCCGGAGCCTGTGCTCCACAACGGGAGCGGCCACAACAATGAGAGGCCCGTGTACCGCAAAAAAAAAAAAAAAAAAAATACAGTCCTACAGAAAAGGCATTTAATGAAAACTTTTACTCTAGATTCTACATATCTGCATTATGCTCAACTATTTTCTTGTATGTGTAAATTAAGATACTTACCTGGATTCACATCCAGGAAATCAATGGCAAACCATTGGAAAAATAAAGATAAATCAACATTACAGAAAGGTATTGACTGAGCATAAATACTAATGAAAAAATGTCAATAAACATTTCTATGCTTCCATCTGATGTCCTTAGATCTCTTAGCATTGTGTACACTGCTGGAAAGAAAATGAGACATTATCTAGTCCATTATTTTGAAGAGGAGGATTGAGCTCCAGAGAGGTGAAACTCCAGCCTCCGCGTCACAAAGTCTGTTAGTGACAAAGGCCAAGCCGAAACCAGTGCCTCCTGATTCCCAGATGGTCGCCCTTTCCTGTGGACCCCAGTCTCTCCACAAGAACACAAACACATCCTCTAACCCTAACTGGAAGACGAATATGAAAACCCTGGAGCACTCAACTGGCTGGATTGGGTGTGCTATACATCTTTGAATAAATTTCCCTACCATACTATTTTAACAAAAGACCTTCCTCTTCCTACTATACTGCCAGTACTCTCAGCCAACACCTCCTGTCCAGTAACTCACCCAGAGGGTAACAAGGTTTGTACTCTCATCTCCTTACCAGCTTGTAAGAGGGGTGGAAAAATATAATAAAATGATGGGTGAGGATAAAACTCCATTTAAGAAAATCCAATAGCCATTTATCCAAACTTACAAAGAGATAAGGGAGATTACTCAAATAATACCAGATGTTCTATAGGTTTGCTTTTAATAGTGTGCTCCATTATAACTTTCTAAATATTTATAGATCATTAAGTATTTGATATGAAGATTGTGGGTGGAGAAAATAGATCCTTTAAATTAGAGTGTTAAAATATTCCACTAACTGATGGAAAGGAATTTTTAAAAATAAAAACTACTTAATTACACTAAAACAATAGAAAATATGATCTTTGGCATCAAAATAATTTTATATGAATTGAAAATGCTGTTCCTTAGGAGGAAGGTGGATGAAAAATTGCTTGTCTGATCCTTGCATTATGCCCATCACAATTCAATGAGTTTAAACATAAACAATGTTTTGAATGAGCTCTGGGATATGTGTTCTACGAGCTTACGGAAATGGCCTCGTTTTTCACTTTTGGAATCTTCTTTGCTTCTGTCCTAACTGCTTCAGAACTAGAACATAATGTTTCAAATACAATTATATTTGACACAGAGATGTGATCTGATGATTCCTTTCATTAAGATTCCCTCTGAAGCGCTACACATATTTACTCTCAGAAACACACAGTCTGAAACACTCCCAACTCAGTAGCATACTTGGTCTTCAAATTACACTCCTCTGCCTTTGGCTCTGTTGATCTTACACGGCTTTTTGGCAAAAGCAATCAAGTTTGATCCATAATAGAGTTTAGAAAGTTTTCCAGTGCAACAGTAAGGAAAAAAACTAAGTTTGACTTTTTGATGCATGTTGTCTCTGATGGTTTCTAAATGTTTGGAAGTAATAGAATGCAGCCCCTTTAAGAAACAAGCTAGGAAAAGTGGATCCTTCTCTAGGAAGGAGAGGTCTTGAAGTTCAGGAGTAGCTGCACCCCATGCTTTGTTGTGAAATAATTCAAAAACATTTGGAGGAAAGGAAAGGGAAAGAGGCTTGGAACTCCAAATTAGAGGAAAACTGGCTTAGGTGGGAAAGTAAATATTTGAGGACATTTAATGCTCAAAGCACATAGCAAGGCTTGGCAAGTAAATGCAAAATATGATCCTGCATTAGATCCTGGATAGAAGAGAGAGAGAGACAGAGAGGGAGGGAGGAGGAGGGAGAGAGAGACAGGGAGGCAAAGGGAGGAGAATGGAGGAAGCTGGAAAGGAAAAAAGAAGGGAGTAAGAGAGGAAAAATGTAGAGGGAAGAGAGGAAAAAAACAGAAGAAAGAGACAAACACTATAAAGTGTACTTGGGATAACTGGTGGTATTTGAATACTGCTCTATCAATGTCAAATTCCTTGAACTTGATAATCATATAGTGTAAGAAGATGCCTTTGTTCTTCAAAGATCCATGTTGACATATTCAATGGTGAAGGGTCAAGATGTCTATAACTTAAACCCAAACAGTTCAGAAAATTATAATAAGAAGAGTAATCATAATAATAATATGAGATGCAAATAAAAGTGATAAAGCAAATACATATTGCAAAAATCTAAACAATTGATGAATCTAGGTGAAAAGTATTTAAGGGTTCATTGTAATGTTCTGGCAACTCTTCTGTAAGCTTGAATTTGTTCAAGCGTAAAAAAATATGCTTTTTTACTGAAAAAAGCATATAGCAGAGAGATATTAAGGAACTAATAGCCCTCGTAGTTTAAATATAAATTTGGAACAGAAGAAAAATAAAAATAAATACATACATGTATCTCTCTCTCTCTCTCCTCAAAGTATTTGAAATGGTTTATATAAAGACATAGGGAAAATAATGGTTATGTTAATGCATTCAAACAAAGGTCATATAGATACTGGCTAAAAATGGTGACCTAGGAGTAAGGGTGTCTGAGTTCAAACTGTGGCTCTATCATTACTTGAGCTTGGACAAATTATTGAATTACTCCAGGCTTCAGTTTCTTCTTCTGCAAAACAGGGATAAGTTGGTAGGATTGTTTTAAGGGTTAAATGGAGTACTCTTCAGTAAGTGCTTAGAATATACCTGTCACGGTAAGCATTCAGCACATGCTAAATATTTTTATTTTAAAATACAAACTCGACAATTCTGGCTAAAAAGGATATAAATAAAAGTAGAAAGTCAATTCTAAGATAAAGAAGACAAAAAGGCAGACTGCTATGACTGAATGCTTGTGTCCCCCCAAAATTATGTTGAAACCCTAACGCTCAAAGTGACGGTATTAGGAGGTGGGGCCTTTGGGATGTGATTAGGTCATGAGGGTGGAGCCTCATGAAAAGCCCCAGAGAGCTCTCTTGTCCTTCTGCCATATGAGGTTACAATGAACAGACAGCTGTCTAGGAAGCCGGTTCTCACCAGCTTCCGAATACTGGATACTGAATCTGAATACTGCATACTGAATCTGCTGGTGCCTTGGTCTTGGACTTGCCAGACCTTGGGAAAGACGTTGGACTTTCCCAGATAGAGAAACGAATGTCTGTCTATAAGCTATGCAGTTTATGGTATGTTTGTTACAGCAGCCCAAACAGACTAAGACACAGACAAACTGTAGGTAACATAGATGTTAGAGATATGCTTCAACTTTGGAGCCAAGTAATCTGAAAACCAAAGTATAAAGAGGATGTAGACAAGTACATAAAATTAATTCTCAGAAAAGATGTGCATTAGTAAGGTTTCTCCAAAGAAACAGAACCAATAGGATATAAGGAGAGAAAGAGGTTTATTACAGAGAACTGGATCATGTGATTACGGAGACTGAGAGGTCCCAAGACCTACAGTACAACAGCCTAAGAACCAGGAGAACCAATGGTGTACATACAAAGTACAAAGTCCAGTCTAAGTACAAACGCAGGAGAGACTGATATCCCAGCTCAAAGACCAGCAGGCAGAGAGTGCTGTTCAGCTTTTTGTTCTATTAAGCCTTCAAGAGATTGGATGAGGCCCACCCACACAGGGGAGGGTAATCCGCTTTGCCGTCAACCAACTAAATGTTAATCTCATCCAGAAACATCCTCACAGACACACCTAGAACAATGTTTAACCAAATATCTGGGCACCCCACGGCCCACGTCAAGTTGACACATAAAATTAACCATCACAAGTTGATTCATAACTATTCCTCAAGAGAGGTAAAACTTTTCCTAGCACTAAATTCTACAAGAATTAATTTAGGAAGCACTGAATATTCTAGAGGAAATGTTCTGAGCAAGATTCCTACAATAGATAAAGTTATGGATTTGATTTGGCTTTTAAAAAATACTATTTTCTGATAAAAGCTAAGGGAATGCCATTAAAAGAAAATTCAATAAGATATAATTCTGAAAGCAGCTAAGGTAAAAAGAGTTCAACTGTGTATTGTTCTGAGAATAACTTGATCCAAGAATAGAACCTGTAGTATCTAGAGGAAGAGGTGAACAGCCGATCTTTTGAATGATGCTTTATAAATATCTTTTCTCTTAGCAGGGCTTTGGGAAAGAGCAAATGGCAGACAATTAAAGATTTTACTCTGTCCAACGCCCAGAGTGGAGATCTTCTGTGTTGCTCCTGGAAATTAGATCCTCATGTTTAGGAGCAGGGCTGGGACTTGCATGACCGTAAGAGTATCTCCGTAGCTGCCTCTCTTGCCTTACCCTAATCCTGATTCTGTTTACGAAAATCAAACAGTTCAACAACAGGAACCGATAACATACGTCAGTCCCACCACATTTCACGTATGTGACGGTTGTTAGGAGGGGACAAATAATGCCCCCTAACAAAACGCATTCAGAGAACAGATGAGGCAGACTATAGATCAAGAATATCACCTTCTATTTAATGATTACATTACAGTAATGATTAGTTTCCCGGGGAAAGATTGAAGTGCTTTCTAGCGACAGATCACCGTTACTCCTCTTAACAAGAGCTCAGAAGGCCTAGCACTGTGCTTGTGATGAGGTGGCATCTCTATAAACAATAGGGATGTCAATGTACAGACTGTACTTAGAATAACGCCTTTTAAGCTTCAGTGCTTTTAACCCTGAATTTGAAACTGAGTGGGGCTCGGAGGGGCTCCCAGGCACTGAAACCGAGTGGGGCTGGGCACAGAGGCCTCCCTTTGTCCCCCATTTCTTATATGCAACACTCCAGCCTCCACGGCCTTCCCTGAGTTCCAAAGGCTAATCAAGGGAGGAGCAGTTAAGAAACCACCTGAGGCCAGATTAAAGGGACCAGGACAGCTCATCAAGATTGGGTGACTACTACCTGAGAGAGACTAAGGGAGTACCAGCCCTGTTCACACCCACATCTCGTCAGAGACCCCACACCTTTGAACCCCTGTTATAAAACCCTTCAGCAAATCCTCGGGGGTTGGGACACAGTCTTTAGAGGCAGAAGCCCAATGTGTTCCCCTTTGCCTGGCAAAGCAATAAAGCTATCCTTTTCTACTTCACCCAAAACTCTGGGTGTCTCCAGCATTTGATGTGATACAGAGAGGTCGAGCTTTCGGTAACAAAACCACAAATTGCTGGGGCCATTTTCAAAGAGCAACCTTTAAGAGGAGACAAAAAGGAATCCCACCGCCCTAGAACCATCTGTTCCCCACCCAAAGCCCTGACACACAGGCACTTTGTGACCGCTCCAACTACCATATCTTGGCTCACATATTTCATTCAGGGCAACACAGACACAGTGTTAGACGATCTGAACTATCGGAAAAGAGTGTGTTTAGCTGGGGAAGTGCAGGCTCCTTGGGCCTGTCTCTCCTTTCACAAGGGCTTGCATCCAAGACCCACAGGTCCTCCAGACGTGCTGAAGCAGCACGCCGGTGGGAAGCAAATTCTAGTTCGTGGCTTCATGGTCCTAATGGAAAAAAGGAAAATCAAGAATCACTGCAGAAAGGAATTAGGTTTTCACACCTTTGGAAGACAAAGAACTTTTGTCCTACGAGAGCACTTTAAGCCCTCAGTGTGCTCTGGACTGGGATGCAGTAAAGATAGTATCTTTAATATCTTATATTCATTCCAGATTGCATTAGGAGAAATTTTAATGGTACCAAGAAATGTGTGATGATCTGAGGCCCTCATGTTGGTCCTGGGTGGCAATGAGGAACTACCAATTTAGAGTTACATTTTCAATACATTAGCTTTTTAGCTAGAAATTATATGAGTGTGTGTGTGTGTGTGTGTGTGTGTGTGTTTATGTGCTTGTTTGCTTTCATTTATTCAGATCATTTCTAAATATTGCCATATGGTAATTGAGTTGTAATGTTGCAGCCTCTCTGAAAGGAAGATGGAGTATGAAACGGGTCTCTAAACAATTCAACCCAGCCAGCATCAGCCATAAAGGGGAGGGAAGAGGAAGGAAACATCCTATTTACTATCTCTCCCCTTGGAAAAATGTCGTTTCCGGGGAGGTCAGAATGCCACACTCCAGTGTCAGTCAGAATTAGAGCAGTCTATTCAAATGTCCTTTATGAGCACAGAACAACTGTGGAGCTCTGTAGAAACTGTGTGGATCAGCAAGTATTTGGAATAAAACAGCTGTGTCTGGTGGTTGCCTTGTTCACTTAACACCGTTAATGGCCCCAAACAGAAAACAGGAGCCTAGGAAACACCTTCCCTTCCTCTCTTGAAAGCCTCCTCCAGCCCTCAGCCTTGAAGTGGCTCTTTCTGGCAAAGGTTTAGCGGGAAGGGGGTGGGGGAGGGGTGAGTGTGCTGGAGACACATATTCTCCTGGGAATAGGGAGGAGTGAGGGGCTGTGCATGTTTTTCTGCCCTTTTGAGCTCTTTATACCATCCCCCCATCCTCTCCCCGCCCCGGAAAAACCAGAGAAGACGTGATGCCATTTGTTTAGAAGAAAGGATGGGCAAAAGAAGAGAAGACACATTATAAAATCCTCCTTGTTTTCCTTCTGTTACACTCCTTGTATCTCACAGTGGGGCCACTGAGTTCCCCAAAGGCTGACTGGCTTCAAAAGTTCCAGTCAGCTTCAAACAAAACAAGCCAAAACCAAACACAGCGCAGTCTTGGTGCTTTTGAAACAGGAACCACACAACCAGGCAGGAAAATTAACAATCCAAAAACAACAGCTGGGGATGAAGGAGCGGCAAGGAGGCCGGGGTAAGTCAGGGCTTCTGTTCTGGGAGGATTCTGAAGAGGCCCTCTGTATATATACCAATCATTCCCGGTGGTAAAATGCTATCTGCAATAAAAGGCATTCTCCCATGACTTCTGCATGCTAATGCGCTCCTGAGCCACAGTGTCTGGACTTGGAAGGAGGAAGGAGCATGGAAACATCTTTCCAAACCCAAGCTGGTTCCGGTTCTTCTTGGTAGCTGCTAACAAATATTTCAGCTGAAGGACTGATTAAGTAGTAATTGCTAACTGGCACCAAAGACTTAATACGACTTCTAGAAACAAAGAAAGAGGAAAGCAGTAGACTGTTCCTTGTTCAACAAGATAGCCACCCTCACCTACTTACCCTCCCTAAACCATCCACGTCTCCTAGGAGGACCCTGCAGGTTCTGGTTGCATTTGGAACAGACCTAACCAAACAGATGGGAGAATCTGGTGATCATGCCTCTAGTTCTGTCATTCCTACAAGGACAACAAGGATCTGAAAAGCACTAATTCCCCAGGGGAAGTCATCTGGACAGGTGTCTGTCAATTCATAGAAGAAAACCCCACGGAAAGAAATAAAATGGCTATGAATAAAAAGAGAGTGATAAAAGCAGGGATCATCTTCTCTTTCTCTCAAAAAAATGTATTTTTAGCAAAAATCACCATCTACCCACTCACATTCAAACACATTAACCTTGAAATGTGTGGCCTCATGCTTTCTCTTGGAAATTAAAATGCAGCATGTTTGGAGGAGCGTTTATTTGTGCCCTTCCATTCTCTTTCCAGATGCTTGTTTCTCTTTTCTGCCTGTTTGCCTCTAACTAATTCTTTCTTGGACGACGTACTTAGAAGGGAAGAGCACAGACTGTGAAGTATCCTTAAGTCAAGGACTGCTTGTTTGCAGGAATCTAAGAGCACTCATGAGAAGAAGATCTAAAAGATTTAGTGGATTTTTTTTGAAACTGAATAAAGATATATAAAATGACTATCACTTTAAAGAGGTACTAAAATCAATCTAGGGAGATGAGCACATGTTATACTCAGCTAAATCAAACTTTACTAATCAATTACCCCAAATGCTACCCCCCCTCCTCCTTGTAGGTTTCCCACCTCTGCAAATGGAACCATCACCTGCCCAGCTGCCCAAGCTGTAGCCCCGTTACTCATTCTAGTTTCATACTCCTCACGTTCTACACTGAGTTATTCAGTAGAATACATTCTCCTCCTAAATGTCTCAATTGTGTTCCTTCAGTGTCACCTTCACAGTATAACAAGCTGTAATATTTGCATAGTAGGCAGTACTAACAGGCACCATTGATAACTTCATTCAAATTACTGAGCATTTACTAGGTACTTAAGTGCTACATGGGTATCTTAGTTTGAGCTGCTAGAGCAGAATCCCATATTCTGGGAGGCTTAAACAACAAATATTTATTTCTCATGGTTCTAGAGGCTAGAAGCCCAAGATCAGGGTACCTGCATAGCTGGGTTCTTGGTGAAGCCCCTCTTTGTGCCTTCCTTCTCTTTGCATCCTCACATGTTGGGGAGACAGACAGACAGGCAGAGGCAGAGAGAGAAAGCACACAGCCTCTCTTTCTCTTCTAATAAGGATGCTAATCTTATCATGGAGGCTCTGCTTTCATGGCCTAATTACCTCCTAAAGGCCCCACCTCCAAATACCATCACACTGGGGCTTGGACAAGCGAATTTTGGAGGGACACAAATATTTAGTCCATAGCAATGGGAAAGTACAAAAAAGAATGGTCAGTGCCTTTACCTTGTCAAAGCCTGCATTTGTTTGCTAGAGCTGCCATACAAGGTACCACAGACTGTGTGGCTTAAACAACAGATATTTATTTTCTCACAATTCTGGAGGCTACCAGTCTGAATGCAAGGTGTTGGCAGTGTTGGTTTCCTTTAAGGCCTCTCTCCTTGCCTTGTAGATGGCAATCTTCTCCCTGTGTCTTTACATGGTCTTTCCTAAGTGTGTGTCTGTGTCCCGATGTCCTCTACTTATAAGGATACTAGTCATATTGGATTAGGGCCACCCTGATGACATCATTTTAACTTATTTATACCTTTAAAGGTCCTATCTCCAAAAACATTCACTATCTGACGTATTGGGGATTAGGACTTCAACATATCAGTTTAGGAGGTACATAATTCAGCCTGTAATAAAGCCCTTTCATTCTTATTTTCTTTTTTCATTGTACTCACAAGTCTTCAGGACAATTTCTGGGGATCAGAGCAAACATTAGTGTTGGACTGATGAGAAAACTAGAACCCAGGGAGATTGAACTATGCCCAAAGTCACCAGGCTAGTGAGAGCCCAGACTTCTCTCTTTTCTCAAACACTATCACCTTTCTCCACTGCAGAAAAAAATTCTGTTGCCATGATTATACCACACTCTACACAACTGCCTACATTATATTCTACTTTTCACTTCAACCGTTTTCTAAGCACTCCCATTACTTTTCTTATCAATTCTAATTCTTGGTTGTTCTTCAGTCTTTTTCTATTAATTTTTTTTCCATTAGATGTACATGCACTCTTTCCATCCTCACTCATATCAAATTTCAAACGGAACATAAAGTCGGCTTCTTTTTATCTGTTGTTCTGCTTCTGTGGCATAACTGTTGGGACAGCAGCTTGTCATCATACTGTGCTACCCCTTGAAAAAGCCTACATCCTACATGCTTAATAAACTTGTAATTCAGTCCCACATTAATCCTCCCAGTTCCAGAGGAGAAGGTGACATGCATTTTTCTGAATGTAAAACGAACACAGAAATTTTAGCTACTTTATCTTAAACTATGTTCCCCAGCCAATGTGTCAGTCTGTTTGGAGGTATCGTAATTTTATGAATGGTATTTTACAATAGTTTAAGTTTCTTCATTTTGGGTCCCATTTTGTACAGGAGTGAGGAGGTGACACTGACAGTGATTTGGAACACAGAGAGGCTGGCTGGTACTCATATAGTTGGGAAAGACAGACAGTTGGAAAATAGCTGTGAAAAACTCACCTAACAACTATAACTAATGCAAAATGAATTACTGTGTATGCAGTCAGGCATTGTACTGAACTCTTTCTTTCTCACTAACCCTAGTACTACTCTGATAAGATAGTTTAGTCTGGTTCAATGGACAATGATATCACAACATAAGCTCCCTGAAAGCAAGGACTGTTTGGTGTTCTTCACCTCTTTAGAGACCCCCTCTCCTCTAGATCACTGTCAGTTTCACCTCTAGGCTCCTGTACAAAATGTGAAGTAGAATAAAGGAGCTTAGCCCACTGTAAAACACCAATTATAAAATTACAGTACCTCCAGACATACTGACATTTTGGCTGGGTAACATATCCTTAGATAAATCCCCTGTACCTATCAGTGCCTAACGCATCATAGGCGCTTGATAAATATTTATTGACGGTAGGAACAAATGAATGAATGCCTACTTTTTGCAGGTGGAAAAGGCAGTAAGACATCACCCCTGCCAAAAAGCACTTTACTGTTACAGGAGGTATGGACAATTATTGCCCACAGGTGCAAGGGCAAAGTCAAGGTTTAACTTAATATGTCCAAATTTCTAGCTTAATTAGTTATCATATTTCTAGTACCTACATTTTTAAAATTACCATATGAGTAGATAGCAAGCTTAAATGAAATTCAGGAAGATTCGGAAGCCTAATTCTTAGAGAAAGGTGATTATGGCTGAATCCTACAGTGGAAAGAAGCAACCTACTCATTAAATGTGCTTTCTGTTCCGCAGAGAAGCATTCTTTTCCAAAGTAAAAACTAATCACTGATCCCTGCACAATTAGTCATGCACCAGAAGTCCTGGGGACAATTTGAGAGTCTCAAAAACATTTGCAAAACCTTCTAGTTTAATCTATAACACCTCAGAAAGGAAAATATCAGGGCAGAGACGAAAGCTACAGCAAGTGAGGTGCCCTTTTGATACAGGATGGCAAGTACTGCTTCGCAATTAAATGTAATGAGGAAGGATTTTAAATTCCCTGTTTGCACTGAGGAATAAACATCTCAAGATGGAGTAACCATGATGAGAACAAAGTCAAATGCCAAGCCAGCATCTCTCCATTCATTTTTGTCTTCAACAAGATTCTCTTTTTTTAAAAAAAAAAAAACGTCTTTACTGAAGTACAATTGCTTTACAATGGTGTATTAGTTTCTGCTTTATAACAAAGTGAATCAGCTATATGTATACATATATCCCCATATACCCTCCCTCTTGCGTCTCCCTCCGCCCTCACTATCCCACCCCTCTAGGTGGTCACAAAGCACTGAGCTGATCTCCCTGTGCTATGCAGCTGCTTCCCACTAGCTATCTATCTTACGTTTGGTAGTGTATATATGACCACACCACTCTCTCACTTTGTCCCAGCTTACCCTTTCCTCTCCCCATGTCCTCAAGTCCATTCTCTATGTCTGCATCTTTATTCCTGTCTTGCCCCTAGGTTCTTCAGAACCATTTTTTTTAGATTCCATATATGTTAGCATACGGTATTTGTTTTTCTCTTTCTGACTTACTTCACTCTGTATGACAGACTCTAGGTCCATCCACCTCACTATAAATAACTCAATATCATTTCTTTTTATGGCTGAGTAATATTCCACTGTGTATATGTGCCACATCTTCTTTATCCATTCATCTGTCGATGGACACTTAGGTTGCTTCCATGTCCTGGCTATTGTAAATAGAGCTGCAATGAACACTGTGGTACATGACTCTTTTTGAATTATGGTTTTCTCAGGGTACATGCCCACTTGTGGGATTGCTGGGTCGTATGGTAGTTCTATTTGTAGTTTTTTAAGGAACCTCCATACTGTTCTCCATAGTGGCTGTATCAATTTACATTCCCACCAACAGTGCAAGAGGGTTCCCTTTTCTCCACACCCTCTCCAGCATTTATTGTTTGTAGATGTTTTGATGATGGCCATTCTGACTGGTGTGAGATGATATCTCATTGTAGTTTTGATTTGCATTTCTCTGATGATTAGCGATGTTGAGCATCCTTTCATGTGTTTGTTGGCAATCTGTGTATCTTCTTTGGAGAAATGTCTATTTAGGTCTTCTGCCCATTTTTGCATTGGGTTGTGTGGTTTTTTGATATTGAGCTACATGAGCTGCTTGTAAATTTTGGAGATTAATCCTTTGTCAGTTGCTTCATTTGTAAATATTTTCTCCCATTCTGAGGGTTGTCTTCTCGTCTTATGTTTTCCTTTGCAAACATTTAACAATTAGTACAGCACGAATAATGAGCAGTCAGGACTGACTCTGCCCACATACAGATCAAAAAAAAAACAGAACAAAAAATCTGGCCATTTTTTGCATATGACTGAATATCATATATCTGGTAGACCTGCTTTCAATTCCTTCTCTTCTTAATTCCATTTCCAGGCCTATCTCCTGGCTCCTTAGGTCACTTGGCAACATCAGAGAGCCTCTCCTATTGTGATGAGGGAAACCCTTCTGCCCTGGGAATCAGAGGGCCTGGGCTTCAGTCTCAGTGCTATGAGTTCTATGACCTTAGGAAAATCATTTCATTGTCCTGTGCTCCACTTGCTTCTTTGGTAAAGCAAGGATATTGAATTGGTGTTTTCCAACAAGAATCCTATGGCCATGGGCAGGCAAGGAGCAATTTTTTATGCTGTAGGTTTGCCCCATACACAGCATGAAGTTTAGCATCCATGGCCTCTGGGCACTAAATGCCAGTAGCATTCCCCAGTCATTGTAACAACCCAGAATTTCCCACCAATTTCCACTTTGTTTGAGAAGGGTCTCTAAGGCCTTTTCCAGTGTTAACCTTTCAATATTTCTTACATGCACAGTAACAGTTCAATAACAGTAACAGTGAAGCCTGTTTTATACCACACTACAGTCTTTGCTTATTCTCCACAATGACAAGCTTACTTGTGCACCAGGGCAAACGTTTTCTAACAGTTCCCTGATGTAGATATTAAGGAGACCTTGCCATCTAGGTAAATGAGTACTCTACAGTGGAAAAATAATCAACAGCCCATCAGGGCAGAAGTCCAGCAAATCAGTGGTTCTAAACTTTTTGGAGGTGTATCAGTAGGGTTCAATTGCAAGAAACCGACACCAATATCAATATCTCAAGTGTTGTGTTGGCCAAATATTCGTTCTCCATAAGATGTTATGGAAAAACCTGAACAAACTTTTTGGCCAACCCAACAGAATGGGATTTAGCTCAAGGAATTAGGTACTTTCAAAAATTTCAGTAGTATGGAGGAACAAGTTCTAGGCTGGGCCTCCAGAAATGCCTCCTAGAAAAATATTCAAAAAATGATCCATCAGAGGCGTGGCATTTTTGCCTCTATCGAAAAGATGGGAAATGGGAAGGCAGCTTCTGAAACTGTGTACTTCAAGAACATACCCTCATGACGGTAGCACAAGATCAGAAAACCACTGTCTTCCCTGCCACTGTCACTACACTGTCTCTTACCACTCGTGAAGCTCTGGGCTGAACGCTTGAAAGAAAATACAGAGAAACCCAACATGACTACCACACACTTGCCAGTAGAAAACAACCAAAGCAGCAGGAACATGGTCCCTGCCTCACTTTTGCCTTCCATATACCTGGAAGAACTGAACTTATACCCAACACTATAGCTACAGGTGAGTTTGGAGAATATAGATCTAAGCTACCCAGGCTCTGCAATACAGAAAGGCAGGATTAAAGAAGCTTGATACCAAGTGCCAATCTGCCACATCCACCACCGAGAGCATGGACCTCTGTCACAATCTGATAACAGCCATGAACTCTCTCCAGAAAAAAAAGTACATAAGGTACGTATAAAATTTTGCATATATTTTCATGGTATGTACATATCTCCCAAAACTCACCTTGGACTCTAAGAACTCTTACATTAGAACAGTTTCTGAACCTTGACACAATTGACATTTGGATAATTCATTGTGGGGGGCTGTCCTGTGACCTGCAGGAGCTTTAGTAGCATCTCTGGTCTCTACCCATTAGATGCCAGAAGTCTAACCCCTCAACCACCCTCCCCTACCACAGTTGTGACGGCCAAAAATGTTTGACATGGCCATGTGTCGCACTGAGGGCAAAAATTTCCCCCAGTTGAGCCCGATTTAGCTCTAAAGGATGAATATAAATTTAAAATATTGTGAGGAGGCATACTGAATGACAATAGGTAAAATTATTGTAGTAATATAAGCAAACAAGAGCACGGATGACAGCTTCAAAAACAGATCTGGAAAGTGGACTTAATGTTATTATTATGCAAGCAAAACATAGGATTTAGACCCAGAAGGCCCATATAATGGTTCATTTTATGTCAGCTTGATTGGGCCATGGAGTGCCCAGATATTTATTTAAACATTATTCTGTATGTGTCTATGAGGGTGTTTCTGGATCAGATTAACATTTGAAAAGGTAGACTGAGTCAAGCAGATTGCCCTCCCTAATTTGTGTGGGCTTCATCCAATCCATTGAAGACCTGAATAGAAAGAACAAAAAGGCTGAGTAAAAGGGAACTTCTGCTACCTGACTGTTGAGTTGAGGTTTTGGTCTTTTCTAGACCTTAAATTCACACTGAAACATCAGCTCTTCTTGAGCCTGCCAAGCCTGCTGGCTTTCAGACTGGAACTTACACCATCAGCTTTCCTGGTTCTCAGGCTACAGACTCAGACTGGAATTACACATCAGTTCTCCTGGATGAGCAACTTACTGAGAGCACACCTTGGGACTTGTTAGCCTCCATATTCACATGTGCCAACCAATCCATTTAATCTGTGTGTGTGTGTTTGTGTGTGTGTCATGTGTATATAGTATACATGTCTTAGGTCATTTTGAGTTTTGGTTATATAAATATATTGGTTGTGTTTCTCTGGAGAACCCTGACTAATACAGCCTACTTTAAGTGATTAGCTTTACGTTCAATCCATGAACAAGTCAACAAGTCAATTAACCTCTCTGAGCTTCAGTTTCCCAGCCTATAAAATGGGGATTATGGCAACACCTATGTCACAAGATTGCTGTTCAACTGAGGCAATGTAAACTGAATAGTACTCTTTGCATATAACTTATAAGAACTATGTGTTTTTTAAAGCTTTTCCCCCAGCTTCTTCCTTTTACTGCAGCCACCCGAGTCACTGAAAACGAGTATCTACGGCCACATTTGTCCCCCCACCTCAAAGAGTGAAACCAACTTTACTCTGCTCCACTTTACTGAAGGTTAGGTCTTCTGATTCGTAATTCTATGAGGATTATTTCCATTTGGCATCATTCTTAAGGATGAATTTAGACAAATTAAACACTCAAACCTTAGCAAGTTTTCATCTTCATAATAAGTTTTTGTTTTGGAATTGGAGACTATTAAAAAAACAATTATTGGTGACCCAAAAAAAAAGTCATTTCTCTGCCAAACCATAAGCATTGAAATTGTTTCTATCAGTGGAAACAGTCCAAGAATTTAAAAAACAAATCCCAGTGAAAACCGACAAAATCAAGTTAGCAGTTTCTTCTTTTAGATTATTTTTAAAGATACCATAAACTAGAAAATGTTGGGGTTTAAACGAAATTCTCATCTTCCAGCAGGAGCCATTATTTTCACAAATCAATGCTTCCTGCTAAAAAGAGAAAACTTAATGGATGAACACTGTGGTAAAAGCAAAGGCCTCTCCAAACAGATTTTAAAAGGAAATTACAATTTAGTAAACTCTCTTTCCTCTTCTGTTCGATTTGCATTTCCATTCTCTACTGTTACTAACTCCAAAAAACAGATTTTCACTCCACTTCTCATTCTGTTCGTCTTTGCAACATGGATAAGTCTTTTTGATACAAAAGACTTTATACTGTGGGAAAGAGGTTCCAGCTTCTGGATTTAAGGTCTAATTTGGAACCCTTCTGTGCCAAATTCATCCACCTCTACAAATACATTGTAATGAAATATTGAAGCTATTATTAAATCACGGTATAATCCACAGCTGTTCAAATGTATCTGGAGGGGCAAGGGTTTTCTCTTAGGTTCGAATTGTCCCAAGACAATAATAAAAATCCTTTCCTATTAAAGCAAACAAGTCAATGAAAAATAATCCTTGTATCTCAAAGAAAGTAACCCTCCAGGGTATATTTATCAAAAGCTATTCCCATCTAGGGCATATTAATCAAAAGCTATTCACAGAATTATACTAATTACCATAACCAATTCCACCAATGCAAAATCATAAAAATCATAAAGATTGTTTACAACAGCATTCTCTAACCTATGTTATACCTGGTGCTTCATAAATATTCAAGGAAAAAAATAATAGGTAATGGTACCAATTACCTTTGAAAAATACCAATTCCTTCTTAAAGGGTCACATTTTATGTATCATACTAAAGGACCTGAGAAGTCCTGGAGTAAAGAAATTTAACTTTGTTTTCCAATGCTTCCTTAATTAATTTGACTGAAGAAATCTTCTTTCAAAAAACATCTCAACATGTGTCAGACTAGAACTCTTTGCAGAGCACAGTTTGGAAAATTCTGGAATAGAATCTCAACCTCCTATATCACCCACCTTCCTTGTAGGACATTTGGCCCATGCCAAAAAGTCCTTGCTTGATATTCAGTCCTGGCCAAAATGACCATAAGATATTTAGTGCATAAGACATCTGGTCCTTGCCAAAAGTTTCTTGAAATTTGTTTCTGTCCAAAATGTCCATAGGTATATCTGGTCCATGCCAAATGGTTTTGTACAGGACCAAATATCAACGACCTTTCGGTGTGGACCAAAAGCCTCCATGGATGTTTTGGAAAGGACCAAATATAACCAAATATCAAAGACATTTTGGTGTGAACCAAATGTCTTACGGACATTTTGAACAGGATCAAATGGTCCTACAAATATCAAGGACATTTGGCGTGGACTTCATCTTGGTGCATGCATGCATGTGTGTACACACACACACACACACACACACACACATACACATACACAAGTATCATAGTTGCTCCTTTGGAAGCACTCACGTTTTGCATTTAGTTTAACCTTCCAAAACTAGCTTCCTCTCACCATCAAAACATATTAACTCTATGTACAACCTCAGAATACTGCTCTCCACTAAGAGGCAACTTGTCCAATCAACTAGTCAGAAATTCTAAGGTAAAAGTGAGGGCTCTGGAATAAGAATACCTAGATTTAAATCCTGGTTTTATCATTTATGAGCTGTGTCATCTTGAGCAAATTATTTGACCTCACTGATCCTTAATTTTCTGTTCTGTAAATTGGGTATGATAAGGGTGCATACTGCATTGGGCTACTGTGATGTTGAAGTGAGGTGATGGCTGCAGCACCGTGTCTGACACATGGTAAGTGTTCAGAAAACAAACACATACATGAATCGTACCAATAAATCTTGGCTGCTCCATTACCCCTTCTGCTTTATAAATTTTCCCTTTGGATAAAGCTGTCGTATAAATCCTTTGGGGAAGACTTTGTAAGTCTTGATGGCAAGACTGAAACAAACAAATAAATCGGTCAATCTGCAATTTTAATTATTGCTGCTACTTTAATATTGTGATTGTGAGCTAGTGGTCTACCCTTTCTGAACCTCAATATTTCCGAACCTAATTTTTCAACTATCTGGCCCCTCCCAATGCCCCAGCCACATCTCATGCCCACTCTCCTTTCTTGCTGTCTATGCCAGAATTAATGAACCACCCTGACCCCCCAACCAGACTAGGTGAGTTACCCACATGTTCTTCCCCTATAAGAATATTCATCATTATGTTACTATTCTGTAACATAATCTGTCTTCTCAGCCTTACTAGAGTGACTGAGTCTATTTTCCATTCTCTCCCTGACATTTGTCACAGGATAGAACATACTGGTTGTTTTATGAATAAATGGCTGATTTGGAGATCCTCACTCAGCCCTCCAATCTTACCCCCTATTTTGCACATACTACATATGTCTCTTATACACACGTCTAGCACAATTCTAGCGGGGGAACCCCTATGCTATTTGAGAGCAAATTTTCCATGAGCTAACAGGAGGAACTCAGAGTCAGACTTAAATTGCTTTAAAGAAAATAAGGAAGCATGACATTTGTTATTACAAAGTTAATCCTGCCACAAAGGTATGAGGATTTCCATTTTAAGGATGCAACTTAGAGCACTGAAGTATCTCACCCATCATCACACAAGTAGTAAAAGGCAGAGCTGGGATCCAAATTCTAGATGTTATAACTTTTAGCAATCCCCCTTCAATTTTCACAGGACCATCCTGTCTTAGATATCATGCCAATCAAAAACAAAATACCCAGAAACAAATTTTGAGTATAGACACCTCAAGACACACAGGGTGCAGTAGTGCCAGCAGATCCATGTCTACAGACAAGAGGGACTAGTGCTGTGTCTACTCAGCAGTATCCACCAGCAGGAGGTCTTACCAAGCATAGGAATTAATTGTCCCACAGTGCCCTTTTGTCATGACACTTTGGAGGACTGGGAAAAGCCCAGACTTTGAATCAGTCGATTCTCCATTTTAACCATTGGTCTGCCACTTTAGTGTTGTGTGATTGTGGGCTAGTCACCTACCCCTTCTGAAGCTCAGTATTTTACCTATAAAGTAGGAATAATTCTACCTATTTGTCAAGGGTAGTGTGAAGATCCAGCCATTTCACATGTGTAAAACTGCCCAACACAGGTCTGAAGCCCACTGAATATTCCATTTTCCCCCTTCCCTTTGACCTGTGGTTTCTGATAAGAGAGCTGACTTCTTAAGGAATATCTACCTTTCACTTTGGGTGATCTTCCTGCTGACTGATGCTATCATAGGGCCTGGCTCTGGTTGTCAGTATCTAGGCCCTGGGAAGAGGTGAGAGTTGACAGAAGAAGGTAGTAAATTCTTCTTCCAGTTTGGCTTTGAACCCATGGACCAGAGGTGACATGGAGCTTTGTGCAGACAGAACATGTTGGAATCCCATGAGCTCTGATGTGGGCTAAAGCCAGGCCATGCTATCTGAAGGGCCCTCCAGACTGTGAAACTCAACCCCCTTCATCCTCCCCACAAACATGCTGGTGACTGTGTGGTCCTAGACAGCTATCATTATAGCAAGCGTCCATCTCTGCCCTGAGAGCTCCCAAGGCCAATCGAAAACCCAACTTCTTAGCAAAGCTCAAATGACAGGACACTGAGATTGGACCCATAAGTTGAAATGTGAGGCTTGGGAGAGATCCCAAAAGGGAACAGTTGGGAGCCTCTCTCGTTCAATGCTCTTGCCACTGAAAGGGTATCTTCACTGTATAGTTCTCAGGAGCCACCTGACAAAGCCTCTGTAAAGGAACCTGGCTCCACACGTCAAATGTCTATGGATTTCACCAGTAATTCTTTAAGTTTCAATTAATGATGAGAAGGAAAGCAAAACTGTGTCTAAACCGTGGGAAAAACCAGATGCAAAAAAAGTGAAGCTGAAATTTTCAGCCCTCCCGAAGTATGATAAGGATGAGAATGTAAGAGCTGATCAATTACGTCATTAAGACAGCTTATTGACAAAAGCAAGAAAACAGTGCATAACAAAAATGGTGTTTCCTCAGTCCTTCAGGAAAATATACTGTACCATTCTCCTTCAATGTCCATATCTATCTCACTTTTTAAAAAGTTATAGACAACCAATTCCAGACACTGGCTTTCATTATACTTTTGTTTATTCAAAAGGTGTGCTTGTATATTTAGTTTTAGACCCTGTGCTAGAGCTTCAGAAAAAGAATCATGAGCAAAAATAGATACAGCCTCGCTTTCAGAAAGTTCAAATCCTAATTGGGAAGATAGTCATTAATCAAATCATCACTTTCATGAATGTTTGATTACAGGTATGTAAGTGTTCTGGATGAAGAAGACCAATGATATGATGGGAAATGGACCTACAATGGGGAGGGGTGGCCATGAAAGGCTTCCCTAAGGCAATGACTCATGAGCTGATATCACGAGTGTGAGTAATGAAGCAAAAGTACATCAAAAGACGAATGAATGCATGAGACAGATGTTGGATAACTCACTGAATTGACAGGAAGACTGAATGAACAAGCTCAGAACATCAGGAATCAAGGGAAGCTGATGGAAGAAACACTTCTGGACCTAGAGCTACTCCTGCTCAGTGATGCTGCCACGAGGTCAGCAACTAAACCTCCTTGTCCTTTGTCTTTTTGTCACTAACTCCAGATTGAAAGTGCAGGATGGGAACACCCAGAAGTACAAGCTTGGGTCAGACGTCAAAGAAGAAAGTGGCTCCTCTTTTATTGACCCACATGATGAGAGTTCCCAAAATTAGGAAGGTGGGTGAGATACTGGACAGAAAAAAAGAAAAACAGTCTAACATCAAGGCAGAAGGGAGAAGAGTATTTCTGAGAATAAGAAAAAGATGCACAGTGGCCCTGTGACTGAAGGGTAGAGAGACTGTGAGAGATTGATGAGGCTGGAAATCTAGGCAGTCGAGCTGATTCAGGTCTTTGCAGGTCATATAAGGATTTGGGCCTTTACTTTGATGCAATAAGCCATTGATGAATTTATAAGCAGAGTAGAGGCATATCCAATTGCATTTTGGGAAGATAATTTGGAGTAGTGTATAAAGAAGAGAGGAGGGGGGATAGGAGTGGATGGAGATCAGTGTAGTGGCTGCTGTTGCGTGTATCCCAGGTACCCCCTTCAGGACTGAGATGCATTCTCCCAGCTATAGGAGTGTTGGCCACTGACAATTCAGTTAAAACCCTATCTGGTAGTAGCCCTTGACTAAAGGAAGTTGCCACTGGGAGGCCATGTTCCTCCCTGGAGAGACCTGACATCAGATAACTGATCAATGCTGCTACAAAGGCTGGCATCTGGGGTGGTTCCGATGTGCCACCTGCGCTCTGAAGCTCCCTATGGCATCAGCTGAGATCTCGTTGCAGCCACATCACAGCTGACCTTCTCCTTCTGCCCAATCCTGCAACCCTCACTCTGCAAAGGTGGTGACCCCCAGAGCACTCCTCAATAATCCTCTTACATGCAAATCTCCACCTCAAAGTTTGCTTCTCAGGGAACCCAATCCAAGTCAGCAGAGCAATCAGAAGACTATAGGAAACTAGCAATGCAAAACAGTGGCCTCAGCAGTGTATACCAG
The DNA here is from genome assembly GCF_963455315.2 of Globicephala melas. NCBI lineage: Eukaryota > Metazoa > Chordata > Mammalia > Artiodactyla > Delphinidae > Globicephala > Globicephala melas. The sequence continues at coordinate 57,814,178 of NC_083319.1, read as the reverse complement.
GGAGAGAAGTGTACTGATTGAACTTTTCAAGTCCTAAGGGCCCCAGAATAATAATGAGAGAACAGACCATTTGCAGAGTCAATGAAAGAAACGCACTAATCCCTTCTAAGCTGAGATGCTTCCAACTTCCCTAGTGCTTTGGTGAAAGAGAGGAACAGTCATTCCTTAGCACACTGGCCCCCAACACCATTTCAAACCTTGTCCCCATTCTAATAACCGTTAATGCTCCTGCTACAATTGGCATCTGTCGCAGTGTGTGATGTGCTGGGTGCTGGCTGCCGCCGGAGCTCCGACTCTTGTGGCTGGAGCAGCTGTTCCAGTTCAGGCTCTCCTGTTTGATTCTTTGTAGCCATGTCACTAAATTTCCAAAAGTCAGTTCACTTTATGGCTTTTTTCCCTTTCCCTCTCTCTCTTTTTAAAGCTGCTGCCACCCAAGCACAGGCTGCCAAGAGGCTTAATTCCAAACATGGGGCTTTTAAAAAGTGACAGAGGAGATGCTGTCATGGCATCTAAGGGAGAAAGCTCTTTCTTCCCCCAGAGTGGTTTAACTAATAAAATTAACTTGCCTGTTTAAAATTTAAAATAAAGACAAGACATTTCGATTTTTCAATAAGGAAGTTTGGCAGGAACAAAGGGAGTTATTTGCATGCTGATGGAGTTCATGTGAAGCCAAGGTGCAGACAGATCTTCCTAACGCCACGTGGAAGGGCCTTTGGTTGCAGAGGGAGCTGCAGAGATGCAGCTCTCCGCGGGGGAGAAATGGGCAGGGTGGGGTGGGAGCTTGTCTGAGATTTGGGCATTGAGCAGTTGATCCTCTTGGACCATTAAGAGAAGTGATCAATTCATAACCATTCTCAAAGAGTATCACATGGGCCTAGCAGTGACCATCTCCTGGTGGCTCTCTCTCCATAGCTGAGGCCCAGCTCTTTTTGCCATTTGTGGCAAACATCAAATGGATGAACCTTGCAAAACTTCATGGATCCCTGGCAGCAACTGTAATGCCCCCATCTCTTGCTTTCTCTCCCCAACTGACTACAGATGGACTCCGCATTTCCTCCACAGCCGGGATGGCAGAGCTGAGTCTCAAAGCAGCCCACCCTCCATCTATCCACACTCTTTTCCCACCTTCCAGCCTCCCCACGATCCACCGTTCAAGGGGACGGCTATAATTCTGCACTGAATGACGTTGACACTGAATTTGAATTCAAAGTCACAGAAACGTGAAAAAGCCCAGAGACGTATAAGGATTTTCCAGAGGACCTGTTCATCTCTACTAGCCCATATTTCACCAGAATATAATTAATCCTGGGAAATTTATAAACACATTCTGCTTTGCAAAATGCTCTAATATACATTATTGCATTTGATGCACATATTATTAGCCCATTTTATAGTTGAGTAAACTGATAATCATGGGGAAGATGAGGAGGATGAAATTTTTTTTTTTTTGCAACTCATGCTTTAGATACTGTGTGGAAGCTTTGCTACCTTACCCAACTGAATCTTGACAACAGCCCTGAGAACTAGAGAACTGTATCGAACTATATCCCATTTACACATGAGAAAAGGGAGACTTGGCATTTACATGACCACTCAAACTCACAAAAATGACCTTGGATTTGTACTTAGACCAGGTTGGCTTCAAGTTTTTCCGCTACACTGGCTGAGCGTTTACTTAATGTTCCTGGCAGATGGGTAACTCCATTTGGTCCATTCACGCCTCAGCTGCCCTTCCAAGCTAGAATGTCTAACAAACTCTCCCCTGAAAGCACCTTCCTTTTGTGCCCCTGATAAACACACACACAAACACACACACACACACACACACACACACACAAAATCCCTTCAATACACCTGGAAAGAAAAGTTACACCACAATTCTCATCTTCAGTTGGCATCAAATTAGGGAATAGATCCAATATTGTCATCACCATTACCACTATCTCCATTACCCTACCATTATCATCATCGTCATCACTATCTTCATCAAAACCTGTTTTTGGGGGTCCCTCAAGCACTTCTCCTTCCTTATGGGCATTTTTTAGAACATGAAGCAGACACAGTCCTTGCTTTTGGACCGCACTTTGTGGTAATGTTCAGTAAGAATTTAGTCTCTAGAGCTGGTGGAAATTAATGAACATTTAGAATAAGTGACTAAAGCAAATTCAATAGTCTAACCCAAGTAATAGGAATCTGTTTACTAGACAATCCTCACAAATAGCATAAAATGAAATGCTGCTTTTTAAAAGGAATTAATTAACATTTAACTACTGTTCATTTTTCTATCCATTGACTAAACATCCCTACAAATGATCTGTGGAATGGACAATTTATTCCCACCCTTTTGGTTTTCATCACTAATGGTGGAAGTGAGAGGAGGAAAATGATTGATGCATCAGCAAAACAACCACTCAGGCAAGGCTCAGTAGAGTCCTGTAAAAATGTGAACAACGCAGAAGTGGGTGTAACCTTTCTTGACAGCCTCCTTCCCCCTGAAGTTCACTTTGCAGGACAGGAGCACTCCCTGGAAATGCTGATAATCACGTGCATTCCCAACAGAGCCAGCTAGATCCTCACCGCCAGCAGAGTTCCTTCCTTATAGTGCACATGTAATAAATATATGCTGAGTTAATTAACTAATGACCTAAATTACCCTGATAGAAAGTCTCTTTGCCAACATTATTTCTCATTCCACATTCCAATTTCCAGTTTTTCACCCCAAAAAGCAACCCTGAAACATGTCATGGGACAACAGTACAGCACTTCTCCATTTTTGATATTTTATCTCATTAGCATTCTGAAAACAGAGGCAATTACCTGACATTTCTTCCACCTCCTCAAACCCCCAAAACACATTTTTTCTTTCTCTCCAGTGCTGCTTGTTATTGTTTTCTTTCCCCGTACTGACTGTGACTTGGGACATAGGGACACTGCATGGTGGCATCCTCAGCTACTGGCTGAGGAATGTGTCCATGTGGGTGCTCAATGCAAGCTGTTCTTTTTTTGAATAGGATCAAACATTGTTCGCTCTCTGGAAAACTAAAGCATTTCTTTATTTGGAGCGTTAGAGACACAGTCTTTTCTAGAGGCAGAGAGATGACCTCAATGACTACGAGCTGACCCATCCCATTAGATGTATCCAAGACTCCACTTACCCCATTGTTAGTGAGGCCAGGGTGAGGGAGAGCCAACTCTGTGATCTAGCCTTTCAGGCTTTAGGAATGTGAGCGATAGCCCTGTGAGCTGAGTTAATGGAGTCCACAACTCAGTAAGACTTCTATGCACTGTGGCCAAAATACAAAAACAAGGTTATCCAAGAGGCACTGTGGTTTGGTGGGGAGCAGTGAGGTCTGGAAAGCAGGGCAGGTGAACTGATTAGCACCATTTCATGACCTCACAGAAAACCACTAGTGTTCTCCTTAAGGACAGAGAGTTCTCTCTGGCCATATTAATTCATTTCCCAGGTTAGGCTTTGTGGTGTGTATCTGTGCGCACGTGTGCTGGCGTATGTGGGAGTCTTTATCCTTTCTGCTGCACAGCTGATGTCTGCACATGTCTGGGACTCATTACATGACTGAAAATTCAAAACAGCTGGAAATTCATGGGGCAAAAAGGCAGATCCAATTACCAGAAACATCAGAGACACGGCCCATGGGGAGGTAAATTGTACAATGATAAAGTCATAGAATCATTTGGCCTTTAACCTCACTGACCACCCTGTCAGAGTTATAACTCTGTCTACTTTGGCTTCTACCACCCCAATATGTCTTGGTTCTTCTCTCGTCATTCAGCGCCCTCCTTACTCAAATCATAGTCCTCAACCCACCTAAGGATAGAAATGTACTCCAAGTTTCCACAGTGTTCTATTCTAACTACCTAATTTCGTTGGGTGGTACTCATCCATTCCCATTATTTCCCAGGATGCATTTCTCAAATTATATCTCCATCCCAGACCTTCTTCCAGACTTGTCATGAAAGACCCCAAACCTGTTGCTCCTTCTGTGTTTCTAGGTCAGTTGATGGCACCAGCATGCCCTCAGTTTCCCAAGACGGGGCCTCAGATCCATCCTCCGTTCCTTCTGCCTTCCCAGTCTGTAGTCCAGTGAAACTGACCTTTTTATGAATGATATTCTTGTCCAAAAAAATGCTTACTGTATGGACACCAAGGGGGTAAAGCAGTAGCGGGGGGGCAGGTGGTGGTGGGATGAATTGGGAGATTGGGATTGACATACATACACCAATAGGTATAAAATAGATAACTAATAAGAACCTGCTGTATAAAATAAAATTCAAAAAAAAATGCTTATCGTGTGCCAGGTACTGCCTTCAGCTTTACAGCCCTGTGAGGAAGGCACCAAAACCACCCCCATTTTAGAGAAAAAGAATGATATGTCAAGAGGTTAAACATCATGCCCCAGGCCCCACAGTTCATAAACGGCAGAGCCAAGATTTAAAATTAAGCAGCTTGGTTCCAGCATCTGTACTTGAACCGTATACTCTACTGTATCTACACTGCCCCATCAAGTCATTGTCTCTCAGTTAACAGCCATCTCTTTCTATCCTATACCTGCATATCACATTTTTCTTTCTAAGTTACAAACCTTTTTTCTAATATTTCTAATCTAATCTGATCTAAGTAGATCTAATAACCACAAACTAAAATCCAAACTTCCAGACCCTCCAAGGTCTTTGAAAATCTACCCCCAGGCCTACTCCTAACCTTATCTCCTTCTACTCTTCCCTGTCCAACACCATGCACCTGCCCCCATCCCAACTTTTTGCTTTTCCTTCATTTAATAATAATTATTCTAGCAAGTGTATGTTGAGTATCTAGGATGACCTATCTTTGCAATAGGCATTTTATACATATTTTCTCACTAATTATCATAGCAATCCTACAATGTAAGTGTTATTCTTATCTCCTTCTTGCCAATTAGAAAACCTGGGCTCTGGAAAATTAAAACTTCCCTAAGGCCCTTTTGGAAACAAGTGGTGAGTCAAGATTTGAACATGGAAATAAAAAATTACATCATTTTTCCTATACACCCAGTAAACTTATATAAAAGTATCCAAATAAATCCTGAAGGTATTCTCTGGATTGCAAATTGCTCTTTGTCATAAATTGTGTTGATGTCTTCTGGGTACTCAATAATATGCTTTCTGTTCAAACCATGTGAATGAATCATTGATCTGATGGTGAACTAGCCACTCCCTCTTTCTTTAGGTATATCTGCCTTCTGACTACCTCTACCCCAAGGCAGAAATTGCTTATAAAGTCACAAGTAGAGTGACTACAAAATAACATGATGATAGAGTTCAGCTGTCTCATATTTACGCCTGAAGCAAAGAAATATAGTACTGAATATTAGGCAACAGTAGTCGCCTATCAGGTGAGAGCTAGACTCAGGAGGTCAGAAGATACAGCCTCTGTCTTCTCTTTGAATAAGTTCCACAGCTACGGTAGCAGTGGTTTTGGTGATGTGGATGATGCAGCAAACATTTGTTAATCATCTGCCATATATCATGTATTGCAATAGCCTTTATACAGGGTCTCTTAATCCTCTACAACTCTGTAAAATGGCTATTACTCTGTTTATTTCAAAGGAGAACACTGAGGTTCACTTGTCCAACAGTCCAGATATAGCTGAGACGAATCTGAATTCAGTTCTGACTCTAAACTCCCTGATCTTTCCTCTCTGCAACACCACCTCTCTTAGATGTAGGGCTACTACATCATAATTCCCCTTTCACTTGTCCTCCCTTCTTTCCTGAGTTCTCATTTCTTTCCTCAAAAAAGAACAATAATTATTTTTTTCTAAATCTCCTTGTACCTTTTCTCCATTTCCCTTTCCTCCTAACACCACATTTGAGAAACCATTTATAATGACATCAAATCACTTTTTATTGGTGCTCTGAAAAAATGATAGTGGTGTCACACCAGGCACTCTGAAAGGCTGGTATATTATAGAGGGAAACTGCTCAAATGGCAGCCTCATGCTGCAATTCTACTCACAACTGCTTCTTAATCTGCAATGCTGGGCCTATGAATGACAACCCATAAAGATGCTACTAGAAAACTACTAGAGCTAATCAATGAATTTGGTAAAGTAGCAAGATACAAAATTAATGCACAGAAATCTCTTGCATTCCTATACACTAACGACAAAAAATCTGAAAGAGAAATTAAAGAAGCACTCCCATTTATCATTGCAACAAAGAGAATAAAATACTTAGGAATAAACCTACCTAAGGAGACAAAAGACCTGTATACCAAAAACTATAAGACACTGATGAAAGAAATTAAACATGATACAAACAGATGGAGAGATATATACCATGTTCTTGGATTGCAAAAATCAACATTGTGAAAATGACTATACTACACAAAGCAATCTACAGATTCAAGGCAATCCCTATCAAACTACCAATGGCATTTTTCACAGAACTAGAACAAAAAATTTTACAACTTGCATGGAAACACAAAAGACTACGAATAGCCAAAGCAATCTTGAGAAAGAAAAACGGAGCTGGAGGAATCAGGCTCCTGGACTTCAGACTATACTACAAAGCTACAGTAATCAAGATGGTACGGTACTGGCACAAAAACAGAAATGTAGATCAATGGAACAGGACAGAAAGCCCAGAGATAAACCCATGCACATACGGTCACCTTATTTTTGATAAAGGAGGCAAGAATATATAATGGAGAAAAGACAGCTTCTTCAGTAAGTGGTGCGGGGAAAACTGGACAGCTACATGTAAAAGAATGAAACTAGAACACTCCCTAACACCATACACACACAAAAAAACTCAAAATGGATTAAAGACCTAAATGTAAGGCCAGACACTATAAAACTCTTAGAGGAAAACATAGGCAGAACACTCTATGACATAAATCACCGCAAGATCCTTTTTGACCCAACTCCTAGAGAAATGGAAATAAAAACAAAAATAAACAAACAGGACTTAATGAAACTTCAAAGCTTTTGCACAGCAAAGGAAACCATAAACAAGAAGAAAAGACAACACTCAGAATGGGAGAAAATATTTGCAAATGAAGCAACTGACAAAGGATTAATCTCCAGAATTTACAAGCAGTTCATGCAGCTCAATATCAAAAAAACAAACAACCCAATCCAAAAATGGCAGAAGACCTAAATAGACATTTCTCCAAAGAAGACATACAGATGGCCAAGAAGCATATGAAAAGTTGCTCAACATCACTAATCATTAGAGAAATGCGAATCAAAACTACAATGAGGTATCACCTCACACCAGTCAGAATGGCCATCATCAAAAAATCTACAAATAATAAATACTGGAGAGGGTGTGGAGAAAAGGGAACCCTCTTGCACTGTTGGTGGGAATGTAAATTGATATAGCCACTATGGAGAACAGTATGGAGGTTCCTTAAAAAACTAAAAATAGAACTACCATACGACCCAGCAATCCCACAAGTGGGCATATACCCTGAGAAAACCATAATTCAAACAGAGTTATGTACCACAATGTTCACTGCAGCTCTATTTACAAGAGCCAGGATATGGAAGCAACCTAAGTGTCCATCGACAGACGAATGGATAAAAAAAATGTGGCACATATATATTATGGAATATTACTCAGCCATAAAAAGAAACAAAATTGAGTATTTGTAGTGAGGTGGATGGATCTAGAGACTGTCATACAGAGTGAAGTAAGTCAGAAAGAGAAAAACAAATACCGTATATTAACATATATATATGGAATCTAAAAAAAAAAATGGTTCTGAAGAACCTAGGGGCAAGACAGGAATAAAGATGCAGACATAGAGAATGGATTTGAGGACATGGGGAGTGGGAAGGGTAAGCTGGGACAAAGTGAGAGAGTGGCATGGACATATAAACACTACCAAATATAAAATAGATAGCTAGTGGGAAGCAGCCGCATAGCACAGGGAGATCAGCTCAGTGCTTTGTGACCACCTAGAGGGGTAGGATATGGAGGGTGGGAGGGAGACACAAGAGGAAGGGGATATGGGAATATATGTATATGTATAGCTGATTCACGTTGTTATAAAGTAGAAACTAACACACCATTGTAAAGCAATTATACTCCAATAAAGACGTTAAAAAAAAAAGTTCTAGAAAGTTAAAGCTGGGAGAGAAAAAGTCCAAATCCACATTCATTTATTTAACCAAAATACATTAAACTTGTACTGTGTTTCAGACTCAGTACTAGAGGTTAAATGATAATCAAGCCATCATATCTGCTCTCATGGAGCATGTAATCTAGTGCAGGCAGCCATAAGTTGGTAATTAAAATACAATAGGTTGAATTCCATGATAGACTAGTGCAGAGTGCTAAGAGAGAAGAAAGGAAACATCTCAATCATTAGAAGCTACTTGGGTCTGGGGCACAATCTCTTAGGATATGAGATTTGAGCTAAAATATGAAGGATATTTTCACATCAGCAGGTATGCTGGATACTGTCCACTTGCCCCTTGTTCTAGGTAACAAACTCTTAAAACTTAAGGACTTAAAACAACAACAGTTACTTATTATGATCACAAACCTGCAATTTAAACAGAGTTTAATGTGGAACACTTGCCTCTACTCCATGTGATGTAAAATGGGGTGGTTAAACCAAGGGCTAAAGGATTTTCCACCAAGATGGCTCACTCAAAAAGACTGACCATTGGTGCCAACAGTCAACTGGGAGCTCAACTGGGGTTCAGGGCCAGAAGCCTCAATTCCTCTCCCATGGATCCCTCCATGTGCCCAGGGCTCCTTGAAGCATAGAGGCCGAATTCCAAGGGTGAGCATCCAAACAGAGAGTGCCAGATAGAAGTTGTATTTGCTTTTATGACTGGACCTCAAAAGTCACATAACCTCACTTCCACCTCACCCTGTTAGTTCAGATAGTCATAAAGGCTCACCTAAGGAAATATGACCAGACTCTAGCTCTTGATGAGGGCATGACAGTGATCTAGAAGAACATGCGAGACAGGAAACAGTATTGCAGACATTCCTGAAAAACTTTATCAACCACACTCCTCTAAATATACTGTCCATACTTCACTCTGCTCTTATATGGAGAAGCTAAATATATGCACTACACCAACAACAGGCTCTCTTATCCTCTGGTTTCCTCTTGGGTTTAATTAAAGGGAGCAACAGCAAGCGACTGGAGGGAGAGAGTGAATTTAGTATATTCATTCCCCCAGCCTTTTGTGAACAAGTTCACCTTGGCTAGCTATGCCCTTCAACTGAAAGCCCCAGATCTTATCAGGCAACCCCTTCCATCCTGCTTTCTTTCTCTATGTTTTGATACCCTCCTCTTCTCCTTGCCTTTTCAGACTCAAAGGTGGTAAGTACTCCTGTCTGATACTAGTCCCAAGGTACTGCACCAGCTCTTGTGCTTTCCTATACTCTGCAGTATTCCTTTATGTTTCCTATACTCTAGTTACACCCACAGAAGTAATCCCTTCATCAATATATTCTCTAATTTGAGTATATGATCTGTTTTTGTTTTTCCCTGATCCTGACTAATATACCAAGTAAAGGGCTATCAGGTGAAGGTGATGCAGTAAATTCATGGTTTGACAAGTATCTTCCACTGTAAACATTTAGCAATCTTAGATAAATTTATAATCAGTCTGAAAGAAACAAGAAATGTGTTTCCATGGACCAATAATGGGAGGAAAATGCAAAGTGGTGATCAGGACAAAAGCCATGGGAGTCCAAAGCTTGAGATGCAGAAAGATACTGAGGCACTGGGGACAAAAAGTGTGAAACACACAGTGTAGGATTGGGGCCAGACTCCATAAAATTAGGAGATGCAAAAACGTTCTCTCACTCATGAAAGGAAGCTAGTAAAATACCACAGCTCACCACGGCCTCATGCTATGGACTGTAGGAGCCCACGGGTTCAAGGAACTTGGGGGACACAGACACTGCCGCCATTCCAGGTACTGAACCAAGCTACCTGCTACCTGCTAGTGCCAGGACCTGCAGTATTTCCAATACCATCACAGGCTGGGGGCTCCAGGCCACTATTGTAAATATTGGGTGTGGTCTGTTCGTAAGAGGCCAAACAGAGGTTAAAACAAAATTAAGTTTTGATGATGTAGAGAAATAGATAACAAAACTCAAATAATATCCAGTTCAAAATGAACCTGAAAAACAGAACTCAAAAAGATATGAAGTCAGATAATGCAAAAGATAGCAGTTCCCTCCACAACCCTGTCCAAAAAATCAACTACACAAACATAAAATGACTTTAGAGAAAACATACTTTAAAGGATATTTTACAAAAAATTATAGTAAATATGCTTAAGATGCACAAAAAGGTAAATGAAGGAATAAAAATCATTAAAATTTTAGAAATTTAAAAGGGACAGGTAGATATAAAAGAAAATCAGAAATCTTAGAAATAAAAAATGTAGTCAGTGATATAAAAAATTTAAGACAGAATAAATTTTATTGACACAAAGAATTAGTAGGATAGAAAGGGTACTGAAGAATTCACTCAGACACAGTTCAAAGACACGAGGAAATAAAATGTGAAAGAGTAATTTATTAATTAAAAGACATGGAAGAGGGCTTCCCTGGTGGTGCAGTGGTTGAGAGTCCGCCTGCCGATGCAGGGGACACAGGTTCGTGCCCCAGTCCGGGAAGATCCTGCATGCCACAGAGCAGCTGGGCCCGTGAGCCATGGCCGCTGAGCCTGCACATCCGCAGCCTGTGCTCCACAACGGGAGAGGCCACACCAGTGAGAGGCCCGCGTACCGCAAAAAAAAAAAAAAAGTAAAGAAAAAAACCTTAAAAGTTATTGGAGAGGTCTGGTTGACCCTAACATAAAGGCAGCTTCCTACAGATCCTCCCCAAAAGTCTTAAGCTGAATAAGGAGCTCAAATAGAATCAAATATAAACCACATATTCAGAATTACTTGAAGAAAAATAGTAGCACAAATTTCAAATTGCCTGTGAGTAGAAAAACAATCATCAAATTCCAACTGAGCTTTTACTATTGAAAGCTTGTGGGATCAGGGAGTGAGGCATTTGTTGCCTTAGGAGTCTCCAGGGAAAAGAGAAAAGGAGTATATAAGACTTACATAAAAGCCAGATAAAAATACCTCCCAGGAAGAGATTGCATACTAAGTGCTCAAATACTGAACACAGGTCTGGGGCTTAGTAATTTATGGTAGCACAAGTAGAAAAGAGGCGTGAAACCAGAGGTTCCACTGATGCCTCTGCAAAGTATTTTGGGGGAAGATAATAAATGGAGAAGCAGAGGTGAACCCTTGATGATGTGGTATTAAAGTAACATAAAGAAATAAGAAGGAAAAAATTAAGAAACCTGCAGAAAAAAGAGAGAGAGAAAAGAGTGAGAGATAGAGACACACAATTTATACCAATCCCTCCCCCAACACGTTCATCAACAAAATAATTATCCACTAAAGAAACTGCACTTCAATACTCTAGCACGAATGGGTACTCTTCAGTGATGAATTCTGAAATATCTTGGAATAGAAAAAACAAAAACAAAACTAAGAAACAAACAACAACAATAATAAAAAACTTCTCAGGCTAACTCTATGTAAAGCCATGGTAAAGAGAAAATAAAAAGTGAGACTTAAAACATCTCAGCTGATGATTAGCTCCCTCAAGAAAAATAATCCCAAGATAAAAAGTGTAAACCAATACTCCAAACTTAACTGAACTTCCTCAAATAATCATTGGAAGATATAAAAATACCCCAAATCAGAAATTCAAAAATTTAAGAATAAAAGTGAAAAATAACAGAAAGAAATGCAATGAACTCCAGAAAAAATAAAGGAAAAGAAAAAAAATCTCAAAATGATATTACAAGTTATCTAAGGAAGAATAGAAACAAATGATGATAAGGGACAATGAACAAAGGCAAAGAAACAACTAAAAGAACAAAAGTGAAAAATAAAAGAAGTAAAAAGGGTCAGAAAGAAAATTGTTGAGAAGGGAGGAAAGGAAAATCCAATATATGCAGAGTTGGAGTCACTGAAAGAAATATATACATATAATCTGAGAAAATTTTCCAGAAATAAGACAAAGAGAAATCTACACATTGAAAGCATCCACCATGTACCTTGGAAAAGTGGTCTGGAATGATCAATTCTGAGATAAGTCTAATAAAGTAGAAGACTTAAAGACAAAGGAAAATTTGTCAGGATCTTCAGGCAAAAAGAACGAATTATTATCAGGGTAACAATTACACAGGCATCAAATTTCTCAAGAGAAACAGACAAAGAAAGACAAGCATTAATAGTAAGAAATTCAAGGAGAAAAAGTAGGAGTCAAGGATTTTATATCCAGCTAAGCAATCCTTCTGGCAGCAAAGCTACAGAAAGATCATTTTAAATATCCAAGAATTCAAGGAATGCTCTTCTTAGAATCATTTCCTGAAGGATTTACTAGAGAAGAAGTTTCTTCTAATCAAGACATGACTAGGGAAGTTTAAGAAAGGGCTGATACTAAGAGTTTAATATATTTAATTGAAGAGTTAAGACTGAAAGGTGACAGCATGGATGGGAGAACAGGTAAATATTCTGTGTTCTGACAAAGTGGAAAAATGCAACTTAACATGATAGAAAAAGAGAAAATTAAAATCAGATCATTATACAGGAAATAGGTGG